>NC_133577.1:17134218-17470289 GCF_964106895.1 Numenius arquata | reverse complement strand
ATCTGGAAATCATAGTTGGAAAGTTGTACACAACTAACAAGTAAATATTACACTATTATTACATTGTGCATTGCTAATGTACAGAATAAAGTAAGACTCCAAAATAGCAATCCTAGTATCTTTATTGTACAGTAATGTTTCCCATAATACTCTTATTCATGCAACCTGCCTTTTTACTGTAATAACTTCAATTAAAAAAAATGCCCTTTTAAAACACTGCCCTACAAGGTAGGAATGATACATCTTTCATGTTACAAAAGATGGGGTTTAATTTTCTTAATTTAAGAAACTATGAAAGCAAACCAGAAGTAACAGAGACAACTGCTTGCTGAACAACTGACCTATGGCAAAAGGACCTGGGATCTTCCTAGCTTCAGGCAATTGAAGTACCACCTCTTTCAGAAAAGCCACCCTCAGTGAACTGAAAATCAACAGAATTCTTTCTGAAAAGGTCCCACTAAGGAAAGTCACTTCTCTGCTTAGTCTCTTGTCTGCAAAAGGGGTTTACAAATTTAGAGAAAAATTTAGAGAAAGCACCTTCATTTATTGATGAGCTGCTGAAATGATGCAACGTTGAGAGGTGTGCCATTATTTGGCGTTTTTTCCTCACATCTGAGTTTATCCAGTTTACTATTCAAATAGTCAACCTTGTTTGCTGCTGAGGATGAAAACACTTTGAAAATGCACAGAAATTAAAAAAGGCAAATATATGCTATGCTATTTTGTTACAAAGATTTTAACATGTATAGTTTGGGGAGCCACTGCTTATTTGTGGTTGACAATTTTTAGAAGCGTTCGACTTAACGGGCACTAGCTGTCTCATTTTTAACTGTTTGAGAACTTGGCATGGATACTGAGAGAACAATTGGATAATCTCTCTTTCTACTTTTGCTGGTAGACCTGAATGTCAAAGTGAAAGACATTCATTTCAGACACTGCATTTTGCACTCTTTGGTATGAATGTCTCTCATTATTTTGACATAGATAATGGTTCAGTTTTTATTTCCTCAAGGGAACTACCGTAACTGTAGTAAAAACATTCAGGAGACATCTAGTAACATTAGGCCATCCTCCACAAACATACCAAAACACTGATGCAGAAAGCATTGGTAGAAGAGCAGTAAAGTCTGTTGATAGAAATTTTCCAGTCATCAAATCCCACATCTAACTTTAATTTGTAGACCAATAAATGCAATTCCTAGCATGAATGTGATCATAAACAGATATTACTGACTTGGGGCAAGAGATAAGGAAGATCATCTCAATTCTGTTCTCTAGGGGTCTGGATGGATGAAGGTGGGGGTTTGCAGCCAAAGGCAGCATGGAAAGCGGGGCTGTGCCCACACTTCAAGCCAGGACTGTGGCGCACAGGCGTGCTTGGGTTGGCATCCAGAGTAACAGCAAAGATGGTGAGGGCTGCTTTACCACCTCGAGTGGCACACGCCAAATAGCATCTCTACATTCTATGGCTACAGAGATTAAAGCTAGCTCAGATAGGACTACATGCCACCACTGTTGAGTCTCATCACTGAAGGTATCTTAGAATGCTAGTTATGCCAAATTCTTCTTCCTGCCTAGAAGAGCGCAGGAGAGGAAGTGTACCTAAACCATGGCATTTAGCTTCCTCTTCCCTATTCTACCAGACTCCTAAAGACACCACATTTAACCTTATCTACTGTACACTAACTTCTGAAGCAAACCATTTTTTATTTAAACAGTATAAGACATAAGGACTTTTTAGCAAAGAAAACCTTGGTAAAGAAATTGTCTTAAATTCATTGTCTTAAATATCATCACATAAGTATTAATGAAAATGTTAAAACACCATAATCTATTTCTTCTCCAAAGTGTTTCTCACTACATTCATACTAGGCAGAGTGACAGATACATTATCTTCATTTTCTATGGTGACCAGAACCTCCTTCCAAACCAGTATGTTAGCTTTACTACAAAGTAGCACTCCTCTTCCTTATTTGCTCAAAACAATTGTAATAGTGATGCTTACAGAAGTACAATAACATCAAAATCACTTGTTCATCTTTAAGAAGTTTATAGAATCCGAGCATCCACAACCTATATTGAAAATGTATATTGCATGTTTATGGTACGTAATGCATACTTGCTTCATTTACAGTTACAAACAACAACAACAGCATATGCAATAAGAAACTGTTAAGCAAAAAATACCCTGGTAATCAGATGACCATGAAAACTTAAGCCTCTTCAACAATTAACAACTTTAGTACACTGCTAAAAGCATTAATGAAAATTGAAGTGTGAAAAATGTACATTCTTTATTCTGCTGTTTAGATACAGAATAAAATTTAACTTTTCAGAAAATAAAACTATAGCTACAGCTTTGAGAGCTGTCAGTTTGCTTTTGAGGATAAAGTACATGCACTTTTTCCAGTTACTTTATTGCACATAATGTACAGTCATAAATGCTGTTTTATTTACACGTGTTTTGGCAATGTCCATGTTTGTTTTTCCCCTCAGAATACATTATTTTGCACAAACAAAACCTTAAATGTTTCACACAAACTGCCATAATACAAGTCAAAGCATATATGTATATATGTTGTTTTGTTGCCGCTGTCTTTTCAGTTAATTCTTCTTAGAGTTTCAGATCTCAGTTAATCTTTGCCCCGGGAGTCAGATTCCTCCCAGTTAGTCTGTTGTCAAAAGACGGGCATCCGAAATGCGGGCACCAAGAAATTAGTACCGCAACCTGCTGTGCCTAACACCCACCGCCTATGCAGAACCATACCACCTGCAATTAGTGCGCAGGCACATAGAAGGAAGAGCTTTCGTTAACCAGTTTGATTCAACATTGATTACCATGTGTTAATGTTATGGTTCACGTGTTATTTGGGCAGTGTTCCATTAATAGTGTTTTAAATAAAAATATATCAAATATATTAAAAACAAAAGAGAAATTCCAATAACAATTACGTACTTTTGACCCTAGGAATGTGTTACTCAGATTCCATTCTGTACAATGTGCTATTTATGATGACTGCTATTTTTACCCAGACACAAAGAAGTAAGTTTCATATACTCCTAAGTACATTTCCCCCAAGTTAAATTAACTTCTTAATGGCTGGCAACACACTTCAATGTTTCCCTGCATTTTCAGGGCAGAAAACTTTTTAGTGGTCCCCCTCAAAGAGTACAATCTGGGAATAAACCATTTGTTACATGTAAATTTTGGACATACGTTTAAAAGATATGTTCAAATAAAATATCAATATTGTCAGCATACAGTGAACATATGCACTTGAAAGATATCCCTGAAGACTCTATGAAATATATTCTGATTGATAACACACAAAAAATACTCTCGGAGAAACCAATTTGTTGTACTTTGGTACAACAGTTCACTCTTAAGAAGCAAGTAGCATTGCTCAGATTTTACTCTGAAAGGCTTTATCATGTTTTTGTTTATATTCTGACCTACTGAAAAAATAAATAGATTTACCCTAAGTTAATCTCACTGGAACAGCAACTTTCTATTTGACTTGAATGTACAATCTTCCAAACGTTAGGACAATTTAACCCCACAATAATAATAAAGAAAGAGAACAACCTAGCTTCAGTGATGTAGCAATACTGAAGCCATCCTCCAATTCAGTTCTAAAAATAGCTTGTTTCTTTCCTACAAGCAGGCAAAGTATAAAATAGTTAAATTTTCAGACAGGCACTTAGGTAAACTGAGAAATGCATTTGGTGGAAAACAGCAATTAGTATAAAATTTTGATTTTAGAGTTTTCCTTTTTTTGCTGTCCTTCAGCTTTAAAGTAGTTCAAATCTTACAGCAACTTTCACTTCTGCATATAATGAAGAATGAGATGAAAACGCACTGTGGAAAAAGTATGACAGTAGTTCATATCTAATAAAAATACTAAATAATAAAAATATTACAGAAAAGCAGTAGTTCTGGGAATAAAAGTATTCTTAAATATTAAATACTAATCTTTTGTTTCATCTGAATAGTTTCACCTAAACTGGAGAGTACCAAGTTTAAATGTGTGCCTCTAGTAAAATTCTTTAGGGATATAAATTATTGGTTCTGAAATGACACTTGTGACAATCCAACCAATATTGTAAATATCCAGGTTTTTTTATCATCTGCCTGTGGCTGACTTTTAGGATAGTAACATATTCACGATCTGTTAAATTAAAAAGATTTCTGTACAAGTGAAACTATTCTAGATGCATTGATATGTCAGTTGTACCTATACATTTTTGTAAAGCAAAGAGCAACATGCCATTAAAAAACTAACATCTTCATCAGAGCTACACTATTTTTCTCCATAAAATAAAGATGCATTCTATTTTAATTACTACCAATGCCATGAGAACTTTTTAAAATTTAAGTTTTATATTACATGGATTTCAAGATACATAGTTTTGAAACATCATAAATTAAAGAAGGCATTTGAACAGATGCAGTGTCTCCTCATTTGAATTTTTACTATCTACAGGAAAAAAATGGGCTTTCACAAAAACTGTTGATATCTGAAGTTATCTACATCGAGGATCTCCCTTGACATTAGCTGTAATTACTGTCCACTTAAGCTTACAAATCTAGGAGGATGACCTAGAATATGTAAAGGAGCCTCAAACAGCAGAAGCTTTAAGAAAGAGAAACATTTCTGTAAAAATATTTCCATAGATGTACATTCAAAACAGCATTTTCACCATTTCAGTTCCCTGCGCTCATGTTGCTACAGTCATCCACAGGGATAAAGATCACATAAAGGCAGCCCTGAAATTTGAAATGGCTGTTGCTTGGTAATTTAGCGAAAGGTGTATTTTCGTACTTTCTGTAGTCAGTAGGAAACGATCCAGTTTGACCTTTGGCTTACAGAAATCGTACTCCCCTGAGCTAGGCAAAAGTGATAGACTGTGGCAGAAGTATAAAAAATTAAAAGTTACTTTTAAAAATAGCATGGCATGAAGAAAATAAGGCACTTTCGGAAAGGAAAACCCCCAGATTTTGTATTTTGATGTACGGTAATTCTATCTAGAAGTATTTTGTTCTTAGAAATGTCACATGATGCAGCAGTGAATCAGGTGCCAAAACCAACAAATCACAAATTCCTATGAGATTAACTGCAACCTCTGAATGGTTCAACAAAGAATCAAACTGGTTTCTGTACACCGTCACGATTTACCAATACACTGGCATCTTTGCTCTTTTGCTGTGAGCCGACAGTAATTATTTTAGAGAAAGAAAAAGAAAGTGTGGAATTAGTAATGCAGATGCTGAAAGGCAAGTGGCAAGACTCTACAAGAAGAATGCCTCAAAAAATGCTACTTTGTTCCCATTTCTACTGGCACCTATTCCCCAAGGTAAAAGGCCAGAATGACCAAAGCCAACTTAATAGTAGTGTGCAGAATGTCAGCCGACAAACAACATAAAAACAAGTCACGTTGTGTTATCTGTGGTCACGTTCTTCAGGGTTAGTCCAGTAACTCAAGACTTTACATTCTTCCGTCTTTATTTGTTTATTTTAATTAAACATGTAATGGTTAATAAACAGACATAGTCCAGAGTTAGTAGGTTGGTATTATAACATTTATTAAAATAATGCTATGGGTTAATAGAAACAGCAAAGAACCAAAGAATTAAAATGCAAGCTATGTAAAAACCCAACTAAAACCCAAATATGTCTAATGTATTCATCCAGTAGCTAACTAAAAGCCCAAGAAAGACAACACTCCCAATATAATAAAGTACTGCAAAACAATTGGCAATTTTTCAGTTATCAAAATTGTGGGTTTTGCATTTTGTATCCTTTTTTTCTCAATCAGGAAAAAAATTCTTTTGAATGTTATATAACATACATATAAAACAAGATAGAAAAATACATTATAAACTTGTAACAATGGCTGTAAATACATTATCTTACATGTTTCTCATAGGCAATAGGTTGGTTATGGTACATACATAGCATGAAACTACTAAGATAATAAAGAATAGACAAATACATGTCATCTGTACGGTTACATACAAGCGACACTCCCATCTACCCACTCTAAAAAAATTACATAATACTGTCAGAAAGAAGTCTTAAAACTACTTATTTTAATAAAGAAAAAGTCATTAAAGAATGATAATACTGAGAACCAAGGCATTCAGAGATTTCAAAAGTCATGCTTTTTTTTTTTTTAAGTTGATCCAAAATTTTGTCAACTAAGTTTTCAGAAGTTTGTTCAGAGCAAACGTTACTTTCACATGTCACACATCTATTTCATACACTTCCCCTCCCCCCCAGTAAAAGACCTTTGATAAACATCTAAAATGTCCAGGTTTTATCATAGTTGAGATGAAACTGGATCAAATACTGGTATTGTTTTAGCAAATCTCTCTTCAAATGTTCGAGTGTCGCAAGTTTATTCAACCAACCAACCAAAATAAAATCAAAATGGCACAGCATATACTGTAAGTAAAATCAACACAACTGTATGTGTAACAGGAAGACAAAGCCGGTGGCACAATAAACAAAAAGCTAGCTGAATACGAAAGGATGAATGTCTATTGCATAGTAAATAAACTGATAATTGTTTCCAGGTGAGACAAGATGTTAGATGAGGTCACCATGCAGGTGCTTAAAAATGTAAGCCCTCTTAGCTTACTATTGACCTTTCATTTGGAAGCTGTGAAGACCTGCAGGAGGAGAATAAGTTGACAAGAGGGGAATAAAGTTATCACCTGATATTTGCCAAGTTTAGTACTGAGCCCCACACGAAGTAATACTTAATGTTTTCAGAATTAAATACTGTGCGTTCGACAGCTTCAGCTCTTGCAATTGCCCAGCTATATGAATCTCATGTGGAAATAAAGGTTAAAAATAAAGTATAGCTGGACTTCAAACAATTAGCTGGTGTCCCTCTCCTGCTTATCTTATGAAGAAAAGCCAGGGGGCGGATCTAACAATAGTCAAAGAAGAGCTGGAAAATAAGTAACTTGCATGCTGTTTGCCACCACAGGAGCTGCTTGTAAAAACCTGGGACACGTTCAGACTGTAACTGAAAGCTAGCTAAGCACTTTCGATGTCATTAACCACATAACATCAGTTTTCTGGGTGACGCCGAAGCCTTCTATATTTGATGTGTATTTATTCCAACCAAAAATCATGAAAACTCTCCATCCCTGAACAAAAATGACATACTTCCAGCTCTACAAACATTTGTCAGCTAATAGTCTCATTCAGCGTGAGGCGGTCTGTATCACAGAACCCTTTGGTTTACATTGCAGAAGTACGGCGTTTGCTAGGATTCACGAAGTAGAGTGGCTGAAATAACGATGGGCTGGTTTGACAAAAACTTAGCAAATATTTTTCGGTAATGAGATTTTGGCAAAGTCACGTCACACTAGTATGGCAAAAATCAGGTAATTAATATGGTCAACTCATCATTTGTCTTTCCTCACAGCTTCTTTCACATACTGGGCGACTGAGTGGCATGCAGTAACTTGTCTGAGGGAGAAGCTGATTATACAAGACATTTGACTAAATGACCATGAAGAAAATAAGGCACTTCCTTTTCTTTAGACTTATTCCAATACTTAAAAAATAAAAAAGAAAGACTAAAAGGCTCTTTTGGTCTTTTGTTTCTTGACAACCACCAGAAAAAATCATTTAATGAAATAAAGGGTTTCTTTGTTCTTTTTTTCTTTTTTTATAACACTTGAAAGTATAAAATGCTACATTTCCAAAAATATATTTTTTTTCTGCACCAGCACCCTTGTATAGTAAAAGTATCTACTTTTTTGTTCATTTTGTTTCAATGCACTACACTTTATCTACAATTTCATTACATGTATACAGCAAATAGGCAAGCATGGCTTTTACATCCTTAATGAAATTTTTTTCTATACAGGGAGGTTTAAAAAAAATATTTGAACAGTTTGCCCAGTAATGTGACACATAATGCATGTACCTTGTTCTCATGTATTCTTCCAAGGAGATTAAAATATGGTTAAAATAATTTAAACTCAGATTTTGCTTTAATAGTGTTGCTGTTTTGTTCTCGGCATTAACGTAGTTCTGAAAAGTCATCGGAATCTGCATTTCATGGCACACTTTCCTTTAAAACGTCCAATTTGGCAGGCAATAGAAAAAAGGCTGCAACGTCTGCCCTTTGAGGGCACCGGTAGTGACTAAACAGCGTATCAAATTTTGAATACTTTTTGGAATCCCTTCCCCAATGACATCCCTGACCAAAGGTTCATGCATGATGCATCATCACACAGTACATTCAGAGAGAGCTTTGACTTCTTTTTTTTTTTTTTTTTTTTTTTTTTTTTTGAGAAGAAAAATATTCCTAGAAGTCTCTCACAGTAACTGCCTCTGTCATCGGGTAGTTAAGGGACATCTGTCTCCATCTCGTGCGAGGCCTCCTTACCGTTCGCTTGGGGCGGGACACTAGAGGATGATCAGTGCGGAGGGATGAGTTGGACCTTATTGCTTTACTACTATTCAGTGCAGGTTCTAGAACCACTTTCACCCAAACAGGAGAACAACAAAAAGCGGAGTTGGAGGACAACAATTTCTTTGTCTGTTTTGTTAGATGGTAAGACGAACGGACAAGTGCCCCAGCTCGCTGCACTGAAGACAGGCAAGCAAAGGCGTTTACCAGTTAACTGATCAGCAGGCAGGCATGGTCAGGTCATCATTGGGTGAAGAGTTCAGAGGTCAGAAGGTCATAGGTTAGTTGCCGGTGGCGGCTGGGTGGTTAGAAACAAAAAAAAACAAAACAAAAAAAAGAAAGAAAAGATAGAGAAGAGATTAGTTCCAGCTAGTGACGGCTTAATGACAACATGAAAACTAATCACAACTAATAAAAAAAACAAGCATGTTTAATTCTGACATACTGATCGACACCATCTACAGAATGCAATAAAATCATGACAGCCCTCCATCATGATTTGGACACGTGAAGGAGAAGCCCGCTCCCACAAAACCGGTTAACAGGAGAAATAGAGATAAAATACGACTAACGACTAATGGTTAGTAGCAGTCGATGAAGGAAATTGGAAAACAAAAAACGATGAACAGTTTTGGAACTGGGTAGAAGATTTCTGGAACAACAGTCAGTGCGCAGCATCAGTATCTGACTGCTATTAAGCATTAGTACCTCCCCAGGTGCAAGCATTAAAGCAACTATTAATGATGGATGTGATTATTAATAACTGGTTGTTAAAAGAATGGAGTCATCTAAGGAATTCTGGACTTAGAGAAACAATTTGGTTCAACAAACTATGGGCCAAACAAAGGGTTTTTGTTCAATAAATTTTTTATTGCCTTTCATTTATTCTATTTACAAACAACATGGAATTTCTTGGCCTCATGATACAAAGCAATACTAAACTGTAGTCTAGCAATGTAGGCATCATCGTGGGAACCAGGAAAACGCTCAGCCTGCTACTTTAGCCAGCATTTTCCCGTTCGAAATACTATTTTACACATATAGGACACTTATAAAATGCACTTGCATGTAAACACTGTAAAAGTCCTGCCATTTTAAAGTCTATACTTAAAAAGCTCTAAGTACATCAAAAAATAGAGAAAATATCTAATTGATACTAATAAGGCATTTTAAAACTACAAACAGCTCTCTTTATTCATTTTCAAAGCTAATACTCTGCAAATACAATAAAATCTGACATTTCATATACATTCCTGCTTTATATTTTTATATTTTAAAAGAAGCCACCTGTAAATACTATTTTCTTTTGCAAAAAAAAAAAAGAAAACCAAAAACAACAACAACAAAAAACCAAAACAAAAAATAAAACCCAAAAACACAAACAAATTACAGTAAAACATAAAAAAGTTCTCAAGTGGAAAGTTATCATTCCCAATGTTCTTGAGCTGTTCCTTCTTTAATCATTCTCTCACATTCTCCTTCACCAAACTTGGTCCACTTAACAGTAGTATGATTTTTTTTTTAATAGATTTTTTTTAAGACTCATTCAACAGCTTAATTATAGCTAATAAATTCTGAGGTTGATAAAGTTTTTGTACTGTTGCCATTTTGACTAAGGCAGAGGAGATGAAAGTGAGAAAGGTATTCAGTGCAAAGTCAGATTTGTGCCATTACATGAAGTGAAGTCCAGTAGGTGTAATATTCACAGATAGCATCGATTTAGCGATCTTTCTTGTGGGCTGATTTACTTTCACATAATAAAAATGGCCTATCATTTAGGATACAGTTCATAACACTATGAAAAATTACTACTGTAATGTAAATGAGACCACATGCTCCCTGAATTTTTTCAGAATCATGCTAAGTGGGATTTGTTTAAATTAAAACGGCTCTTTCAAAAACAAGCAAAAATAAAAATAAATATTTTATGTGGCACAATCTCACCACTTTACAGGTATACTAGAAACAGAGTCTTAAAGCATTTTGAGACTGATTACAATTTTGATTAAATGGTATTAAAATTTATATACAAATTATGTGACGGTTTGGATAAAACATTCAAGAAAATTCTCAGCATTAATATTTCTTGTGGAGTTTATAATCAAAGCAAGCTACCTTTTAAAAATACCAATACACCTGTGATACATCCTCTGCCAAGTCTCTGGCCTTCTACAGTACACACAGGTTTGTCAACTGTGCAAAACCATTTACAGTTTATTACAATTAAATCAGTCAGTCTCTCTGTTATATGCATCAAATTCAATTTTTGTATTATTTATAAACTGGGGTTTTATTCTGAGTTAAAATGAGCTATATTTTTCAACCCTTCACCAATTCTAAATGCTTAGTTGTAAGAGTAAAACATTTACACATTTGGGGATTCTTGCTTTAAATGCAGTGCTTATCTCTAAAAAAAGAAAAAAACCTATGCAAAGAATAAAAACCTACATAAAAAGTGAATGCAGTAGTACTACAAAGTCATTTGAAAGTCGATTTAGAATTTTTTTAAAAAAACTTTAGACCCAATGAATGCAAATATAGATTTAGTGACATTTAACTATATAAAAAAAAGTTTCCACATTGAAAAAAAAGTATTTCGGTTTGCTGACATTGTTTTTTATGGCTACAGCTACAGAAGTATATTGGTGACAGAACAACCAAATAGGTCAATATGGTAAATACTGATAGTATTTTAATTCTATAACATAATTTTAACACAGTAAAAGAAACTGTTTTATTGCTGAACAAAGTTATCTTCAAAACCTTTTGTGAAACTTAAATCTGTGCAGTGATAATCTAGGATTTCAAATTCAAAATACAATGAAGTACAGTTGTAAAATTAACGTTGTGTAAATTTCTTAATACACACTGGGATTACTTAGATAAAACTTTAAAATAACGTTCTCCTGAAATATCAGCATGGTTTTCATGCTAAAACAGAGAGGTATGCATGACTTATTCCACAGGAGATAAGCCATGTGTATTTATTAATTTACTTAAGATAGTGGGCTTCCAATATGGCTAGATATGAACACTCAATTATCAGAAAATGGCTGTATTTTAAAACAAGGTGAATGATACCAATTATTAATTTCAATCAGTTATAAGTGACCCAGATGAAACATCTAGGCCCTTTGCAAAATATTCAAAAATCTATGTTGAGTCAACACTACAATGATGAACTTAAACTACAAACTGATATTCCTGCCACCCTCCTCCCCCAGTGCTTTATCAATCAGTGTATTTACTAGTTGTCTCAGGCAAATATCTAATTAAACAAAAAGGCAGTTTCAACTGTCACCTGAAACTACCACTACAGATCATGAAAGACTACTAGCAAAAACTGAATTTTGCAGCCTCAGGTCCAACTTTCAAGGATAACCAGATCCTTACCACCCACTACTCTTGACAGAGATAGGTTTTAATCTTTTTTCCCATTTCTTTTTTTCCTTCTTTTTTTTTTGGTAAACATGGACTATGACCTTATTCTGGTTATACCCTGTTGCCCATTGAAAAGTTCTCAAGAAATGAGAACAAGCCAATGGGCTGTAAATAGTGTGCAGTGATATAAAAGAAGAAGCAATCTTCCTAGAAAACTGAAGTAGTGTCTAGTTATCAGCTTTACACTTTCTGTAAAGCACAAGATCCTTGCATATGAAAGATAAAAGTGTTACATAAATATAGCAAATATCCAGGAGTGCCCTTTTTAATGTATTGACTGAAATTTGTATTGTTTCTTGTAGTTAATTTATGGCAGGCTGTGAGAAGTGAAGTGTAGTCAATGTTAGGAGATGTCAGATCTGTCACCTGAATTTGACTTTTGAATATTACAGTATCATGGAAGCCTGCACAACACTGATTTTGATGAGAGCAGAATAATAATACTTGGCACGTAACGCTTTGCATCCTCAAAGCCCTGTACAAAAGAAGAACCCCCACAACACCCCTGTGAGGTAGGGAAGTATTATTATCCTTATTTTACAGATGGGAAAATATACACAGAGAGATTAAATGACTTGCCGAAACCCACAGTGAGTCAGCAGCAGGGATGGGATAAGAATTCAGCCCACACACTGCTTCCTAGCCAATGTCAATAAACCGAAAATATCACTTTTCTCAATAAGCTTAAATACTTCATTCAGGGGTCCAAAGGCATTACACTTGAGGAACAGGAGAAAAATGAAGATTTACTTTCCATTCAAGGGTTAAAGAGAGATGCCCAAATATTGGATGTCATCTCACCAACAGGACTTCAAAAGTTGCTTCTCCTTCAGGTTACACATTTTAGCAGCAAAAGGCAAATACCAAGAAATAGATTTTGGCAAAAAACCAAAACACCCTTCCTTCCCCCACCCTTAGTAATTCAAACTCAGACAACTTTTGAAGTATTATCTTCACAGCCCTTACCTTTCTGAATTCAGTCAGGTATCTGAGAACATGCATCCTCCTTATAATATACAGTACAGTGGCTCAAAAGTTTATTGGAAAAAAAAGGAATCTAAATCTTCAGATTTCTCCAGACACAGACAGGAGGCATTTATTCCTTTACTTCTTTCTCATTAAGCAAGCATCCATTCATTTTATTTTGCAACACCAATCTGATATTTCCACACCAATTAAAACAACAAATTGGGGAGAGTGGGGGACACATGACCAAATTAATTACTGCAGCACTGAATTAATAGTGTTTCCTGATGCAGATGGATCTTCAAATAGTTTTTAAAAGGGAATCAGTTACAGTGTTTATATTGAATAGATCACAAAGTGTATATACTTAATTGAGCTGGGAAAGCCAAGTTCACAAAATGTTTTTAAAACAGCAAGCATTCCCAAAAATCGAATCAAATATTAACTATTCAAATTTTTGAGAAAAATAACAAATGGGTCAAAATATGGTATTTGGTTAACCAGCTGTGGTGTTGCAAATCTCATGTACACTCAAAGCACTTCTTACAAACAAGAACTGCAGAACTAAACTAACCTCGGTCTGCGGTCACAATCCTTTGGTAAGGATGGACACGCATATCGTGCCTTCGAACTTTAGTAGCCACCGCACCTAGTTAAATTGCAATTACCAAGACAAAGTTAGAAAACATTCAAAGAAAACATTAACAGCAGGTTTATCAAAATGGATTTAAATGATCATTAACTACAAAAGTTCATTTTAAGAAAAGCAACAAGTTAAGGCACAGTAGTTTCAAATCTTAATCTTAAAAAAGAAGTTTATCTGTGCAGATTAATATTGCATTTATTTTAAACATCCTGGCCTTAACCTGTTTAATCCATTCATTTACAATCCCAAAATTACAGTATTTCATGAAATCTATTAGACCCAAGCACATTTAAGCTTTACTAGTCACATATTCACTGAAGTGCCTTTCTTGCAGCAGGACTATTTTAAATAATGCCATCTTTTAATACTGACAATTATTTGCTAACCTTAAGATCACTTCCAGTTCTACCACAAAAAAAAAAGTTTTAAAGCAATTCTTCAAGCCTACAGATTGTGATTTTAAACTTTAAGTCAATAAGTATGAACTGCAATGAATTAGGTGATTAGTAAAGCAAACACTATATAGAACACTTAGCAGTCAGTATACTACTATACACTCATAAATTACAGCTACTCTGTAATAATAGGAGCTAGTCCAAATTAATAGCACTATTTTAAATCTATGTGCAAAAAAGTGCAAGTAAGTCACTGACTGCTAGGCCAAGCTTTTTTCAAGGCTGCTGAAACTAAGCATTTGTTAAAATTCAGATCTGATGAAGGATCAGTTAAGACCGTTCTTGAATTCTTAGCCTTTCGTTGGGAAAGCCATACCTGAAGATAAAAGGAAGGGAATTAAAAGTTAGTCACCAACTAAAATTTGATCCCAACACCAATATCCCCAAAAATACTAATAGGGGTGCATTTCTCTGCCATTTTAAACAGAATTATTTGCAGACACCTTAAAGGTCCGCCACAAAAATGGACAAAATATAGCAAACTATTAATGAGAATGAATGTATTACAAAATAAAACTCACTTAATTCAATTAACTCTATACAATTGCTCAGATAGTAGAGCAGATATATTAAGAGACATTGAGTCTATGCTACCTAAGTGGGGGTATGGTATTTTTATTCCTCCCCCTCTTTTTCCTTCTTTAAATAAGATTATTTGGTGAGTTTAGTGTAATACACCTGTCCTAAGCCCAAAAGTATGGAATATTTTCAGATGCCGTTTTAGGAATAATTTTCCCTTCCTCTCTCTTTATAGAAAACTCTGGCTGTGAGAAATTAAAATTCCCTGCATTTTATTAAATTATTACTATGGAACGATGTATTTCTTTACTTGCTATTAACTGAATTCAGGAGAGGGGTTTGCCACTAACCAGCAACTGATAGCTACTGAGACGGTGTCTGTTACAGTGACTTTACCCCAGGATGTATCGCAAGTAGACTCACAGACTGGGGGTGGAAGAGCTGGGGAGAACATTTACGTGTTTGTGGGAAATTAATAAATGATGATATTATCATATGCTCACTGAATTTTGGTATGGGGTAATGGAAAACAACCATAAGCCGCTCAGAGACAGACCTACTGCATACTTTTGTCCTACTAAAATTTTTTATTATTGATTCACTAATCCTGAAAGGCAGTTTGAAATACATTTTCTTTTTTACTGTATAAAATATAACGTGGGAACATGCACACATACAGATAACAAGTTATTTTTCATGTAAGTGGAACACTGATTTTTTTTGCAATACTTTCAACAAAATATTGACTTTGAACCTTATTGTCCAGTGTTCATTAGAGATGTTTAGAATTTGTGTAAATCAATAACTGCAACTGAACACACTAAGATCAAAGTCCTATAAAATCAACACTATGCAGCACCAAGGTCATATGCAATTCAGAACAAGCTGCAAAGTATTTAGATTCTGTAGAGGGTAGGGAAGGAAGAAACTACTGAAACTGCTTGTTCCATATTGACCAGTTAACCGAATTGTCATGGTTGCTTTATCATTCTCGCCTCACACAGCAAGTAAATGGTCTGAAATATTAGGAACGATGGATATTTCAATCCAATGTATATAAAAGAAGCCATCGGTAAAGTTGCTACTTGTATCATCCTTTGGTCAGAAGTTAGCTTGCTTAATATTAATTCACTGAAATTATTTTCTGCTTACAAAATGATTTACAGCTTTCTGACACTGAGGACAGATTTATCAGTTGTGTACAAAATAAAGAAGCAAAAGCCCCAATAAACTGAGAAAAGACCTTTTTATTCTCTTCGGTTTTCTACTAAAATGGTATAGCAAAATAGGAAGTTCTCTCTTCCAAAGATTACTGGAAATTAATTCACGTTGAAGCGAGCACAAACAAATCTGGTATTTATAGGAGCCCAAATGACATGTAATAGATGCCAAGTTCTATTTGTTTTTTTCTTCCCTTGCCTATGTATCCACCATCTAGTGTGACACAAACATTAAGATTTCATTTTCAGTAATCTTATTAATATACTAAACACACGTATTTAATAAATGCAAAATGTTTAAAATGTTTTCGAGATACACCATTTGAGCAGTTTTCCTAGGCAGGATATACCTGAGATAAGACCGTTGCTTCAAATTCTTTTCTTTGAGCCCCATGACCTCTACCTTGCAAATACAACAAAAGCATAAGCGACACAGTCTCCAGTCATCCGCGTACAAAGATCTTACCTAATACACCACTAGGTTCAATAGGATACTCAAGGATTGATGTAGCTGGTGCCAGCGTGTAGGGGTATTCGTATGGTGTGTAAATTAAACCAGCTTCGGGTCCAGGTGGAACTATTGCAGCGGTGGGATGAGGAGTTCCGTTTGGCATGACAGCGGTTTGTATTTGTCTGATCAAAGGCATTATGGTAGGGCCAGCTGGCGTAGGAGTACGCAGGGCAGCTGGTGGGAGAACAGGCGCAGGCCCAGTAATAATCCTTGGAGCCTGGGCTGTTGCTGCAAGAGAAAAGGCAAGGGCTGCTACAGTAAGCAAAGAAATTCAGAGGAAAGTATGGAGATAGCAGTACAAAACGTGGAAAGAATGGGAAAAAAGGGGAAAAGTAGGAAAGAAGAAAAATAAAAGGAAATCATTAGTACATGCGCTGATCACACAGTGCCAAAGCACACCATTCAAATGCAAACAGCTTTCCATTTTCCAGTGTGATTAAGTATGAACATGCAAAATAAAAAAGCCATTGTAAAACAGTGAGGTAGATTTCTCAAACAGGTTACACAGCACAAAAGCTCCATTTAGACCATAATTCTTCATTTATGCTATCAAGACTGCATGAGACTGAGATGCATGCAGGAGATACAAGGAAAATACTGTCATAATCAAATACAGAGTACAAAATTTAGTGCAACCATAGAGTCCACAGATACTCAGTTATGCAGAGCTGTCATATGAGTCTACAGTTTTTATACATCCTAAAACTGTATTTGAACATATACACAATTCCAGTTTCCAGGATTAGTGAAGTTAAAGATGACCTGGATACACAATGCATCTCCTCTCCTACTCTAGCATGAATAAAATAGACTCAAAAGTGATTTCTATATCAAATTCCCCAAAATAAAATACTTTCTTGGTATCAGAAGTTCACTATGGTTTTGCTCAGGCTAAAGAAAAAAGATTTTTTTTTTTTTTAAAGGGTGCCAGCACATTTCATTAAGTGTTATTTGAAGCCTGTTGGCACACAAGATGAAAAACTTCTTAAGCACTAACACATCAGCTGGTAACAGGCAATCTTAAAGGCTTAGATTCTTATAGATTTCTGAGCATTACTGCTGATCTACATTTATTTAATTAACTTACAGTTGGTCTGAAAAGAGAAATGTGGGGGAAGTTTTTCAGATTTGAGACTGTTGTGGTTTTTAAATTATTTTTATTTTTTAAACAAACGTGCTCAGACTTAGTGTATAATTAAAAAAAAACAAACCCTCAAACATTTTCATTTCCTTTCTTAAAGGGAAATAAACGAGTATGGCCTCAACATCTTCAAGTTTTCAGTAAAATCAAAACACAGTCAGTGAAATTGTCTTATTATCAAAAAGGGAATATTAGTGTGGAAATCTCTAGTCAAAAAAATGAAAAAAAAAATCCATCATCCCACTTATACTGATACAATAGACCAATGGGAACAGCTCAGACAAATAAATTGCTCAAATTAATATAAAGGTTTCTATGCAACACTTTCATCAATTTAAGCTAATCTGAAAGCTATTTTACACATAAATTTGCAATAATTAAGAGGCTAAAATATATTTAAAACTGATCTAGCTTTAAATGTTACAGTGTTCATTAGAGCTGAAAGATTTACCACTACCATTGTAATGGTAAAAGCCCTTGCTTATGTCTCTTTTCAAATCAGAATAATTGCACTGGTGTAAGCACTCTCAAATTGACCTAACTGCATTCCAACCTTTAAACATATTCAACACTGAAATGGTGACTGTGTGGAGAAACAAATTTGCAAATATCAGTAGGCCCTTAGTGAAAAGACTGATTTAACTGTGCTTACATTTGACATCTGTATCACAGCTACAGCAAAAATTTACTTTGGAACAGTATCAGCAACTACATTTTCAGGAGGAGAAACAAGATTTTCAACTAGAGAAAGTAATTTGTATCACACGTAATAGCTATATGCTCTCATTAGTAGGTGTATGTAATTAATTTTCAAGTGTAAACCTGTGCATACATGCATTTGCGAAAGCATTCTCACACAAATGTAATGGAAGAAATCGTAAAAATGGCTCATTACATCACTGATCCCTGTGAACTCAGCTGTGAAATCAGTTGATGAATTGTTGGAAAAACATAACATTGGGGGGACACATGCAAGCAAGATGAAAGAAAGGGATATAATACAGAAAAATGTATTCACAGTATCCTGAACATCTGTAATGCTTTCAAATTAAGTCTCTAAAAATAAAATTGAAAAGCAGTCCATTGTCCTTTACATGTACTAAGGAAAGAATGACTATAAAATAGAAAAATATGGCTTATGGGTTGAATTTTCTCTAACTGTATATTTGTAAATATTTCAACCCAGAAATACTGTTTAAAAAAGGAGGGGCTCCTGGGGGGAAATCCAAACAAAAAAAACCCAAACTGACATAACTTGTCTCCAGAAGATCTTTGCAATGGCTACCAACTGTTCTGTTACTTCCCTCCAACACGGCTGTAACTATACATTTGCCAAAAAGTAGCTTTAGGAATCAAAAACTGCAAATATTACAATGGCATTGACCCTCGAGCTTATGACATGCTTACGTGATTTGATGTTGGCATCTCTGTAGGTGCCATTCAGAATTGCAAGCTCCATCAGCTGCATCTTTTTAAGGCTGTCTTCTCCTTCTGCCTGCGTGTGAAAAGATGAGAAGAACGTCAGTGTTATTAACTCACTAATGCAGAAGATCTAAGTGATGTGGAATAAAATGCTTTCAAGTTTTAACCAAGCAAAATACATGCTTACCATCAGGCACAAAACCAGTAATCTTTGTTAACTTGTCCTTAAAATTAAGTGCAAGTTGCCTGCTGTCTACCATTAAGTGGTGTTGATAAATATCTTTAGTTTTGAAAAAAGCTCACACCATAAATTATAAAGTTTTTTCTCAAGTTTTAGTAAACATTTTCATGTGCTCCTAACGGGATCTTCTAAAAAATTGTATTATTGGGCTGGAGGAGGAATGGACACCACAAATTTTTAGCAGCTTCCAATTTACTGTAATTTGCTCCACTGAAGTTGATACTAACTGCTTCAGGAGGGGGAGTCAAATAAAAAAATAAACAACAAACTTTGAGTAACTTTCCAAACAGGACATCAACAAGTGCTGTAAGGCAGAATTCGTAATTCTGGCACATGTAGTTGTATTCTGATAGGGATATAACTACTATCTACATAATATACATTGTTCTTGGTTTTGCTTCAATATAACTGACTTCCCTGAAGTTATCTACCCCATTGGTATTCCTGCAGCTTGCATAAATATCACGCTGTATTCAGTAAAAAAGCTCACTTTTTTCAGTTACTAACAAAAATATTTCTAATTAGTACAATTTTAGTTTTAAGACCAGATGTTTTCTGATCTTTCTAGAAATACTACCATTTGTTTATTCTACATCCTATCAACCAGAAAACAAGATTATGATACAGGAAACCTAAGAGAGATGGTCACCATGTACTTTAATGTTAAGCTTGTATTGAATGACACTGGTGAAATTCTCAGTCAGATGGAAAAGAGGGCAACTTGAGTGTCAGCTGCATTGCATTCTTCCTTTGCTAAGCAGGATTTCTTATATGTTTATTTATCTTGTCTATTCACACAATGTTTTCCAGATATTTGGAACAACATTTTCCAAGTTAATGGAAACCTGGATAATAACATATTGTGCCATCCACTCTGAAAATCTTAAAGTCTGATTTCAGAGAGTTGTTCGCTTGTCTTAAACTACAACTCTTACAGATGGTTTGAACTAGGACTTCCAAGAACATGAGTGATTAAAAATGGTATTAAAAGCCACAAAGAATAGCAATCACCACCAATAATAAAAAAAATTCTATTAAAAAACTTTGCGTCCATTACAGCACTGCACCAGTGAAACATCCAACTAGTTAAGAGTTCATAGGATTATCTACATGCACTGTTCTGAATGTACAGGGAAATATTTTTCAAGCTACTTTGCAGCAAAATATTGTTATACATACTTTAACTCCCAAACTACGAAGAAGTAATTTATTACATTACAAGACAAAAGAGCTATTTAAATTGCATCTAAGCAAATATACTACTTAGTGTGAGGTATGCTCAAGGACCACCACCCCTTGCAATGGAAACTAACGTGATTTTTATCAACAACTTAAAATCAACATAGTGAGATGGGTCAACACTAAATTACTTTCAGATGTCAGCAATGAGAGGCCTAATTGTAATACTGACGACTTGCATAAACACAAAGATTATACACAGTAACAATTTATGTTGTTGTTAAACATTCAGAATACACTGAAAGTTAGACGTTTTCTTTATATATTAAATACTCTGTGACAGACCAAGCTAACGTTAAAATTGAAAAAGTAAATGCACATTCAATTATCATTTTAACTGCAAATTAATTGTACAGTTAAGTACTGTACTATCCAAAAACCTCAGACTCCACAGTCATTAAAATGAGACCCTCTGGAATACAAAATGTACTGATTACAGCATACTTAATATGACAGAACAGACTTACAACTTACATGAAAACTATTATTCTACTGCATCATTGCTGGTAAATTACCTAGACAACCACGATACAACAAAAACAATTCCAAATCTATCTGCCTACCCAGAGCTCACAAATTCTTGTCATTTTAGATATACCTTATCTAATTTATTTTAGCAATAAAGATTTTTAACACATTGATTCCTCTTTACCCCTCCCCCCATAATGGCTATACTTCGTTATTGGCTTTTTGCTTGGGTTCCTTTATTTATTTATTTGAAAGCGTGTAACAACAAAACCTCCTCACAATGTCAGCTACATCCCCCATATAGTTCCATTAATGTTACTAAAATTGCTCACTTCCTTCAAATAAGAGTTCAGGTGATTGATCTGACACCATTAATGAGTCTCAGTAAATGCTGAATCTTACATTCCACTTGCTAGGATAATTTTAGAAACTCTAATCCCAGATTTTGCACCGCAGTATTTCCCAAATGTAACTATTTATAGGATAATAATTTTAAGGCAGAAAACATTTTTTCCCTTCTGACATCCCCAAAAGAAGGAGTTATAACAACTTAAAGGCAATAAAAGACAGACAAAGTAATTGTTCTTACATTTTCCTATATGTCACTATGCTTCCTATGAGAAAAGATGTTGCAATTATCTAGGTTTTACAAAGTATGTTTACAAAAATAATAATGTCCTTCAGCAAACAAAGCAGACCAAGTCCTTAACTGTTGCTTTTGAGATTTACTTCTCTGGAGTACTGCTCAGCAGTTGATAAACTTGCTCTTTTAAACAGTCTCTAAAACATAGATTAAAACTTTTAAGACTGTATCAGTGATAATTCACAGATTTCAGATGTGGACTTTACCAGACATTAATGCTGTCTTTCAATTTCTGGTATTTTGTTTTTTAAGGCATTAGATGAGAAAAAAAACCAATGCAAACACCCCCCCCCCCCCCCCACTTCAAAAACATCTTTAATGCTCACCACAAGGGCATCATTCCAACTCCTCCCAGAAGATGGCACTGTTTATTATACAATACTATCTCCTCAAGACATGGATGCTAGCACTATTTGCACCACCCTACTAGTACTGCTCAAAATCCTGCCATCCCTCACACCCTACACCTAGAACAGCCACTTGCCACCAAGTGGTAAAGACCCTTTCAAATACGCTGTCAGTCCTTCATTCTTTGGTATCAAGCTCTCTGCATGTTGGTGAACATCATTCACCAATAGCCAAGCTCTCAAATTTCCAAGAGCTGGGATAGAGCAATGGGCACATGTTTTTGCCTGCCCTATCCTCTCCCTTCCTTGCTGACAGATGATCAAACGAGGCACACCGATGCAATCTATCTTAGCTCCAGGCATTTCTGCAGGCAGTCTCTGGTAAAGCAATGAGAGGTTGCATCAGGGATACAAAGGCAATCTCTAAAGGGACAGTACATTACCTGTACAATAGCTACAACAAAGCTCAGTCATTTGTACCAAGAGGAAGCTACTTTGAGCAAACATCAATAAGGTCACTGAAAGCCAGATTTGCATTACTAAGTTGAAGCTCAAGTGATTGACTCAAACCTCTCATCCTCTTAAATCTCCAATGCTTTCCTTGTATTTCTCATGTACAAAATAACATGCAGATTAAGAAAAAAACCTTAAATGGTATCTTGAAACATAATTCTTTAAATGTAAGCACTTGCAACTGCTCACTGAATACAAATACTGAAGAGACACAAGCAGTAAATCCTGACAAAGCCAACTGTGCACAGAAAACAGCAGTTACCGTTCTGTGAACGCACAGCCAATACTCCTCACAGGAGCTCCGCTCTATTTGGGATGGCAATAAAAAGACCTGAAGGAATCCAAATGCCAGTGATCACTATCATTTTAAGTAACTTGTTTTCTAGTCTTTATCAGAGTGGGATTAATAGTCAGAAGGTTCAAAACGCTAGTAACAACTGCAAGTGCCACCTACACAAAGTCTCTGGGGAAACACTTCCCAAAATAAAACAATTTCAAATGAAATACACAATGCTGACCATACTGATGCCCAGTTAAAACCACAATTCTGTCTCCTACATTGGGTAATACTGTCTGTTTAAAAAAAAAAAAAAAAAAGCAGTTATATAATAAACTGCTATTAGTAGGAGCTTGTTTCATGTCATGAAACAGGGAACTCAGATAAAGCACTCCATTTAATTTTTTTAATGACTTCTTTTCATCAATGTCCAAGCTATACTTCAACCTCAGAAACCCCAAGATCCTCAGGGAATTCTTTTAACTAATGCTTCTGAAATTATTATTAGGCACTTAAATGTCTCAGATTCTCATACGCACACAGTGTGCCCGTAAGACTATCATACAGTTTAACTTCTTATTTATACACAAAACATACACACACTAGATAGATCTGGTATCAAGGTGGCAGACAGACAGGCATACAGACTCCAAAAGGAAGCGCTACGTCAATGAAGACTTCAGAAGCTAACAACAGTCTTCAGAGGTGACAAGCAGACTGTTAAGATTCTGTGTACAGTCAACTCTGAGAAGTCTATAATAGATTACAGTAGAGCAGGAAAGAAAGATATTATCTTAAAAGAAAAGAAGCATCAAGTAGCAATGTTTACTACAGAGCAGAGATCCAAGAGCTAGCATCCAGCGGAGCCAGACACTGCCCATAGTGCCCTGCCACACTGCTGCCGGACCCAAACTGACCCATGTGGAAGGTGACAGCAGCTGAGTTAATTCACAAACCAAACAATCCACTCACTCGTAGGATAGCAGGGACACCTTATCCTGACAGAGCTCCTTGAGCCTCACAGTCTTACCTGGCTAGATCTCAGAATGCATCCCTATTCTCATTATTACCATCACGGGCAGAGGCGGCTTTCAACGTTGCTGTACAAACATACCTACCTTCCCTGCATAATGCTCATTTTCCTTTTAAAGTAACTACTTTGGAAAATATAACAAATACACTTTTTTCCTACATTCATAATACTATAGATATGCTTATTAAGGTGATGTTCATTGACAGTCTAGCTTCAAAATGTCATGCAGTTTGGATGACATTTTTGCAATCCTGTCACGCATCCCCACAGTTCAGCTGAATTCTCATGAACTGAACTGAGCCCAACCCTAGGAAAGGCTGCTGTCAGTTTCATCTTGCACCAAATGCAGCCAAGTCTGGTTTTGGTTAAGGGAACAGTCCTTTATAAGATGTTTCAGGACTCTCAGGATCAGAGCAGGAGCAGCAAATGGGAAGAAGAAATGATGGTGAAGCAAAATGTGGATAAATCAACTGCAAATACAGAGGGCAAAAGTCAGTCTTGCTCTTTTCTCCAGTGGGCTTGTCCCACCAAGCTCAGGGAAAGAACAAGCAAGAGCACCAAAGAGCAGCACTTACCTTCCAACCACCTCAGCAACTTCTCATGCAGTCTACCTTCCTGCCTGCCCCACACCACCTCTGGCTAAACAGCAATACTCAACAGCAGCTCGGCAACCTTTCCCTCCACCCTTGGAGAGACCTCTTCCAGCCACCACATTTTGTCTAAGTCCATATGCTTTTCTTCACATTTACTTCAGGCTGAGAATTTTGCCAATAACACATTATATTTTTTAGTACACAGGTAATGCATTAAATTATTTTACACACACTCCAAACAGAAGGCCAGAGAACGTGGCATTTATGGAAGAACACTATGCTAATGTAATTTACAGTAGCCAGATACAAGAAACCTAACTTTTCTACCACCCTAGCTTGGAAATACACGTTAAATACAAAGACTGCACCTCTGCATGGTATAAGCCACCTGCAATGTATTAATTTAATATGAATTTGATAAAACCCAATGGCACCACTGAAATATTTTACTGTTACTGATCTTATCCTTCTTATCCAGGAGGCGCTGCTGCCCTCAGGGGTCTGTCACCCTGCCTTCCTGCAGTTCCCCAGCTGCTATATAGCCACACAGCTGCAGCATGGAGGCTTGTGCTGTGACACTCGCTGGACTCTGGGGGCTCTGGAATGCTTTTATCTCCCTGACAAAGAAAAATGTTCCACTGCAATTCACTTGTAGATCAGTAAGTATTCCTAACATACCATGCGCCAGTCAAACAGCCTTTACACATGAATGTCTCCATTCAGGGATAAAAACCTTCCATTCATAATCTATAAACAAAAAACCTCACAAACAATATACTACAAATTCCTAGACATACACGTATTAAAACGAAAAACAGATCTGAGACATCAATATATATTGTAAAATGTATTATAAAATGTCACAGGCTAAACCACATTGGAGTCCTTGAAGTGAAGGTATACACACTTAAAATCTATTTTATGTTTGGGAAGTCTTTTTTTTATAGTTGTTAAAAGGCTGAAGTATCTATGGCAATGAAATTCTCACCAAGATGACAGGAAATCAGATGTAAAACACAAAAGAGCTTTTTAAAAGAATCTGAATGCGAGTACCTAAACTATCGATCAATTACGTACTGCAAGATTTCCCTTTTGTAAAGGCTAACTTTTACTTCTGGCAAGCTACTCTATTACTCGTGTTAAGGAAAACATCCCATCATCCCTTCCCCTCAAAAAAAAAATGACAAAGACTTCCAAGTTTCCCAGGCCCAGAATGTAAATATTGATAGTTAGGAGTTGTTGGTAAACTGTTAACTTAGACTTCCTCATTCTTGATGATACACTTCTGATGGTGACAGAGCAGAAAGCCTACAACATCACTTTGTTCATGACAAGGAGAATTTGCCAAAGAGCTCTTTTCCGCCATAATTTGGCAGCTATTCCTATATCAGAGGAAACTTTTCCAAATACTTTTGAAACAAAATAAAGCACTACTTTAAGACCAGCCATATTTCTTAGAGCCCTGTATGCCATCAACGACACTGTGGCATTGAAGAGGTGGCAAGCTATAGCTCAGTTACTTCTCTATTTCCTTTTCAATACTGATGCACAGTACTATGCCTATGAGGACAGGCAAAGATAAATTAGCATCATTATTTCTTCTGGGCAACACAGTCTGCTTATCTTCTTCAAAGCAAGCTCTCAGTTCAAATGATATGCAAAGACGACTGTGCTGTTTGACTTGACAAATTCATTGGTCATAATGTTAAAGATACACAAGGGGGAAAAGGCAGCATATCTTTTTACACTTCCCATCACCTTATCTGACGTATCCCTGTTTAATCATGATACTTGGCTTACCAGTAATATTTTCGAGAGTCCTTATGCCCTCCCTCTCCCACTTTCCATTTGTGCGAGAAGAAAATACAGATAAGGTTCAGAAAAATCAGCATGAAGTGCATTTTATAAGCCAGACTCAAACACAGCACCAGTGGAACTTACAGGTTTGCTTCACCATACACCCTCTGAGTACGAGTTGTCCATATATGGGTGGGAGGGTAATGGGTGTTTGGGAAACCACCAGTAGCATTCTGCTTGACTTTAACAGATTTTTACATCTGTCCCAACATTTCTTTAGGACAGACGTGATGAGCTTGTATTTAAATTACAGGGTTTTGGGCTTTCAAGAAAGTAAGGTCCTGTTATTCTAGACACAGCAATACTTAATTCCAGAATTTGATTTTTGCCTAGCCTTATTTTTTTTTTTGATGATGATCACTCCTCTTTCCCTCGCACCTCAACCTTTTAATGGTGTTAAAAATCCTGACAAGAATCTCCATACACCACACCTAACAGCTTCAGTAATTCATAAAGCTACAGAACAGGAATGCATCTTTCATGACATACATATACACCGAACCCACAAAAATCCTAAAAGAAAAAAACATTTATACAGTGCCTTTGAAAATGTTTTCAATGAGACATAATTATACTGAAATACTTCTAAGATTTATTTGTTAGCACAGACTTTTGCTAACATTTGTATTAAGATTCAAATGAAATAGCTATCAATAATGCAATCTAAAGCATTAGATCTATTTTTAACAACATGCAAGCCCAGTTGAAAAACTTTCAGAACTAACATTTTATTTTTGGAATTTCCAATTTTGGAATCCTAGACATTCAAAAATCCTCCTCACTGGTTAACTTAATTCTGAAAGAAGGAGCTAAACCATAATAGGTATATACCTGTTATGGTATATAAACTGTAACACTGAATGAGATACTACCAGGCAAGCCTCTGGTACAAATTTCCTACACGCAGCTCTACCAGCAACATCCCAAGTACTATGAACACCCTAGGAATCCGAACAGAGCAGAAATCAAACACGATCTATATTATGCAGCTCTTTATTCCAGCTGTAGCCTTTCAAACAGACTGAATGGTGCCAAAACACTTTGAGACTGCGTTAACACACTCCACTTTTATCAGGACAAATGCTTTAATCCCACCCTGAGTTTTAAGTAAATTATAAAAATTTAACCAATTTACACTATACAGCTACTTACTATAAACATGGTTGTTCTAACAGGTAAAAATTAGAGGCAGTTGTTAGAAATATAACAATGGAATGATTAGTTAAAATACTTGTAAATAAGGCTGGCCTGACCTTAACATTTATTTTTCCTCTGTCATTCCACAAGGTTTCTATTAAAAGTTTGAGTTTATACACTCTGAGTGGCTGTCAATTTCCCTTAAGTGCAAAGACACCAAACTCAGGTATCGGGGGGGGGCCAGGTACAAACCCCATTAAGGAGTTTCAAAACTAGTATTTTGTTCAAACTCTAGAGACTCCAATGCCAGCTAATTTTGCTTCCAGCTATGCTAATGTTTTAGCACATAAACAAAGCCTTTCATTCCTAAAATGGTACTAAAATATGACCCCATGTTTTCATATGGAAAACATGTCCATTGTGTTTTTAATCTGTTGCTACCCAGAAAAAAAAAATGTAAGAAAAATGACATTTCATATCAAATTTAGTAACCTAGAAAGAACACAGAAAGTCTCTCTCTTTAGAGCAACAAAAGAAAACCAACTGCTGGTGATGAGGAGTACAAAGACTGTTGCTGTGAATTAGTACATGTCTTTCAACTGTACCTGCTCTTAAGTGTTTCATTAAACACTTAATTCAGTGCTGCAGACTACCACAAAGGAACTCAAGCTGCAGAAGTAACTTTTAAGACATTTTTACCTTCAGTTTGAGATGTCACGAAAATGTAATATTGACTAATTAAAATAAATTCATGTATTACAATACAGAGTAAAACCATGAATGTTCAGGCTTATCCAATTATAAAATGTTAGTATTAAGGGAGCACTGGTCTTCCAATTGCTTCTTAGACTGTCACACTGCTGTAGTCACATTTTCAACAAGAATCATGACAGCTCAACATGATTAAAAGAATTGTTTCTGCATTTCACCTACTCTCCCTTTTGTAAAATATTTGCATAAATTGTTTTATTTTCAAGATAACAGGAAGTGCAATGGCACAGTTTTGTTGATACTTTTTCTACACAAACACAACACAACTAAGGTGGAGTCGTCTAATGACTGTTTAATTTAGAACTCTGTATAAAGCTACCATCTAGATTTTTTTATATAAGGTGCCCAAAAATTCAACTGACCAAAGTTTTAAATTTCTAATGCAACTGAGGAAACACAACACTGACAGTCTAAAAGGACCTATGCAGTCAGTATATACTTTCAGTAATTCTCAACAGCTGCTAAAAAGTGAATGAGTACTAAAAGCTCACAATTACTTCCAGCTGCTTACCCATAGCTCTATTGAATATAATATTACACATATGTCTTATGTGCATTTTCCCGGTACTCCAATATAAATATTACTGTTTAAAAATCGAAGTTAACTCTTCCATAAACACCACAGACACTTCTCCTGTTATTCTTGAACTCTCAGAACTGATGGAAGTCCAGAAGGAGGGGGTGGTAGTATTCCAACTGGCTAGTCTGATCTCTCCTACGGCTGGCTAAAACCCACTTTCACACAGCTTAAAAACACAAGAGAAGTGAAAAAACAAATTGTGTGCACTCTCTTTAGGGGACAAATATGTCAATCATATGACCTTCCGTTTGAAGGCTCAAGCTGCTCAAGGCAGCGTGTTGCTAGGGAGAAAGCTTTCTTTGCTATTTATTGAGCTTTCTTTTCAGCTTTTAGAGACCAGCCAATGCTTATTTTCCAGAGACAGGAGGGAGAACTCGGCACTGCCTGGCGGAGGCTGGCACAAAGGGCCTTTGAGGAGCGCCTCTTCCCCAGGGAGCCGCACCACTGGGCCCACCTGACCAAGGAACCACATTCCCCTCTTCACAAATAGAGCCGTAACCTGTGGCTATCTCTGGGGCAAGTAACCCTTCCTGCCCCAAGAAAGAAAGGGGAGTGATTCTTGATGCTGAAGGCTGTTAGTAGGAGCGTGTGCTGCAGAGGAGCAACTGTATGTGTGTTCTGTCGGTTGTCCATCAGTTAAGAGCATCACCTATAACACAAACATTTGATGATAAACTCAAAAAAGGCGGTTTGGACTCCAGGTAGCCCTGAACGTTTATTCATGCTGTCACATAAGAGCTGAGGACAGGCATGAAAGTTTCAGTTTGCATCATTATTTTATTTCTACGTAACATAATTTTAGCATTAAAAATAATTTTAAAAGCCCTATAAGGCAAAGTCTCATATATTTAGCCAGAAGACTTCTGACATTTTTAAGTATTACAGAAAAATAAATATACATGCATCAGATTTTCATTTTGTTATCAATTCCTTTAATCTTAGCAACTTTAGTTACAAACCATTAGTGGATTCTTAGTAAATCATTAAAAATCATCCAACATACTTCAGTTTCTTGTAACTACTCCAGAATAGCAGAAGTGATAATAATTTGACTTTTTTTTTTTTTTTTAAGGCAGTCACATAATTTTCCAGTGTAATCATCCAGATTAATTCAAACATGCACAAGTCTTTTTTTAATTATTCATTATAGTTCTTGGGAAAAAAAATGGAACTTGGATGCTGGAGTAAGACACATTGGTTGTGTTAAAGAAAATTAAACCAGCTTCTTATTTTAGGATATTCACCTCTGGCTTTGGAATTTATCACATCCTTAAAGGTCAGTATTTAACATCCAGATTTTCACAAAGAACCACCTATTTTTCATAATGTAGTCATGCAAAAGAAGTTCCTTACAATATTCAACTTTGTATATGAAATTTTATTCTGCTGCATGTTTTAAGGGTAGATTATAAATCCTTAATATTAAAACTAGGAGACATTAACAGTAACAACAATTCAGTTTTGAAAGTACTACTAACACTTTAAGAAAAAACCCTTACATTCTGAAGAAGTTACTCAATTGCAATAGAAATACCTTTCCATTATTTACCAATTTGCACAAGAAATATGTTTCAGCAATTTATATATAAAGCACAGTTTGAGAAATTTTCCTAAAACTGTTGTTTAATTAAAAAAACCCCAAAACTAAACCCCGCAACAACAACAAAAAACCCCAATACATCAATACAACAGTTTCCATAAAAACCGCTTTCTGGCGTCCCCTGCCCAAGACCATTCAGATGCCCTGCATAAATAACAGAATCTACCATTTTTGCATGTGGGCCATTTTTCAGAACTATCTTCCACAAGCAATTATAGGTAACGACAGTTCACATGCAGAAAAGAGACTGTAGTATATCAAACACGATGTAGTCTTCTACCCAGAAGGGACTGGGATCATGAGGTATCTGAGTATCAACGAGAGACTTGCCAAAATAAAGGACTGGTTAACCTATCAGAAAGTCCCCAAAGAAATTACTGACCAGAATTTTTTCATCTCTTCTTTCCTAAAATGCTACTTTACCAGAATCACCTAATTAGCATTAGTTTTCTATATAATTATTAAATGAACCTACATGATAAAAAAATTAAGGTCTTTAATCTTCTGTCCTAGAGTGAGAGAAGTATGTATCAGGCCTATCTTAAATAATTAATTTCACCATCCGTCCCTGCTGCTCTACACACTAATTTAAAAATCTGCCTCCTCAGCAGAAACACAGACACTACACTTAAGCAACCATTTAGCAGGACTCACAGTATAAATTCGATCAAATTTCACTGCAAATTAAATGCTATACTGGGACAGAAATAATAAAGAATTCTGTACTTCTATTTGTTACTGATCGTTGCATATTTTATGGTGTTGTATCTGAACAGCTTGCCACAGACTCTGGATCAGATATTACATCAGAACTTCATTTAATGGTTTTCGTTTTTCATTTTCTAAGCAGCTGACTACCCGAACTGTGGCTGAAACAAACTGCAGTCACCGAGCCACCCTGATCAATGCACATCATGCTCAGGAAACAGTTCCTGATAGGATAATCCTACAATATTTGTATGTAGGCTCTCCCTTATAGCCTTACAATGAACCTTAAATGCCAAATGCATATTGTATCAGCTTTGCAGAGAACAAGCAATGTTAGTATTTTAAAAAATGAATCTACCCTAATAACACCAAACTGTTCAAGTGGGAACTTACTTTCTTCCTACACATTCACTACCGTCCCTTGCCCATCATTCCCACATTGTATTTTCAACTGCATATTGATACCTGTTTTCAGAATCATAGAACGGTTCAGGTTGGAAGGGACCTTCAAGATCACCAAGTTCCAACTCCCCTGCCACAGGCACGGACACCTCCCACTAGACCAGGTCTAGGGGATCCTGGAGTCCTTGTTATACAAGTAAAACTCTCCCATTTTCCCATTTCTAGATTTCATTCTCGATTTTTTTCCATATCTTTGTGTATAAATCTGTTTAGATATTGTCTAGAATCTGTTTCTCTAAACACTTACTGTCCTAATCCAATCATTAGGAGAAACCAACTCTTTCCATTTACATATTTGAAATATGTCCAATTAAACTGTCTCTCAGAGACTGCAGAATTATAATTTCATATTCCAGTAGACGAGGTGCACACCCATAAGCAAAAGCAGCTTAAAATACATTTTCTATAACAGGATAAATCACCTTAGTTCCTCTTAATCTCCTGAGCTCCGGAACCTCATGAATATTTCAAATGAATACCTAAATTCACATATTCTCTAACTTTCTGGATAATATACATATTATGTTGCACTAAAAACCTCCTTTAATGTGTGTAAAAATTATACATAGAAATAAAAAAAAACAAACCCAAACCCAGCAAAAGTACAATTAAAGCTTTCAGTTACAAGATGTGGCTGAAAAGTTAAGAAGCAAACCTAAAGAGGAATGCAAATTCTGTAGGCTGAGAGTAACTGAAGAATGTTCGTTCACTCATCACCAATAAGAAGAGACAAATGAAGTCCTTTTCCATAAATCAAGGGAAATACAGACAACAAAGGCCCAAAAGGCCTGAAAAGCTAGGGTAATTCTGAAGCGATTCAAATAAATGGAAAAATGAATGGAATTTTGTTTCCAGAACAAATAAAATGTGTGTAAAAATAAGCTGTTGTGTATCTGCACATGATTGAGTTCAGAAAGCTGAGCCTTTAAAAAACAGAGAATGGAATGGGAATCAATAAGATGGAAAATTTACAGAGAATAATTTCAGAGGAAACATGTTCAGACAAGTTTACCTAGAAAATACAACAGCTGATGCTACAACGTAAAAAATTAAAATGCTATCTTAAGACTTTTTCCCAGGCTACAAATTAGTTCTGGACGATTAGGCTGAGGTTTTACACTGCTATCAAAGGAGTCAAAAATTATTTTTGAAGATGTAAAAAGCCTTCAGCTGGCACTCCTGTGGTACTTTAAGCCAATTTAACTGGTGGTGGTCACAATCCTAGTTTTTCCTCACTGTGGCTCTCCTGTGTCCATCACTGTATCCATGACTGAGCCATGTCAACCTGCTAATCTGGCAAGACAATTTTTATATTTATTTAAATATGAATAGTTTTCTGACAGATTACAAAACTGAGAGAGCTCACCAGGCTCCAATGCGTGCCAGCATAAGGAAGGAGAAATTGAGGGGAGTTGAGACCTCCCCCTGCATAGAGCTGTCAATTGACTTGGCTGCATGTGGAATTAGAGTCTTAGTCTTGCTAATTCTGAAGCCTGGCAGTCTAATTTCCAAACTAGAAGAATGGATTTTTCTTTTCTAACTGGAATCCACCACCTGGCAACCAACTGAATTGTTTTCATATTAAAATATTTATTTTCATTTTTTCTTATTCATCTTTCTCCTACAATATATTTTTTTATTTTATTCAATTTCTGCCCATTTCTCTTTACTTAAAATTATTATACTTTCTGATTTTCTTTTCTCTTGATGCTGACCTTCAGTGGAGGAATACCATTATACCCTCCTTGAACACTTGAACTAATCATTCTCCTCTAGTGGTTATCTTAAACTATGAGAAGTACGCCTTCTCCATTTGTAGATTTGCTCATCAGAAGCAAAGGCTACAATCTCAATAATTTACTTACTACTCTAAATATCTATACCATTCATGTTTTGCAGAGACCTTTGAGCTTCTTCAGTATTTGTACTCCATGTTCTAAAAACACTGGAAAAAAATGGATTTTAAATCAATTTTAAATCAATTTTAAACATCGTAACTCTAAACTGGTGATTTTTATACCTTAGACGACCATAGTCCATACCAGTTAAATAGTATATCCAATACTTAAAGAGCTCCGTGATAAATAAATAAACTGAAAATAATGTGTGATTTGATAATGTGAGAACCCTACAAAAATCGGTTTCCTTATTAATATTTTTTTCATTTTTTTCTGTATTACATTCTTCTGCAGAACTAGCCGAAGTGAGAACTGTTGATTTTCTTTAGCCAAGAACTGCATGACTTCAGATGATGCATTTTATTCTCATGCCTCTGTGTACAATGTTAATTTTAACATAAAGTATACAAACTCTATTCTAATCTGGAGTTCAGATATCAGCAATACGTGTACATAGCTTCTGCTCCCTAAAGCTTTTAAGGTAGTAATTAAGTGAAAAGAATTGCAGAAAGAAACAAACTGTTGGAATCTAAAGATCAGAGGCCAATGTAACAATGCCCCAGCAGAAGCAAAATTAAATGGAGAATGGATAAAAATACTTCAAGAGAATTTATCAGAAAAGGGGGAGTCCCTTGAGAAGAAACAGCTGCTACCCCTACTGGTCTAGTAGAATGCACATTTCTTTGATTCTCTGGATTCCTGGACCAGCAGGAGCCAAGAACCCTAGAAATATAACAAATTAAACAGAGAGAACAAGTATACGTGCATAGCTTTCCACTTCCTCCCCACTATGGTATTTCCACCTTTTCTGTGGCCATGCCACTGACACTTCCTCTCTGTTCTCTGGTACTTGTGAGACATTCAGCAAGGTGATTTACCTCTCAGAAATTACCAGAAAATTTTGTGGGTTACTTTTCTACCATTTAGCAAATAAAATCAGCTCATGGAAAGGCCTGACAAGTACTATTTTGTTATATCCATCCACAAAATAAGTAGTCTGCAGTTGTATTCAGCGATGAAGGAGAAAGGGGACTTTTGCTTCTAACTGCTAAACAGGTTCATCACATTTCATGAAAACATACCATAGCTGGAATCAGATTCAGATCTCAGCAGGTACAATTCAGTTTTACCTAAGACAACATAATAGGTAAATTGACTCCTATCCAGATTTTTTTTCACTATGTCATACCATAAGGCTTCTCTCTGCACTGCTCATGAGGTAAAAGACAGAATATCCTTCAAAGAAAACATCCATCTTTTATCAGGTAACCTGTCTGATGCATGTTTTCATTCACTCTAGAGAAAGGTATTTCTGATATGGCTGATCAGTAATTTCCATTTCATGAAAATCCTTCATAAAAAAATTAAGTGAAATATTAGGTAGCAATTCCACTCCCCCCCCCCCTTTCATTTATCAGTAATTACCAAATAACCCTATCCCAACATCCAATCTGGCAGAAAAAACAGTTTAAGCTATTCCTGTGCTCCCATTGTCACTTTTTTCCACCTCAGCTGTGCAAGTCAAGCAGAGAGGAAGACAGGAAGAGGGCACAAGACTTGAACTAAGATAGGTCCCAGTCAAACCCCCCAACCTATGGAACCAAAACTCTGAAATGCAGAAAAAAATCCCAGAGTATGAAATTTGAAAACCGTAATACCAATAACCCCATTTTTTCTTACTGCACAGTTTCTGTAAACAGTGTTGATTTGCAGAGCTGTTGTAAGCTTATTGGTACTACGGATCTAAGTGATACACTCAGTTCAATCCAGTATCCCAAACAGTTCTCTGTATTACTGCCTTTTCTATATTTTTTTTTTTAAAAGTATAGTCCTCTAATCATTTACCATCCCTCTTGTAATATAGAATGTAGAAGTATTCATAGTTTCAGGTTCACAAGCCACTTCACACTTCGATAATACCTTTACATTTTGCTGTCCCCATCTACTAACTCAACTAAGAAAGTATGGGGGTGGGGATAAGTCTGATGAAATAAATTTGCTAGCTATTTTAAGTACACACACTCTGGAGGAACCAATATATATACACACATTCTATGAGGGACCAATGCTTCTCTAAGTAACTTTAAATGAACAGCTAAAATTCTGACTATTAGTAATAGTAAATGCTGCTCGTCTTCATCTAATTTCTTTGGAGATAGTTCTAACGTTTCACAGAAACGGTACCCTGAGGCTACAAAACGGAGTTTCAGCTGCATCATTAGTAACAGTTCAGGAATTTGTTAGAACTTAGCAGCTGTTCAACTCCTGAATCACCAGCACAAATTTACTATTTTCCTTTGCTAATTTACAGGATTCCTGCTAGTGATGTAAGATTATATCAAGGACTTCTAAGCATATTTTTACTGCTTTAAACAAAAGTCTAAATCACTGCACTTACGGGAGTACTGCTCTCTTTCTAATTAGTTCCTCCACTATATCCTAATAGTTAGGATGAGTAGAGATTTGAGACACATACTAAAAAGGATCAGCAGGAAACATTTAAGCCTTAAGCTATGTACTCAATACAAATTATTTTAGGGAAAAATATTGCATACTATTCCAAGTATGACATGTCCTTGAATATATATTTTTAAATCTAGTATCAAAGTATTCAAGCATGTATAAGCTTCCCTATTTCTTTCTCTTAGGTAAGCAAATCTAAGTGGCTCTCAGAACATTAATACATGCTCCCAAACAAGCAGTGCAAAACACCGGTCATCAGTTCTTACTGCTACAGCTGACTTCTTGAGCACAACTGAAGGTTAAACAAGCATAAGTGATGTTCATCACTTGAGGCATTTGTGAAAGCACCGAGTCCATCTTCTCACATTTCAACAGCATTGGTGCTGACAAAGAAGTCAGCAGGTCAAAGCCCAACTCCCTTCAGAGAGAAGGCAGGCCTGAGCTAGGAAAACATTTACATGTGACCCGAAAAAAAGCTCGAAGGGCCACAGCACCTTATTTGTTTTCAAAAGAAACCTTCAACGCCCTCCTCCCCTTTCAGAAGCAGATTTGACAAGTGTTGTAATAAATATTACATGCACAGAGGAAAGTTGAAATCAATAGCAGGTTAATGTTTATTGAAACAATACAGAGAACCATTTTTAATAGCATTACTTGAAAATAGATCTAATCTAGCAAAGGAAATTCAATTTATGTTTAGAGCAATCAGATTTTGTTTTTTACTCCAGGGATTTGTTGCAAACTCTGTCTCTCAAAATGTGCTTACTGTACTGTATTTAGCAGAAACAGTTTAGCCTTAATAAGCTGATAGTCTGCACGGGAGCATGGATCAACTTATTCTCATTAAGAATGTAAGCAGCTTTCTAACAGCCTTCTTTGCTGCTCAGCCTATGCCAGAGAAAGCAGGGATCTCTCCTCTAAAACCCGTAATTTATGAGTTTATTCAAACCCGCCAAATTGCTTTAAGTAAACGCCTCTTATATTTGAAAATTCCCATGGCAACTCATTTAGTTTGGCAGGAAGGCAGACCCAAATTCAATCCCTTTATCCTCCAGCTAAACCATTACAATGGTAATTCTGCTCTGACACTCTGAAGAGACTGCTAATTACTGTACTCGGGTCCCCAGACAGATTTCCCATTCAGATTAAAACGGCTGTGCACGGCAGAGAACAGTAGCAACACCTTTGTGTACAGGAAGGGATGTACTCTCACATTACGGCTTTGTACAAAAGAGGCTCCATGACTGCAAAGACAAAGCACCTTCTAAGGTGCGCAGAACAAACATTGAGGAAGGGAAAAACCAAGGAGCACGACAGCAAAGTAGACAACTGAACTCTAACTTAGGCGTCTTGACTACTGAAGAGATTTAGTCACCTCTCAAATGAAAATAATTCATCTTCTGTTATTGCTATTATATACTGCATGTAATAGTCTAAACTACAGATCAAGGAATTACATAAAACGCTACTGAATATGATGTCATTATACTGAATGTCTAAGCGCCCAGTGTCTCGCTGCCACCAGAACACTTCAATTTTTAAAAAGCCACCCAGGTCCCTTTACAGCATTATTTATTTTGAGAAGGGCGTGGGTTTTTTTTTTTGTGGCTATGCTTTTTCCCCCCGTCATTTTTAATCAAGAAAATGTGAAGGAAACTAATGACTGCTCCCTTGCTCTTCTGCTCCAGCTGCTCCCTCTTCCACTGAAATGTAAACAGCAGCTCAATGCTGAGGAGAATAAACATTTGCTGTCTCTGGACCAACATTTATTGTATTGGAAAAGCCTAAACACTGGCTTAATTTTTTCTTCTAGTAAGAATGAAGACAGTGGTCTCACTGTCCTCCCAGAAAGTTTATTTTCTTAGTACTCTGAAGAAGTGGTAGGAAACTTTTTTTTTTTAAAGTGGGAAAAGGGAAGGCATGGGTATTACAAATGTGTACAGCAGCTGGAAAATCAGACAAGAGAACATCCTCCCTGAGATGAATTAAACAAGACGAACATTCTCCCTAGACTAGCAATGTCCATTTCATTTGAAGAAATGCTCTTGGAAAAAATCTTAAAATACATTAGCATCTTTTACAAGTGATTATAAAAACAAGAACTAAATCTTCAGATAAAATTTGAGTGTGCTCTCCTATACATACTACCGTCTTCCTTCCTTAATGTGGCAGAACTAACGAACCTACCTCAATGGTTTAGCATGGACACCAAAACCAGAAGTTACCCAAAAGAAAGCTAGGAAGAGAGCAAATCACTAGGATCAGAGTGATTACCAACCTATGAACCGTTAAATATTTTTTCTAGTGGAGGCAATGACCTCTTTTACCAAGAGTTCTCAGTGCATGAAAATAGGTTTGTATGTTTTTATTTTTAAATACCCCGTAGTTCCTTTATAAATAACTTACAACTCCTCAGTGTTACGGGATTATCTCTAGAAAACCTGTTTTAACAATCTATCCTAGCTAGCTACTGATGGGCTGTACTAATGAATCTCGATTAGTTTTGATCAGACTGCATTTCAGGTTCCACTAAATATCGTATCTCTACCCAGTGAAGCAGTTAGATAGACAGCATAAGGAAAGATACTTGTCTAAGTACCACGAGGCCATTTTGGCACTGAATTTGAGGATTTATTTATGGCATTTAATTTGAAGAACAAAATCCATGCCAGTGAGCTGCACTTCATAATGCATGTCGCTGGTTTGCACGAGGATTTTTCATCAGTGAAAAAACTTGCAGCAGCGTGTTAACCAAACATGCTTTTTAAAGAATCATAAACTACGTGGTACGGCCATGGTTGCGAAATTATCTCATAACCTTCTTCAGGAAGGTAAATATCAACCTCAAAATAGGTTTTCTCTAAGCAACAACTTGTTAATTTTTTCAGACAAGCCTCTCCCCTTTTGCCTAAGAATCAGGTGGAGACACATTAGAAGGTTAGGGGTACCAACTTAGGATTGGCAGTGCTGGCTCCGATAGGTCCTTGCTTCCAAGTAACTGCAAAAGCTGGGAATGCTTTCGATACAAACCTACCTTCCTCTCTATCAATACTAGATTTAATAGCTGACCTATCTTGAATGACTTTTCTTCACTTCCTTTCACCTGTATAGTCTTAAGATTTGATAAATTCTACTATTTCTGTAAGTTTATAAAGATTCTACTTCCTCTCTTGTCTATAACCCACAGAAGAAGCCCATTTATTGATGTACCTTGTGAAACTGACTTCACTTTTATAAAAAAAACATTGATGCTACTGTCATAAATGGATTGCTAAAACTTTTCTGCAAGGTTCAGAGACATGAATACTAATGCTCCTCCCACATTACCCAAAAATGCTCATGTCTATGAAGTAATTTTTGTTTTGAACTCCATCCCTTTATCAGCTTGGAGAAACCAAATGATGACGCCACAGATATCAAGGACGTTTATAAATCACCCCATCACTTTATTTAAAACTTTTATGAAGAAATATTAATAATCACGCATTCTGCTGTGCCTTTCATATGATATAGCATGCTCAGCACAATCTGTTATCAGGATGTTATCTGTTGGTCCATCCAGAAACCGAACTGGTGCAGTTAGGTGACCTCTCAGTTGGAGTTTTTTATCCCTTTTCCTGAATGCTAAAGATCCACTACATTCAAGAAATTTATTTCAATGCTGTATCCTTGCCATTTTTTCCTCATTCACACTCAACTTTCTCATTTGCTTCACTTACTTGTTTATTAAGCTAAGCATTTAATTGACATTTCTAAAAAGCAAGTCAGTCAGTAAGGAAAAAGAACAAACTGTTGAATACCACCTTCAGTCAGTTTATGTTTTCCACATTTGACCCTGACCTGAAAAGCTTTTGTTTCTAGTCATAGTTAATTCACTTAAATAATTTAAAAATAATCTGTTTACACAAACAATATTTTAAATGCTCAGAATTAAAGTACAATTTTAACTTCAAATGGCTGCCACTGGCTTCTCACTGAGGTGGTCAATCTGTCACACAAGCTTTCAGCATTTGCTCTGAAAATTTGACTGTCTCTTGCAACACTCTTCATTAGAAATAGGCTTTCAGACTTATAAATATATAAAAAAAAATATCGTTAAGCTTTGTTTACACAATGCTGGCTATTCTTGCATTTATCATCACATTTTGCTCATACACTTCAGCTGAAAAAATGTGTTGTCAGCTTCCACTCGGAGGCCTCCATTTACTGCCATAAGCAAAGAACATACGCTTACAATTCAAAGTGTTTTGACATTTTCACATCAGAAAACACTGTTGCAGTGAAATGAAATATTTTCATACCGTAACTACTGTATTAGCTTTTAAATCCTCAGAATGCATGTATACATCTATTTTCTTTTTTAAAACAAAAGCATTGCAATTTTGGAAAAATGAGCTGAGGTGTTACAGGAAGAAACATAAATTGAATATTTCTATTGAATATTTCCATCTTCTTAAACGTGGCTGTAAATGTGTAAGTTCAATAGGTATTCATCAAAAGAAAGATAACTGTAATATGCCCAGCATATCTAGGGCTGTATGGCAATCAAGACAAACAACAGGAATATGGCTCCTAAAAGCCTAAGAAAATGTAGAAGCACCAAATCAAAGCTATTTGAAAAGAAGGGTCTAGTGTCACTAAATATTTCACTGATGAGATGAAATCAATTAGACTCGATGCTTTCTGAGTCATTTCAAGGAGCATAGAACATCAGTCTAAAAGCTGTTTCAGATACATGCCCAGGACAAGATGAGAGCAAGGAAAGCAACAACAGGTGTGAGTCTAACAGAGTTACACTGACATAATCTGCTGTTGTAGGAAAAACATAATGAACTGTTGCAGAAAAGTTAAGATAATTGGTGAAGACAGTGTTAGGGAAAAATGTGAAATGTAGCTGGAAAAAGACAGACCTTTTATGTCAAATACAGGACTAAGAACAACTATCATTTTATTCATGAAACTAAAGTAAAAGGATGAACTTTGTTCTGCAAACTACTGAGTTTTGGTTGTATCGCCATTTCTTTTAGGGCAAGAACACATATAAGCAAACATCACAACAACTTTTCTTCCTTTCTCCAGCTGAAAACTTACCAGAACTAGTAAAGAACTAGATGTGCAAAAATAAAACACATTCTTAGAAAATTACACAAAATGGATGCAAAGACTTTTCAAATGTTAGAGAGACATCAAGCGATGCCATTTAATTTCAAAACACGTTGTCTGCTTTCCCTCTTCATCTGAAATGTCATAATAGCTAACATTTCGTATTTGCTTCTCAAAATATGATTTTAAATTCCATATTAGCTCGATTCATAACATTTGAGAAAGTTAAACTACCAGTAACTTTCATTTAAAAAATTACTGACATATTCTACACTTACTGCACTTTTAAGAACAGATTTAGTTCTAAAATCCTATTTGCAATGGCAAACAAGAATCCCAAAGACAATTTTATCATGAAACATTTCTAATGAAATACAGCCGTATTGTTAAAAACATCGTTGAAGTGTAGGCTGACTCATCTAAGAAAGCAGACAGACCCATCTGGCCCAATTAGTGAAGCAGAGTCTACAACATCTAACAAAAGAAAAAGAAAAAAAAAAAAGGTAACTCCAATACTCCAATATATTGCTCCATCTGACCTCTACATGCAATTCATTCAGTAGTTTATAAGGATGTTAGTGAGTACCAAAGAATAGGGAAAAACAATCTAAAGCAATGTACATTAATCTGAGATGCAAGGAGCATTTGAGATAAAACCATACTGACTCATTAATTATTCTTGCCCAATTATATTCATTTTTTCTTAAGTGACTGCTGGTGTTCTAGAAGTCTGTTACATATCTTCATATGCCTGTAAAACATTCAATGCGTACCTTTACTGTAGCATCAAACACTGCATGTATTTCCCTACATACAGTAGAAGTACTAAAACCAGAATAAAAGATCAGCTCTTCCAAACAGGAGGAATAGTGCAGAAGCCTATACAAGAAAGCAGCTCTGTTAAGTATTTTGTATGGAATTTCTCTTCAGCACATTAGACAGACATTGAAGTTTACAAGCATGTAATGTGAGACACCAATTACGTATATTAAATGTAGTATGTTCCCAAGTTGTACATACAAATTCTTCTACAGATGAATGAGTGCCACTTCCACCCTCCCTAAGAGCAGCTCAACATCAAGCTTAATCTATAGAAATATCGTTTGTCTTCATTTAAACCAAATGAGAATTAGTACCTGGTGTTATTAATATTTTAATGAGGATGCAATTTCATTTTCATTTTGGGGTTTCTGATCTACATTGAAGACTATACTATACGCTTACGTTTGGCAGCTTATGAACAGAAAGCTCCATGTGCCTGGCTGTGACATTAAAACACAGATTACCACCCACACTTCCTCATGTTGCTTCATCATTTTTAAGTATTTGTAAATAGCTTATCGGCCCACCTGGACGGTGTCTGAAATCACTATATGGCTTCATATCTTGTATTACAGTAAGTTTATCCTTTTTTCTTTGGTTACCCATGAGTCAATAACCAACCAAAAAATCTGGTTTTGTTTTAGTTCTGATGATGAAAATAGATTAGCCGTTTATTAAAAAGCTTCAAGTCACCTTTATCATCTGTGTCCCCAGTTTTAACCCTTCTGGAAGCTCTTATTTCAACAGTCTAAGACTTATGTGGATAACCTTCAGAAAAGTGTAACTGCAAAAAGAAATTAGTGTCTAAAAATATAATTAAGCATTCTAAATCAAAAAGATCTTCAAAGGTGGTATTCAATAGTTTTTCTTTGCTCTTTTTAGTTTGAACCAATTTATACTTGCATACCTGGAAGGTTTCTTGCTGCTTCTTCCAATACCTACTTACAAAGACTAATTTTGGAGGGTAGAAACATCTGCTATAAAGGCCTTGAAACTATTTCCTGATTCACAGGAGAGTGCATTGGCCTGCACTACAAAATACGTATTAAATTAAGTACAAACATGTACCCTACCCATATGAGAAGTGCCACTTTCTCTGTTCCCTACCACAAACATTTCTGGGTACGTTTTACAGTACAGTACATTTGATCTCAAACTCTTGCCATACAAATAAATTCATATGGATTAATAAGAATTTTTAATAAAGAGTTTTGTTACAGAGATAAAATTAGCAGTACTGATATTGTAAGATAAATTAACTATCCCTCCACAGTTTAAAGACTCAGAATACAAAATCTGAAAACACTTCATGGTAAGGTAATGGTTAAGTGGTCATTTCCCAGAAAAGTTCTCCATGGAATCATCATAGAAAAAACAACATTTGATAAAGATATTTGCTCAATAATCTGAATCTACTGACATTAACACAAACTACTTTGGAAATTCTATTATGCAATAGAGAAACAACTCTAGGAAGTTGTCTTTAGAAAATTATCTGTAAAGGAAAACTCTCATGTAACCTCCAGAAACGAAAGTTAAATAGCATAAGGATGAAGTATACTAATGTTCCTAATGAATTATCTCCTCCAAAGAACATTACTTGTAACTTTTTATTAATTATGTGACGCAGAAGAGACATATGGTCTTGAGAACTACAAAGTCCAGAATACATTTAGAGCCATCTCCATTTTTTAGAACAGTCAGGAAAATCTTCACAAGTCCTACAAGACATAATTCTTCTAGGAATGAAAGTCAAAAAAATAGATCAATAAATCAATTATGGTACATTTCTTTTTTCTGTGTAAAAGGCCACCTCCACTCTCCGGCTAATACGACACTTCAGAAACCAAAATCAGCTGCGCTATACTGCAGCAAGAAAAAGCCACCTTTATCTTAAATGTCCAAGTCATTCTTGAGAGCAAGAGATTCAGTATGAAAAAAACTGAATCAGACATGAACCTAATTAGCAATGGAGAAGAGTATGAGTGGTCACTGAGTGGCTTTTCTTTTTAGCTTCCAAAGGACTGTTCAGAAATTAACAGTATAGTCAGGACAACTGGTGCTGACTGATCATTTGCATATTTTGATGGATCTTCCACTATCTAATTACTCCTGACATGAAACCACCATTGCCAAACTTTCCATTACTGCCAGCATATATTGTCCAGGGAAAGCAGCTGGAAGACATCCATGACAGTCCCCAGTTCCAGGATCTGGACGTATACCCTGTACTGATTTGCAATCTACAGACCTGTTATCATTTGATCTTGAGTGAGGCTCACCTATCAGAGAATTAGCCTGTGCATAAAGATTAGCAACCCTTTACAAACACTGTCCAGGATTTTTAACAGATGTGAAAACTTGAAACGCTGACTGCTCCTTCATAAATCACTTAAAATCTGGCATCTGAGGTCATCTAAGCACATGGATGCCACGAGACCTGGGTCTCAGAGTCAAAACAGCTGCTGGTATTACTAAAACATTCCATTTATGTTCAGTGGATGAAATCTGCTCTGAGGAAGAAGTGACATAACCTTTGAGAAGCCCAACATCGCTCTCTGAATTCTGCATGGTAAGTAGGAAATGGACGTTACTTTTGTAAATTTCAACCTGAAATATAGTGCTAGAAAAGCAGGATCAACTACATCCTTTGCAAAAAGCTACAAGCTCCTCTTCTACAAGTTCATCATTCAAATAATGAAAAAAAGTGATGCTTTTTCTTTGTTTGGAGACAGTGCTTCTCCGAGGATCTTTGGACATATGGACAGACAAAAGTCTGCACCAAGCTGACAGTGTCTCTGGCCTCCTGGGAAGAATTAAAATGTATCCAAATCCCAAATCTGTTTTAAATATGGTTCTTAACTCCTTCCCAAAGCAGGAGACCCATGGATGCTAGAGTCCAGATAAGAATACTTTCACAGATGAGAAGTGTAGTTACTAAAGGTGTGAGTGTTTTCAAGATCCATAGATATATTCATCATTATACGCCCAGACATGAAAATGCTGTTGGTACCAAGAAAAGACTCTTGAAACCAGGAACCAGTCCTGAAATCACAGTAAGAACAAAGATTTATGTGTTCTACATAAGAGAGCGGCAGAATGGTACAACAGACTGTCAGTCTTCCTAGGGAGAGTAAGGGGTATCTCAAGAGTAAGAAAACCCAACTGGTTTACCTAAGAAGGAAGATAAGCAACGAACATAAAAGAGGCTGTTGTGCAAGTCAGTACATAAAACTTTTGAGTGTGCATAGAATATAGAAGCAACAAAAGCTACTCTTTGTACATCTTCTCATAGTTATGAATGCAAGGTCTGGATATTAACTGCAGAGGTCTAAGTGACAGACTGCTTCATATACCATTTTACTCATTCTTTTCCCATAACATCTTTTGGAGAAGGCTGCAGAACTCAACAAGGGTTCAGAAACACCAGTTGCTACCCATGGCTTCCCAAAAGCAATGTATTTGAGATGAGGCAGCAGAACACAATGTATGGCAAAGATTCTGGAAGGTCGTGGAGCGTCTACTGAAGACCTAGGAGACTACTTCCAAAAGCAAGTGTTGATAGATTTATGTACCAAAGAACTGTGCTTGAGGAAGGTGCTTAATTACCGAGACGAGAGGCAATTTTGCTCACATCAGATCCTTCAGGATTATGAGCACTCTCCAAGTAGGACGATACTCTGGTTTAAAGACATTCCTCTCCTCCCTTATGCAACAAAAAAAGGACACGAAAGCCATGTTTTGGTTAGCAGAGCTAAGATGCCACATTTCAGGTACCAAGAGAAACAGAGAGCCCTGCTCTATAACATCAAGTACTTCTTGTAGGAAAAGGAACTGAGACTTTAATCACGATCAGTTTTTACTCTTCTAGATCAAAAACACTAAAACAAGCATAGGAATAGTCACCTGTATCAATCTCTCTTTTCAAAAGAAGTCAACGGAAAAACACTTTAAGCTCAAACACAATTTCTAGATGGTGCCATTGTTTGTCCCTCTTAACTGTGGATTGTGCGCCACATAGGACAGATGTTGTTCTTTGCCAGAAATGCAACACATTCAGGTTCTTTTGAGGAACAGAAACCTTTATCACCAGAAACACAAAAATACTCCTGACAAAGTGATGGAAGTGTAAACATATGCCCGAGGTCAAAGCCAGGAAAAGAACTGGTACAAAGGATGCCTCAATAGCAAAGTGTGAAGGTATGTATTAAGGAGCACTGAAAGGATAATTTGAAAAAATTATTCTGCTCCGCAAAATAATTCAGAGTAAACCATTACTTCTTCATATGTTTTTAAGTGTGTTACTTAACTTTTTGGGATTGGTAATACATGCTAATAATGTTAATGCTTTAGAGGAACACAGACATGTTTGCACAGTTTAATTTCGATATGTATTTTCTTAGTCTCTCAAACTAAGACTTTTTTTCTGAGATTACTTTTTTTTTTAAAAAAAAAATCATAAGTAACAGGCTGATGTTCTAAAGACCTTTAAAGAAAAAAAAATAATAATTTTTCTACTTTTTACATAAGCTTTCCTTGAAATACAAGCTGTTTATAGGAGTCACAAAGGAGCGGTATTTAGTGCTCTTATGCCAGTTAAAGTTCCCTGCTAATAAACTGTTTTAATTAGACAGGATTCTACTCGGACACTTCTAGGAAAGACATTTTTAAAGCAAAAAGCAAAGCTTATAGAAAACCAAACTGATATCAGAACACCAAAAGGAGTTAAGTGGTTTTTTTCCCCATATGAGCTACTAGAGCTACCTCCATCAGAAACAGTTTACTGAATCCAGTAAGAGAAGCCATGCCTTAAACCACAGGTGTTTTTCATTAAATGACATTTAATTGTGTATCTAGTTGCCTTGGTTCCCCCTAAACCTTAAAACTGGGCTGAAAGGGTATGTGTGATTAACATTTGAAGGAAACTGATTAAATAGATTAAAATGCAGCAAAAATAAATGAAACCAGCACCTAGAGTATGTTGGGGATTATGTCTCGACTAAATCATCACAAAAGCTGTCTTAGCAAAGATTTCTAAAGTTTCCAAATCAATTTGAGACTTTTTGTAAATATCAATTCCTAGATTTCAAACCTAAACCATTGATCATTACTATTATATTCACATAATGTTGCATCTTACTTTCAAGTTCCTAGAAGTAACCTAGCCTTTTAGAAGAGCCTGTATACCTCAGATGTACAAAGTACTATTAATTTTAATGAGATCTACTTACTGGACTCATTTAGGGTCTTCTAAAAAAATCCCAGCTACAGTAACTAGTGAAAGAAAGTATTATTTAATTATGATTAACATTTATGTGTTGTGACTGCTACAAACAGATTACTTCCAACAGCTGCAAAATATATAGAATGTAAAGCATGGCATAATAAGAATAAATTGCACTGTTTATCAGCTTTAGTGTCTTACGTGCTTTACTTTATTTTCCAAGCACTGCAATACGATTTACACAGGAACAAGATGATGACATTTTCTCAAATGGTACTGTTAAGAGTCCCTTTCAGGCCCAGTTCAGCACAACTCCTGGGTGACTCTGCAAAACCGCTAATCTTCCCATTTACTTTCTAAGGACCACAGGAAATATCATTTATTTAATACCTGGTTTACTGAAGCCTTAAAGCACAAAGGCTACATAGGAGAGAGATATACATAAGTATTTAATTTTTAAAGTTTCTCCACAAAAATATTTCAGTAATACACAGAATTTACATGATGGCTTATGCAACAAATCAATTTCCAAGAAAATTTTAAAGTAATTCTAAGCTGAAATCAACAAATATTTCTTATTAGCATGACTTTCTGCATGAACACCAAGAACCCTTCAGAGTTTCCTCCCACTATCTCTAATCTTATAGGATAACATAAACTTTGCTCATTCTTCTGTTTCCAGGACCACCAGCAAAACTACAGATTGCTACACAAAAATTAGCATTCCAGTAATGACCTTTCATATATGGTTTTTTTTTTTTAAAAGTAAACATTTACCCATCAGAGTATTTTACAAATCAGCAAGGCGCTATCACCACACTTTACAGATGAGAAAGTTAACATTTATTTAAAGAGCGTCTTTGCTAGCATAGGGGAAAACAAGTGTTTCTATGACCAGAGGAATTTTAAAAGCCTGATTTTTTTTTTGTGTATCTATGTTGAATCTGACTGACCTTTGGACCTTCAAAAGTAAGAGATTTCCCCAAAGCTTTTCTCACTGCTGAGAATTAAAGCCTCTCTTTGCAGAGTTCTCCACCATCCACTAAGACAGGAGCTCAGACTGCAAGGATCACTAAAGGAGTCCCTCTCTACAGCCCACTCTTTGGAAATCAACCGGTAATTTCAGGAATGACTACTGAAAGGCAAAATACAGGGCTTGCTTTTGCAGGCTTAAGTATTCTTCTCAACACTACAGCATCTGTTCCAAATAACAAGAATTACCATTAACTGTAAAATTAGATTAGCACATTATTACTATACGTACTACAGTGGGTTAAAAATGTGGGAGAAATTCAGACATTCCTCTTAGCTCCCTTTATCTTTAACAGTTTATCTTCCAAAGCAAAACAAGTGGTTATACTCTCTCAAACAGCTTTCCTGCACAATATGACACGAAGATTTTATTACTCAACACATCTCTGTTGATAGCACTGATTTTGATTATAAACTCTAACAAAATTAGCAAGCAACCTCTCATTCTAAAACTTTAAAACCTTTCTTTAAGACTCTAGCAGCTATAGGTCTGCTCATTAAAAACTAAAAGCTCAGACCAGCAGATACAGAAAAATAAGGCCACTGGGTGCCTAACATAGCCAAAAAGCTTAGCAAAAACTAGAAATACCTACTTGCATAACTTCCATCACTACAGCATGTCCATATGATGCATCTCTACTTCTAGTTTCATTTCACCGTTCCAGACCTGTCATTTGCTTGCATTAGTACAACTATATAGCAACTATGATTCCCAAGAAAGCCAGGATAGTCAAAGTCTAGATTTTGTTTTCAAACTAGGACACATAAGCTATAGAGTGAAAAAATTCCAAAGAAGCTACTTCAAAGATTAGAGAATACAATAGTGGTGCATGCAATTACACAACTGAAATCAGTTTTCATCAAAATTACTACAAATGATCTTAGGACAGTCAACTCCAAATGGTGGTTTTGGTGGGTTGATTTTTTTTAGTCTTACGAAAAAGGATTTACAAGGCACAGTTTTGGAGACTGCAGAAAGTATCTATCAAAGGCTGGATTTATTTATTTAAAAACAAAGAAACTGAAATTCTTAGTCTCTACAGCTACGTTTGGTCGAAAAGAAAAATTCACATCTTCCAATCCATTTATAAGAGGGTACAATATCAAAGGACTGGATATAGTGTTAGAGACCCCTGACTTTTTCCCTTTTTGCTGGTGTTCAGATTTCCTTCTATCCAATAATTCCAAGTGTTTTGAAATATAAAACCACACTTCATTTCTAACACAAGTTTAATTTGATGAACATAACTTACTATGTACATAAATGTTGTAGAAATATTAAAAATTAGCTGATAATGGTAATACTGAAGACTCAGAAGGCAGTTCTGTTTACATTATCTTATTAATAATGTGTTTGAAAATAATGCAGAATTTTTTAAAGATTTATTAAAATACTAAGATATAAGAAAAAATATGAAAAACCATACCATTTCCAACAACACGAAAAAATGTACTACTTCACGGAGTCTTAAATGCTTCTCATTAATAACTGTGTTCCAAGCAATGCAACTTTCCAGTAACATCTCATCTAGTTTTTCACTTTCCAGGACAGTTTACCGGTCTCCAGTTTCATCTAAAGCATTTTACAAATGGCCTAGGCCAAAATAATGTAAACTATTTAAAACAGTCAGCCCCAATTTCTTATATCATGCTCACCTACGTTTCTCCTGATAACAGGGTCCAGAACATTCCCATATTAAAGCCTTAGCCAATAAAAAACTTAAGAAAGAAAAAGGAAAAAGGAAGAGAAATGTTATTAGTATTCCACTGAAGCTCAAGCATTTCTGTGCTGTTTTAAAAAAGAAACACTTAAGTTTTCTATTGAATAGTAGGGAAAAAACCCTGGGCACTTTTCCAAAGGTTAGAATTTTCTGTGTTCTGACGTCAAAATAGCATAATGTAGAGCAACTTAATGGCTATAAATCATCAGTCAGCATTAAACCACAAATGTTTTTTATGACAAGTTTTATTTTTGCATAATTAGAAATCTAGTTTTCAAAACTAACACTAGCAATAAAGAATGCCTTAAATAGCTGGAAAAGGGAAATGTTTACTGGTTACTTTACTACAACTTCACACAAAAACCTTTTTTTTGTGTGTACAATACTTGGGTATTGCCAAGAGCCCTCTGGAAACCACTGCCAAGATGACTTTTACATAAAGTGATCTGACCTCCTTATTATAGTCTGGTTAATATTTAGTATAAAAATGTGTTAAAAGCGCAGGAGAACAGATTTCTAGTCTTTATACTACGACTCCCCAGGAATCACAATTCTACAATTAGCATTTTTTTCACCTAGGTCTAAGGCCGCGATTTCAAAAAAGTAAACTAGCCCCCCCCAAAAAACCCAACTGTAACTGGAAATGAACAGTAAGGAAAATAATGCATGGGTAATTTGTTGCATTTTTCTTGTTATCTTCATCAAGATGGACAGGCAAGGAGAATCATAGCTTCATTATCTATTTCTTACATAAGGACAGAAATATTTTAACAAAATTTTATATAAAGATCCCAGCTTACCATGTTCTGCTCCAGGGCCATCAATAGAAAAAGAACAAAGATACAGAAGAAAACAAAAAAAAGACTACAGTAAGAACAGAAAAAATAGCCAAGAGTAGAGGAAGAAACTTCAAAAAATGGGATGAAGAATTAAAAAAGTTACAGATACAACAAAATTATTTACTAGAATAGGTCAATGTCATTTTTTCTTCCACAACTATGTCTACCAAAACCCAAATAGATTAAGCGCATTTCTGGAAGACAGACAAAACCCATGAAGAACCTAATTAGAGCTCCTAATCAATGCATAATCCTGCTTTAGAAGGGCATGTGCCTACTGAGTTTCAGGCAACAGAGATTCTTTGTTTCTCTTTGAGAAGAGACTATTTTCTAAGTTTCCCAAGGTCTTTTTCAGAAATTACCATCTACTATTTTTCCAGTTATACAGCTGCAACACCTTAAATAAATGAATACAGAGGAGGGTGGTATACATCTCCAGTAAATACTTAGGAGAAGGAGGAAAAGGGGAAAAGAGGTAGAGTATTCAACAGTAACTGTATGCAGGCACAATTAACTGTTTTCCCTGTGTTCTAGAAGCCATCAAAGATTCAGAGTAACAGCTGGATTAAAGTGCATAGAAATAACTATTAGAGGAGCTTCTTTCTCCCATTAATATAACAAAAGCTTAGGGAGAACAAGAATCAGTATGAACTGCTACCTAAGTTATAAGCTCATAAAAATAAACATACTTACATAATTATATCTGATTATGACTACGTGTTCAAATTTGTAAAATCATCAACTGAAATATGTGAGGGCACAGATCATCATAAATTTGTATTCAACCTTTAATTATTTGCCAACTTTTTGAAAATGGAAAGTTGAAAACAAATTTATAATCATTAATATAAGAGAAAATTTTATATTCCCTTTCAAAATGATTCTCATGAACGATATTTTGATGACTAATACTAGTTTTCTCCTTAGCACTACAAAGATAATTTCAGGAGAGTTGAGGAATATAACAGTTTAAACAAGGTTTAATTCAATCAAGTTACAAGTCACCTACATATCTTGCAGTAAATATGGTCTCAAAAAATCATTTCCATCAAAAGATGTTATTTTGGTGGTAATGAGCCACTGGTCTAGAGTTCCCACCACAGTACACAATGATGGAGAGAGCTGCTTCACACTTGCAGTGGGCCTGAAATCATTTTGTTAATAGTCAGTACTAGTGTAAGCTCAAAAATTTAACACTGCAGTAACATACCAAGTATGATATGTAAACACTTCCTATGTGAACTGGTGTAAGGGATTCTTGTCCTCATTTCAAAACTCAGACTTGCATTATAGCAAAAACTTTCAGCAGAATAAGACTGTTAAAATGCATACCAGAATTTGCTTAAGGACCGCTCAACGTAACTAATTCTTTATACAACTTTTGAATAAGCTACTTAAATTACCAGTACCAGACATACAGGACAGTGGAAAACCCACATACTAGTAGGCTTTCCTCTTTTGTTTTCCACTGTCATATTCTGCTACACTAAGTTTGTGATTATTTTGTTCTCGTATTATCTGCAGTGAACATACTCACTCGCAGTTCTACAGAAGTTGAAGTTTATTTAAGGGTGGTCTGCTGCAATCCTGTTTTTCCCTAGCTGGGTATTCTCACTACGTCACTTCTGTTACTGCTAAACCAGAAGTGACTCCATAGCAAGTCAGCTGATCCAAGGTTAAGCGCTCCACCAAACGGACTGGGTGCCCACTCAGACGAAGGCCAGTACTTTCTGATGCAAAAGAGGAAGCAGGAACAGTAAATCATGAAGGAATGGCAGGACTGCAGCAGCCCTTGGTTCATACTGTCATGGAAATATTAAGTCTGCTTCACACTACTAAAAATAATACACTGTCACCTCTCCTCCACATCAAAAAGTTTACCACATTATCTAAGTCACTCCCAAGAAGTTTGGGCTGCCTCATTATCCTACCTACAGAGCCTCCTTTTTGATCATTTACATGACGTGCACCGTGAGAGACTTGCATCTGAACTGACAATACAGATGTAATGCAGGAATTTCCTGAAAAGCTTTTAAGGACGGCAGTGTCCTTTTTCGGCTGCTGTATCACTTATTCATTTCATAACTTTAATTGAACAAGCAGCAAACAATGGATTGCACAGCATGATCAACATTTCAACAGGGAGACTACAGAAGGCGGCACTAGATTCTCTCTTGTGAAAGCAAAAAGGCAAAACCAGCACACCATGCAGGAACAAGTTAGAAAGAGCTATTCAGGGAAGTCAAACTTGCATGCAGAATTTATAGCGGCTTTTTAGATAGCTAAAACAAATGAAATCTTCTACTCTTCTAATCTCTTTCAATTTCAAGCTTTTACTAGTTTTAGCTACAGGCCAACAAATTACATACAGCATTATTACAATATTTTTTTTTTTTTTTTTTTATCTAAAGCTAAAGCACAATTAAAAATTCTTAAACTAAAATTCTTTCAACTGTATGAGGGTTTTGCTATAGAATTCACAGCACACAAAGTTCTCAGGGTTATCCAACTGAAAAATAAAACCTTCAGCCAATACGATTGCCCCTTCATTATAGTTTCTCCTGTTATATAAAGAAAATGTGTTGTATGTAAGAGTGACTAAAAATAGAAACACCATCAAAATAAGATCTCTAGTAACACAGAGTAAACAGGAGGACAGTTAGGGAGTGCTTACATACCAAGCATCGCTATAAAGAACGTTCCAATTTGTAAAAAATCATGCAGTATGTAGCACATTAAACTGGATGAAACACTAGAATGCAATTTTCTGCTGCTGCTTTGATAATGAGTACAGTAAGCATTTGCAAGAAGAAAGTCTGTGAGTAAAATCCTTGCACGTTACCTGGACTATCATGGAAAAGACTCACTTCTTAAGAAAGCAAGCCATTCACTGTAACCACTACATACTTGTACTATGTTTTGCTAACTTTTCCTCACAATTTAAAGCAACAGATACTGAAGAAGAGACTGTATCCCATTTAACACAGGTATTTTTGTTTAACCATAGGGTCACAAACATTTGTTGTAGTTGTCTGTGTTACACCTTCACACAAATCTTTGCTGATATTTTTGTTGGCATGCTATGTTTCAAAACACTGAACATAAAGAAGAGTATCATGCTCAATGACACTTATGGTGAATAGTTTGCCTTTTGATTCATTTATTCATAGCAAGAAGATGGCGAATATTATCTTCAAGGTGAAAATCAAATCCTACTTCCCCAGATTTCCTTCCACTATTTACTTTGTTCTTAATTCTCCTGCCTTCTGCTATACAGAATATAATAATCCTTTGTTTTATAAACAGTGTATGTTATCTGTTTTAATCTTTTGACATAAAAAATAATTCTTAATGTTTTTCCCAGTCCCATCCTTTGTCACAGCTGATACTGAAGGCAGCCATCATCAGCACAGGCTTTCCCCATTTTCTGCATGATCTCCATGAGAATTCAGTTGCAGCTTGGTGAGGCTGTTTTTATTGCACTACAAGTAACGCGGAATACAAGACCTCACGGTATTAAGTTGCTTCTTTTCCTCTGAAAACAGCCAGCATTTCTTATCGTACTGCCCCGGTTAACGCATCTTCTAAGCATTCTGTTTGCTGCTCCTACTTTTACTTTTCTAGTAGTGCCTTGCACTTAACCTTACCAGCCCCTCAGGCCAAAGTAAATTCACCCAGTAGTAAAACCTTAACTCAAGAAGATTCAATCAATCACTTTCAGCAACTGCTTCAGCCCCTTGGGCATTTTTCAGGTTGTTCCGCAGTCTGATTTCTACTACTCTATTATTTGTTAAGCATAGCTATTTTCTCTCTGTTGTTTATGAAAACGTTTAGAGGTGAGAGTGTATGCTTCACTTCCTTTATTTCATAGTTTCACTAATTCAGACTTATACAGCCTTCCAAACAGCTTGCTGGAGACAGATTACAGTCGTAGCAGCAACTATGATATGGCTAAAGGACAGTAACAAGAGTTAATACAGCATTCTTCAGGCCAGTTTTTTGAGGCTTTGTAGCTTTGCGAAGTTGTTGGGGTTTTTGTTTGTTTGGGGGTCTTTGTTTTTGGTGGTTTTGTTTTTGTTTTTTTTAATTTGATCTGAAGACTGGCAAAATTAAATTCTAATTTCAGCTCCTCCATACAACAAGAACTATTCACTTTCCTCTCTTATTAAATGGTTTTGGTAATTTGGTAATTAAATTAGGTTTTGGTAATTTGGACTTCTATGAATTTATGTTATAGATCATCTTGTGTGGAAAATGTTCTAGTAACATCTTTATTTTGCATCCTTTCCTACCTCCATTTTTAAATTCCTCAACTACAACACTGAAACTTTTATTACAAAACAGGATTAAATGCTTGGGAACACTATCAAAGACTGATGGTAATTGTTGTCCAATGCATAGAGCTGCTACAAAATACACAAAAATGACCGTTAGAAAATCGGTTATTTGTTGACTCCAACTCCTATATATGTTAAGTTATAATTGTTTTCCAGATTAAGGAATAATTACCTTACTTGGTAATTATATAACATGGTTTTATTTGTGTTTGAATTATTTTGAAGACAATAACTGCCATTGACATTCATCTACTCTAAGGATTTTGACATTATGAAATCAATATTGCTACAGTTTTTTTAATTAATGTCAATGATTTCTTTGTATACCATACAGCTAAACTTAAAAATATGAACACATATGAAGATATATGAAAAGTCTAAAATCACTAATATAGGCAAGAACCACATGTACTAACAGAATTTAACAATCTTCAATTGAAAAATTAATTCCCACCCATCACACTTTTGAAATTCGATTATTGTAGTGACAAGTGACACACACAGTTTGACAGGGAGCATCACTGACTAATACTATGTCGTAGTTGTCTTCAGACAAGGAGGAAGGAACCAAGTAAAACTCCAGCTGCCCCAGTGCAGGAAGAACAATACAAAGAATATGAAAAACACCAATTCCAGAAAAAATTAGCATAGTTAAGTAGAAGCCCAAAACATGACCTTGTCCTCAGAAAGGAAGAATGTGGAGTCAAAGGAAAAAGGGGCAAGAAGTATTTGCCTGAAATTTGAATTCTGTTGTATGTGCCTCATTCTATATAAAGATAGTTAGTATAATGGTGCATTAGTTATTAAAGACCTGGACATCTGTATAACAAAAGGAGTATCTAGATAACATATCAGCTAGAAGAGTTTATTCAACACTTCTTAGAACATGTAGAAGCCTTACATATTTCTAGCACAGGAATTCAGACCTACTGCCCAGGACCTCAAAGAATAATTCCAAACCCTTAAGGACACTGTAATTCAGTATGCTATGCTTAATTATTATGTACGCCCCTTTACACAGCCTCTGCATTTTTCTTATCTTCTGCAGTGCACAATCCAGAGCATCTCTTGTTTTTCCTTTGCAAGATAACCACCCATCCTTACTGAACTCCTGCAAACAAGAAATAAACTCTCAAAGCTCTCTCAATGAAGAGAGATCAATACCTGTAGAATTCACTTTAGAAGAAGACATAAGGATGGTACAGCTCAATGTGATCCCAGAAGCCTGCAGGCTACTTTATTCTTCCTGTTTTTCTGTGCAGAAAAACATGAAAGAAGCAGTACCATATGATCTTGCAGGTCCACATAATGACCAGTATCTCACTGAACTATGGGAAGAGGAAAAGAATTAGAACTATAAAACTTGAAGTACAGCCAAAATTAAAAAAAGTTTCATTCCAAAGAAATGTATATTAAATACAAGTTAGTGGGGGTTTGGTTTTTTGTTTTTGTTTTGTTGTTGTTGTTTTTGGTTTTTTTTTTTTTTCCCCCGGTGTTTTTTTGTTTGTTTGTTTTTTTAAAAAAAGTTTTGGCCTCTCTCCTCAGGGAGAAAAAATGGCTCATTCAGCCAGTCTCCCTCAAGTTGTCCTTTCTATTTCTAAAGATAAACTGTTTGATTATGCTACCACCTTGGTAAAAATCCAAGAGAGAGTGGAAAGGGAAATTAATAATTCACATCCACAAGGAAAAAAATCACTAGTTATCGAGATTCATAAAGATTAGAAGAAATACAAGCTACTACCGAAATAGTCTCTGTTCACCCAAGTATCTTCAAATGGAAATCCATTTTAGAAATGTGCCTATTTGTGCACTGTTGCTATAAAAAGTAATTAGACTTTTTAGTATCTTGAGTATAAAAATAACTGATTATTCCCAGAAATTAGCAACTCATTCCCATCTCTAACACCAGCTTGCTTTTCTGAAATGTTATCTCAGAAAAGCCAAAGCATTGCCAATATATGACAAGAATGAAACTGAGTCTCCCCTCCTACATAATCACAATTTTTATTCAAGTTGAATGGAGATAAAAGAGAAATACATTAATAAATTTTTTTCAATTTTAATACTCTGACATTTATTTGGAAAACAGCAATAGTTGCAGGTATTCCACGTGAAAGGGAATTTCTGATTTTACATTCATAGATTTTAGAGCATCTTTGTAGTCTTCCAACATCCACAATTTCACCCATCTTATTATAATTAGCTAGGTTTTCTTTTTTTCCTCGTGTTTACCCTGACTATTTAAGGGTTTATGGCTGGTTTCATAGAAGTGTTTCATTCATATCTTTTAATCCTAAAGCAGAATTTTTCAACTCTCAAACTGCCTGAAACCGTAATTTGATTAAACAGCCATTTTTGATACTACTTGAGCAGATGCAACAGGTAGTGCAAAAAACAGATTCATCTATATACTAATTCATCAGTAAGTACTACAGATGCCTGTTTCAATGAGGCATAGCTTTCAGAAATGAGAGCCAACAGACCTTTAACTCTTGCGCAGGTAATAATAACCACCCAAATCTCTTAAGCCTACACACAATATATAAAGATGTTAAGTAACTGAACTGACAAAGTGTTTTTCAACTGATGGCATATTTGGACAATACTTAGCCCTTTGTTGTTTATTGCTAGAGGGAAACAAAAAATAAAACTCTGTAATCAGGATTATACAGCTCCCCCAACTGATAAAGTTACTAAATAAGGCAGAATATTTTCAAGACAGACCTGGCTGAGACTAACAAAATGAAAAACTACTAATGTATTCTTTTTTTTTTTAGAGGCTCAAAACACGCCCATACACCAGCTCCAGAAACAAAGCATAACACAAACATGCACAGGGTATACACGTTACTACTTCAGACATACTGGGGATTTGTGACCTATCAGGTCATCTTGAACATGATCCTTCACTCTTATTATTAAGCGACAAGAGGGAGGCAGAAGAATCAATAGACGTTTGACAACATTAATTCTGCATCACACAGAAGTTTTGAGTTGTTTGTCTTTTAAACTATTTGGTGCACTGTAGTTAGAGAATAAACATAAAAGTTTCAAGTTTTGCCCATATAAAAGTCTTTTTCTTGCTACCATTTCTAGTCCTGACTACAAACTCAATCCTAATGTGCTCAATATCTCTGTAGTAAATGAATAAATTCTAAAGATCTACTTTTCTCTAGTTGATTTCAGCCTTCAGACACTGACAATGTGAAGAGGTCTAAATTACTTTTTTTTCCATACTTCCTGCTTAATATCCTACCATATTTTGTTAATTCAAAAATGAAGTGTCTCTCCTGATCTTCGGTAACTTTTAAAAATGTCTTCTAAATAAAGGTACTTATACAGCACGTGTCACCACAAGCTCCCTCAAGGTCAGCATCTATTAGCATTCACTAAGGACCCAAAATCACTAGGTCATTTTAATAACACCTACTGCTTTCTTTCATAAGAATCTCAATTTTTCCTCATAATATGGAAAATTTCTCCACCACTGAAAAAGACATTAATTTATTTTTATCATTCAATAATGGCACAAAAATGGTGGTAAAAACCAGCACAAGATGCAAGTTAATGGCATGGGATGCACTGTACAGCCATGCTAAGTCACCTTGCTTTGAGTGAGAATACAGAGCAGATCTAAGAAGAGCTCTCACAGGGTAATTCTGGTCCCTGCAAAATGCTTTACCTGCAAAAGTCACCTGGCTGGGCAAAAAGCTGTTTTTATTATCAGGAAATGAGAAATACAACCCATTTTCTGGTTTCACTATGCTTATTTTTCCCTCCATATGTTGATGGCAAAGTTTTTTGATATTGTGTTCGTGAAGGGTTGTGTTCTTTTTCGAAGGTGTCTAACGTGAGGATTTAAGAAAACATACCTTCTTTTCTTAAAGAATCAGAATCATCTCAAAGTGAAACATAAAAGCATGTCATATTTCCCCAGCCTTACAGTGAAGCAACCTTATACTGAAAGAGGGAGAGAAAGCTAGTGTAACAGTTAAGCATTGCCTTTTAAAGGTAATAAGGATTTCCTGCATCTATATCTAAAACAGGCAAAAAAACCAAACCCAAAACCATCTCTTAAAAATATTATTCTGTCCTGAGGAATAATTTGATACAGGATGAAATATTTTAAAGATCACTAGACTATTAAAAAAAAAAAAAAGGTTCCATTTTAGGATGCTGCTCTGCAAGCTTACTCTTACTGCTGCAGTATTAATTGTATTTCAGAAGTAACTTCTGGAAACGGAAAACAAAGACCTGCATACAAATACTTACTGCGGGTATCAGTAACTTTTTTACTTCTTCAACAGCCCTCTTCAGTTTTATTTCTGCTCTGTTTTGAGCATCCTCCACAGTGATAAGTACATGTAAATCTTCATTCAGGTGTTCCCAATTGGGCTTGCCTCGGTTCTGTTCTTCCTAAAAAAAAATTAAAACACGAAATCTATGAAGCATTGTTACATTCTGTATAAAACAGTCATGTAAAGAGTTGACAAACTCAGTTCTGTTAATAGTATGAACTGTACATCCAGCAAAACAGGAAAAGACTTCTTCATACTGTGGAGGCTGTTTTATGTGGTTACTTAACAAGAACTTTAGGCTACAAAATACCCTTTTTTGGATTTTGTTTGTGTTTTGGAACCTCGTACTTGTTTTTTCTTTTTAGAGACTACAAAACAAATGTGATTTCTTAGAGTACCTTTCCCAACTGAACAAAGGAACAAGAACAACAAGTATTACAAACACAGTATTGCTTTCAATATTCTTTGGAGCCTTTCAAGGGTTAAACAGATAAAACATACTGGTAGTTAAAAAAAGGAGTATTTTCAAGAAAAGTGAAAAGACACCATACACAGAAACTCCATCTGAATCACTCCAAAGGACAAGAGAGCAATTCTTCAGTTTTAAAAATTGTTTTTAAATACACATAAAGCAAAGGTTCAAGAATCAAACGTTACAAAAGGAATAGAAGTTATAATTTTCAAAGTAGAGCTACATTTACTGGACGAAGGGCAGAGAGGAGGACATGACAAGGCTTTAATACTGAAGCCACAGAAAAGCATATAACAAGATGGTCATCATTACACAGGTACTCTGTTACAACAATGGCATTAATAGTACCAAAGATAAATCTTAGTAATGTTTTCAGAAAGGTAGGGCATGCTAAACAAAACATTTTTTTAATGTAAAAATTTTTAAACAACATATATCCATAAATTTAAGTAACACATTCAAGTATCCAGACTTTCAAAAAATAAGATCATGAACACAACACAGAAGAAACTTTCCGACTCCGTCTTTATTAAATAGTGACCAGAGCTAGCCAAATTTCCCAGAAACATAATTTCAATTTGACAATATTTAAAATATAATAAAACAAGTTAAAAAAAATAGGACGGGGGATAAAAATTTGGTAAACGAGAGAAGTTTATTATAACTTTTGAATCTAAATAAAGGCCCATATAAACAAAACACACTTATTTAAAATCTTGGGCATCACAAAAGAGCCCCCTATTTGTAAGACAAGCATTTGTGGCTTAACCGCAATTCACATTTTAAAAAAATTAAGGCAAGCAAAGTTAATTGCAAATGTATCTTTTCCCCCAAATTTCATTAAAATTCTTCCAGGAAATCAGACATGCAGAGGAAATGTTCAAAGATTTAATACCAACAAATGCTTGCAGTACTTTATATTCATATATACCTGAGGAAGCAATGTTCCTTAGAATGTTGCATCTTTAATTCAGCTGCTTTAAGTCTGAAATGTCTTGTGGAATAGACAAGGATAAAAAAACAGAATCATGAGAGATGTATGTAAAATTTATGTAAAAGAATCAGTACTTTGAAGGAAATGTCTTCTTCATATTATTCTTCATGTAATGTGCACATATGCCCTACTCCATACTATCAGCTACAGTAATTTTTTTTAAAAAATCTTATCTTCGCCAACTTTCTAAGCAATGGTGGCTGTGAAAATATCTCTGTGAATTTCAGAAGCTGAGAAAAGAGAGAAAAGTAACCCTCATTTATAAAACAGAACCTGACGCAAAGTGCAGCTGAGTTATAAGATGTTCTCTGCTGTAATTTAATCTTTGAAAGAACTATCTACCACAAGGTATTTGCAGCTTATTTCACTCAATCATGATCAAATCTCCACTATTACTATTTAAATAATTCGATTTTTTTTTTTTAATCCAAAGCAGGAATGAGTTGTGGGGTTTTTTTACATAACTGTAACAAGTTATGTTACAGGTATGATGAATGAGAGAAGGTTCCTAAACCAGTAGAGGGCAGAGCAAGAAACATGGCACTGCCTCTTCTTGCACTGACTGGTGGTGAGCTCACACAAAGCTGGAATGGGAAAGGTACCTCTTACTAAGGTGACACGAGATGCACAACCAGAGTACCACGGGAAAAAAAATAATAAAAAAGGCAAGAGGGACAAATCACAAGGAAAGGTGTCCCCAGGTAAAATGTCAAGTTCTGCTCCTAAAAGAGTAGGAATGCCTAAATGCAGTTTTAGCCATCACGCAACCTAAATGGCATGCTTATTATACATAGTGTGGGCAAACATAAAGGGCCCTTACTGCACTGCATCGATTTCACCTGTCAGCAACAAAAAACAAAATGCACATTGTTATAGTGGATGTATGCCGGATTTGTAACTTTATTTCATACAGAAAAATGCTTTGTTTGTTATATAAAACAAAGTAGCCTGCCTCTTATTTGGTATTTAAATGTTTCAGATTAACATGATCTCAACTATTGGTGCTGTACTTCAAATTATTCTGTTGCAGCATGAGAATTTTTTTGTTCAGTTTAAACAAAAAAGCTGCACATAGGACAATAAACCCCATTTTTTTTCCACACCCTCTAATCTACTTTTAGGTAGAAAAAGTTGTGTGTAAGGTCAATAAGCACATGTATTACTAAGGTCAGACCTTACAACACTAACAATCATACAAATACTTATCAGTAAGATAACTGAACTAATATATGACTAGTTTTATACATGCTCTTCTGTGGTCATGAAGTACATTAATAAAAGTCCTGTTGTGGAGAGTACTATTTCTTAAGCCAAATAGTAAGACTGAAAGAAAGGTTAAGAAGAATAAAAGTCCACAAATAATATGTTTGAAAAAACAATTAGTAAAAAAACAAACAAACAAAAAAAAGAGTTTGGAATGGGCTTCCAATTTCTTCTGCTCTACCCCAACAGTCTGAGGCTTTGAATTCCTCCACTGCTTCCATTCTGTCCCATGAGGTTGCTTTCTTGGTGGGTTAAGTTTTCTAAGAAATGTCTTTTGGTTTATTGAAAATGCTAGTTGAATGTTATACCAATAGGTATGTTGAATTATTTATTGGTTGGCTTTACCAAAAGTGGGAAATTCTGATCTACACTAGGCCATTCATTCACACAGAAAGTCAAATGCAAAATGTACAACAGGGCAAGGCTCATGGGGGGAGAGATAACCTGCAACCTCTTGCAGTTAAGAGCTGCAATCTTTTATGCTGACTCATTCTCCTTTTAAATTCTGAAAGGATGCTTTGGAAAAACGTATTTTCCCCCAGGTAAAAACTTTACTTAAATTAAACTAGTCCTCTGTGCAACAAGTCTTGAAAACATCTTTTCCCAATCCTGTTTTATAATAGAAAATGCTGAATGGGTAAATTCAATATATCTGAAATTCAAGTTGGAAGCTGTCTTTCTTAAGAGTAATGAAATATGGTTCAACACTTCGAGGTTGGTTAGGGTTTTCTTTTGAAATTGTTTGGGGAGAAAATGGCAAAAAGATGGGCAGGAGAGAATGACTACAGTTTGCCCTGTTACGTAACTTTGTAGAAAGAAACTACAAACTGTGGCATTATTGAAGTGAATTGCAGCTAAAACAAAACAAATTATTTCACAGAACCAGAGAATAGCTGAGGTGGGAAAGGACCTTGGACATCATCCAATCCAAACACCCTGCTCAGGGCAGGGTCAACTTGAGCATGTTGCTCAGTGCCAGGTTTTAAGTATCTCCAAGCATGGAGACTCCATCACCTCTCCAGGCAGCTGGTTCAGTCTTCAATCACTGTTCAGTCACAATAAAAACAAAACAAAACAAAAAACAAACAAACAAAACAAAACCCACAAAACCAAAACCCACCAAAAAAACACACACCACAAAAAAAAATTCTCTTATGTTTAAACGTAATTGCTTTTACTTCTGTGTGCCCATTTCCTCTTGTCCTTCAGTAGCAACTCTTGAGCAATTCAGCCTGGCTGCCAGGTCTACCTATAGAAAAAGCAGTGAGGAGTAACTCCCATGGCAATTTCTGTTATTTTGGGCAAAAAACATTTGTTGCCACAGCAGGAAGGGTAAGTACATAGAAGAAAGAAACAGCACCAAGAAAACCAGAAAACCTGAATAGAAGACTTGGTAAAAAGAAATTCAATTGCATAGATTCAAAATTATATTACATACACAAGAAGTAATTTATAGCATGAAGTTTTCCTGCATCCCAGAGATTGTTTATTGAAGAATTATACAGGAAAAATGAAGGCAGTGAAGATTCAGGAAACTATGGAGTAAAATGATTTATGCCACAACCTTGGGGAACAACAATATTAGAAAAGCTTAATTACAACCAACCTATCTTGTCTGCTAAATTAAAGAACATTAAGAGCAACATAACTGGCAGATGAAATTTCACTGTGCTCCTTGTTTGGCAGAAATTTCAGTATCCTTAAATATAGCCTAATTCTGTAAACAGATTTTGCTTTCATTCTGTTGCCTGTGTGTATACGCTCATTATCCTCAGGGTACCTATACACAATAATGGACTTGAAGAAACTGCTCAATATTTATCTTGCTATTAAGGTCAATGGATTAGGTAGTTTAAAAAAAAGTGATTTTGCTACAACTTGAAATTTAGTTGCACAAAAATAAAAGAATATGTAACATAATTACAGAAGTTTTTTTGTGGCCTTTTTTTCCCTAATTATTTTTTGTTTTCTTGGGAAGGGATTTAGGGGGGGAAGCAAAAAGCAGGCAGAAGATGCAATTAACTCACACCTATACATTTTACTGAAGTTGAGCTCTCTGTTGATTTGTGTCCTCCATTTTCCATACACCTTACCCTACCACAGTAATTCCAAGTTGTGGTCTTGTATGTCCTGCACTCCACTCCTTTAAGGCCACTTCTTCATATCCCACCCCAAAGCTTCCTTCTTAATGTGGCTATTGACTTAACAAGAAAGAGACAGCAGCCTACTAGCCTTCTGTAAGCTACCCAAAGCAGATGACTGAAAACTCAGTACATTCCTTCCCTCTACCAGAGGTATTAAGTTCGGCCTCTCCTCGAGCTAACCAATAATTTTTGGAAAACTTTAAACCCGAAGGAAAGAAGTGCCTATCAAGCTTGACTGAAATTGTTCAAAAGATTCAAATGGTGAAAAGGGAAGATATTTTCAGAAAGCAAGTCATCACAAAATATTTTATCAAAAGACTTTTAAAAAAGTCTCAAGCTTTATTTCTCACGACAAAGGCCCAAGGACCTTCACAGTATGGCCAACTGACTATAAATAAGTTGATGATTAAAAACTGGTGAAATAGAATCCAGTCATTTCTAGCTGACAGAATGCCATTAAAGGAAAATGAAATAAGCATGGAAAAGAAATACTTTCCTAGTATCTGTTTATATGAAGGCAGAGATATATTAGTGAGACAATAAAGAATGAATGCAATGTGATGAGTGGAAGGAAGCTTTCCATGTGGCATTTTTTTCACAAAGCTATGGGCTGTAGTGTTAAAAAAAGGGCAACTCCCATCCTATGTACTTTTTCCACTCTAACTCATGCAATTTCCAGTAATGTTGGCCACAAGAAAACACAAACACAGTTCAGCAGCAACAGCAGGGGCCTTTTAAAGAAATAAAGCCACTGACTCAAGTAAATGTTGAGAATGAATCTTTGTATGCTCACTCATCTTGAAGTGATAGGTTATTAAATTCTGTTTTCACCAACCTATTACAACCAGCTACTCTCCCTACTGAATGACCAAAAAAACCCACAGAAAAGCTAGAGTAAATGGAAAGAATGTTTTCATACAATGAAACTTAATGCTAAAATTAAAAGGCATCAGAATAGCTTTAGTCTTTTAAACCATACAAGGGTTTAATTCAAGTACACTTTAAGAACTTTAATTAAGATTATCCTAAGATATAAGAAACAGAATAATCACTCATAATCACTTCTCACAGTCAAATTGAGGTTTGATGTGGAGAGAAGAAATTCAGCTATTTAGTAAAATTACCACAATATATTTTGTCTAATAAATTGTGGTATAGGTACATTACAACTGACAATAGTTCTAGGTGAATGTTTCTTTTACATAGTGAAAACATTCACACATATATATCAATGTTTTAAAAATAATTGGAAGAGTGGTTTAAAAGAAGCTGTATGAATTTAAAAAAGTTAACATGTTGATTTAAAGCAATTTTGAAACAGAAGTTAAATTTAACTAAGAAGTGATATATTAGAAAGGTCATTGTAAGCAAATTCTAGTCTTGCTCTAGTTTAAGTATTTTTAAATAAGAGTTGATATGTATTTGCAACCATGCAACAATGTCAGGTCTGAATTATGAGTCTGAGAGAAATATTACTCAACCATTCAATACAGATTATGCCTTACTCAACAGCCTTTTATCGACACAGTTGAACTCGTAAAACCAAGCCAGAGGAATCCAAGAAATTTAGGGAAGAGAGCATTCTAAGTCATTAGCCCCAACATTTCATGGGCCACAAGAGTTGTCCATCTTGTGCTGCTCAACTTAACTTTTGTTCTTGTAGCTGTTCTTTCTCCTAACCCGAGCTACAGAATTTTAAGTTTTTGCCGTTTTTAACGCTCTGCAGAGATAATTGAAAACAAACATCTGGAATACAGAGGGTTTCTGTAACATGTTGTGCAAGGAATAAACCACTTAAAAGCCTCAGATATACAAATAACTCCACATTAGCCGATACATATTCATGAGTGCTCTAGCCCTAATGAAATAAAAATCACTTGAATCGTCTCATACTGTTGTCTTACTGTATGCTTTTGTGACCAGTCTAACAACTTTGAAAAGGTTCACTCCCATTACCAGGCAGTCCTTATTCCCCCACTGGGACTGGCCCCAGCACCACGCCAGCTTTTCAGAGCCAGGATAAATTTCTGATGCAGCAAAACCACACCCCCTTCACCTCCCCTTTTTCTGCTGGACCAGCAGGTTGAATAAGATCATAAGGGGCTGCTGAGTGCCAACACAAGGTCAGTGCTATAACTGAGAAAGGGAGAAGATGAGGGACCATGTTTTAACACTTAACTGCCACTTAAAGACTGGCTCACCGTGTCTCATGAAACTATTCTAAGTGAAATCTAATTATGTACATGCGAGGGACAGAACAACAGTTGTCTTGCTTGTTCATCTATGCAAGAACTAGGTATTGAATCCTAGTAAGTAGTAATAATTGTAAATACAAACATGGAGTTTTCTCCTTCCATTTTTGCCAGTGAATCTGAGTCTTGACAGGAATGACCAGTGAAAAGCAAACAAACAAGAAACCCCTGAAAAAGAAAAACCTCCTGCCCAAACCTGCATTCACAAGATATACTCCTGACATTAACACTTCAGTAAAAGTTTTTACTTCAGTAGTAGCCTGCAAACAAAATAAGGGCTTAAGTAAGTAGCAAAAATAGAGGTTTTTATCAGATGAAACTTCAAGCCAGCCCTGCAGAAAACCAGTTTAAAATGATGCACTAATTACAGTATCTGTTTGAACAACAGAAGTAATTTTATAACATGAAGCATAGGAACACACTGATTGTCCTAACCCCTGCTGATAAACTGCTTTAATTGTGCAGTTACAGTCAGGCAAATTAACATAGACTTTTGCTCCTACTGAGCTTCTAATGGTAGCAGTTCACTAGCAGAAAGCTGGTGAAAAAAATCATGTAAAAAAAGAAATGCTGAAAGGGTAGCACCTGGCCAGGGAGAACACTGTAGCTCACTTCACACTTAGAATTTCCGATCGAAGTTTTCTCCTGCAGAAGCTACAGATGAGCTGCTTAAATTAACAGTCACATACTTACTATTTCAAATGTCAGACAAGTTAGTATTATTTAGTATGCTTTAATCATCCATTATTATTGTATACTAAGCCCCCTTCAAGACACTTCTGCATTAAGAAGTGGTATCTTCCAACTCACATTAAACTAGCCAGTAGCTGTCAAACATTGCCAAAAGGCAGTATCTAAAAGATCTTTTAAGAACTATTCTGAAAAAAATCTGATGGCATAAAACAACTTAATGTTTAAACACGCAGAAGAGGATTCTGTTCTCTGTCCCCGAGTCTCAACACAGACTTTGTGCTCCGGAAACTTCAAATCAAGCGCCACACCAAGTTCAGACCTGCCCTGCAGTCAAAATAGTTCCTGTGTGGAGGAAACACCACATTGCATCTTTCCAAAGCTGTGGCTTCACAGCACAACGAGCTGGCCAAATAACCAGGGTCTGCTGGCCGAAGAGGAAGGCTCTGCCACTGTCAAGGCCAGCGCACTCACCCCCCTGCTCTGCACGGTTATAGCTGGACAGTCAACTGCTCCAGAGAGCGGAGCCGGCAGAAACTCGCCATCTCGAAGGGGGAGCGTCTCTCAAAGAGGCCTGTCAAACAGGATCGCATCCCTCCAGGATTTTCTTCTTGCATATTTGTCTCAAGTTGTGCCAGTGTGAAAAATAAGAGCAACGGTTTGTGGAACAAGCTGTACTGTCAAGTGCTATCAAAATTCAGGAGCCTGCTAAGACTGAATAGTTCACTGTTTTGGGACGAAAACAAGCCAGTTTTGTATGCATTGGTATCATCAGGGAAAGAATGAGAATTTAGCAACTGTTCTAACATCACTTCTGCATAAACCTATCTGCCTCTAAGTTTATGAGCATTATTATCAGTTTAAAGCTGATTCTGCTATTCACCTTGAGATGGAGAAAAGCTAAGAAAATAAGCATTCTTTTATCTACCTTAGTAGTATCAAGCAGCACCTATATACCGTGCACTCTTATACACACAGATATTAAAATACTCAGTTTACAGCAGCCTTAGCATACTTTAGAAGTTTTATTTTACCGATCATTAACAGGATGTTGAAAATAAAACAGCAAATATATCCACAATACACCATTTTTTATGAACTAGTTATTCCCCACCCATGATCTAAAAAAGTATTTCTTAAAGTAGGATCAACATGTCAGTACTGTCGTATTTTACTATGTAATGCTATTTAATTTACTCTTTTAAGTACATACTCTTCTGAATTTATCAGTTTTCACTTAAGCAATATTCTACTTGTAATGTATTTTAATTTACCATTATATTTCTACCCAGGATGAAGACTAGTACACCAAGATACTAGCCTTGCTAACACAGACTTCTGCATTCTACCCAAAAACTTACCAAGGTGTCTAAAACTCAGCTAAATTATGTGCTAAAAGACAAAATAGTCTTAATTAAACTGAAAGTCTGATGCCTGTTTTTCACCTGGGATTCTCAAACTAGGAGAGCTGAAAAGTGTCATTCTCTAAGCAATCCTGCTTCAGCAGGGGAGTTGGACTAGATGATCTATATGGTCCCTTCCAACTCTAAAAAAAATTCAGTGAAATTCAGTGTTGACATCCAAAAGGATCTAATCTGCTTTCCAAAACTAACTCAAGGCATGGCAACTTCAAGAAAGTTGCTTAAGAAAGAAGTTGCAAAGTAACGGTCCAGAAGTTGGCACATTGGTCCAGGAAATTACAATCAGGATCCTAGTACCACCTTAGCTAAAAATGCATCAACATCACCATGCTGATGTTCCAAGGAGTGCCCTAACATCAGGCCAAAGAAAGGGAGAACAAGGCACTTTCCACTTTGCCTTTTAAGATGGCAGATCATTGCCCAGGAAGGGAGGAGAAATTTAAAAAAAAAAAAAAAAAAAAAGCAGCATCAAGTGCTGGAGACATCTCCTCTAGCCCAATGATTAAGGGCCTCACAATGAGGTGGGTTCCTGTTCTTTTCCTTGGGACTGCAGGGTTTTTGCAGTTGTGAATGACTGGGGAAAATGTATAAATAGCACTTTGAGGAGATCCTTTATTTCCAGCTTCAAGGTGAGCCCCTTAGTTTTCCCTTTTTCCATTCATATGAAACTTTTACTTTCATCTGTGCAATGAACACAAAAGATGGAAATCATCATCGGAGCCTGTGATTTAATGATTTGGGAACTTACGGGAAATACCTAACCTGTGGTTTCACATTTCTGAATGCTTACTCTATTGTTTAAAAGTGCTACCGCTACTCCTCAACTGTATTAAAGTGATAGAAGTGTCCGTTCATTGGTTTCTCAGTCTTCTAGTCTACACAGTATAGTAGTCCCAAATATTTCTCTAGAGATTTTTTTTTTAATAGTTAAAAAACCCGAACTAAAACAGAAAACACCAACCCCCAAACACCGTTCTTGACTGCAATTTGGACTACCATTTACAGCATATTGAATTTTGAACACTGCAATCAATGCAGTATTAGTCACCAGCACTTGTAAAAGTAAAAAACATAAATGATGTTTTTGTATTCAACGGAGAACATGATCAGCGTTTAGGCTGGTTGTATAATTTTACACTTTTTGAAACATTTTCTTTCCTCTTTTGAAGTACTATCATGTAACTTTCATCAACTGTAACTACCCCAGATAATTGTGGCATCTGTCTTGACTGAATTTCAACCTCTTTTATTTCTCTAATCTGTGTTTTATTTCCTCTCTGCCTTGCTTGGATTTGATTGCTGCTCTGCATAGCAAATCTGGTCAATGCATGAACACTCCCCTCCTCTATCATTTGAGCTCAGTGTTAAATTGATCCATTTCTCAGTTAAGCTCACCCTCAAACACCTGTGCTCTGGCTCTTCTATGACAGCTCCACGTACAAGTGATGTTGAACAAACCGTGAGGGTCAAGAAGTAACAGAATAAAACCGCACTTTTCTTCAGGTGCTATTCCTGCTTAATCTAAGCACGGATTCCAGCAGTTTTCACTCATTTAACATTGAAAGTCTAAGGAACAAACAAAGCTATGTTAATTCACACATAATTTGTTATTATTTTTTTTTATATAATTAGGAATAAATGACCATGGTTTGGGGTTTTTTGTTTGTTTGGTGGGTTTTTTTTACTTCAGGCTGATTTTACAGCATTGTTAAAACGAGTAGAAAGAAATGCAAGGAGAAAAAATGTAATAGCTAAGTGACCTTTTGGAGCTACGAGAATAAATAGAGCTGCTTACACCCTGCATTTTAATGCTGACATATCCACACTTTTGCTTTCCTAATCTCAATTTGCCTGTCACTTCCAGAGTCCAGTGACTCAGCCTTCACTTGAAAATACAGCCATTTTGCTTTTAGTTTTTTAAGGATGAGGCACATGTATGCCATATATGTACACAAATGAAAAATAAAAGATATATCAATAGAGATTCCTCTGCATAAATCCTGGTGAAGATCTTAAGGGAGCATATTGTAAAGACAACTTTGTAAAATGACAATATAGTCATGCCAACCCATCACTTTTTTTTAAGTTACAAAATAATTGTAAGCTTTTAAAAGAAGACAGAACTACTCCTCCCCATTTTCTCATGCTGTTAACATTTACGGTAACGTGTGATTACTAACCTCCTTAACGTCTTTTCAGAAACTGCTTAACACTTAGTAAGAAAAAATTTCACTCACTCCAGATCTTTGCACAAAACTATAAGAAGATGTCACTACAGAACATTTTTAACAGGAACTCAGATTGAGCATGTTAACATAACCTCAGCGTGCCAAGAAAATTGAAAAGTACCACCTCTTAACCTGCAATGTAACAGACGAGTTTCAGACACAGTTCTAAGTCTGCACAGAACTGCCAGCTAAATTTAAGAAAATCAAAAGGAAAACTCTTCCCTATTCCTTCCCCCCAAACCAACTAAAGTAAAAAAGAACATGTTCATAGTTCTCCTCATATGCACAACAAAGGTGAATGATCTTTGTTTAAGAATATGTAGTTACTACTGTTTCTTTAAAATCAGATTACTTGTAAAAAAATGTATATTTTTATAGTAATATGTTGTTAGCTTTATTTTAGGACACTGTGATCTTTAGGTTTTTACTATTTGTCAAAGCAACAAAAATAAAAGACTCATGACTCAAACCAAACATACCTAGGTAGCAGTTAAGCTTCAAATAACTTCCCGAGCTATACAGAAACTGTTTTTTGCTCAGTGAAGTTTAAAAAATTAGTAGAGAGAAAATAAACATTAATCACCTTTGGTTTTTTTTAGATTTGTTTAGAGGCAGGTTGGGGAGGGGAAAGGGTAGAGGAAGGCGAGTAACTTTAATACTTTAAACAGTGACACTTTGCCAATAGCACTTTACTGCTGGGCTACAAGAACGCAGCAAAATGCAGGAAAAAGGCTGTGCACAGAGACACAAAGCTGTTCTTGCTGCCAAGGCCAGGCTGACATGGTTGCAATACCAGAGCTTTAGCTCAAAGTCTGTATGGAAATACACTGCTTGGGAATGGCTCTTTCTGTTCTGGATAAATGTGTAAGTTAGCGATAACTGTGAGTTTTGACAAGACCACGCACAGTCAGACGGCAAAAACCAGAGGTGGTAGGAAAAATGAATGTTACAACAGATCTCATGCATAAGCTTTGTGGAGTCCTGACCTTAATGAAAAACAGGGTATCAGCATTTATATGATTATACCTAATATTTTTCTTATTTCCCCTTTCTTATTTCCATCCTTGGGATGAATCTGCCTTGAAGATTTCCTCAAAGATGCATAATGAAGGGAAGGTGTCTGAATCACTCCTGCTTCCTGTAGGACTGCAGGGACGGCAAGAAGATTCAAATGCCTAGGCAGCTAAATGCTATCCTGAATAATGAGATTCAAATCACCTCTTATGCCAACAAGAAAACATAGCACTAAACATAAAGCAAACTTTTTTGTAAGTGGTTGCTTAAATGAATATTGCCAGCTTTAGACACAATGTCTGTGCTTATAATTAGAAAACCAATCTTCCATGTCACCTCAGAGAAAGAAACTCTCCCAAATCACAAGTCAGAACTATCTGGCGTTTTCTTGTATAGAAGTGTTTCTTCTGTAGACTTCAGTTCAACAACGGAGCTGAAATGGTGCTGACTGCTCACTCCCACCAAAACAAGTGGCCCCGTTCCTTTTTCCTTTTCTCTTCTTTGCAGCAGCAACAGCTCTCACTGGGCGCTTCTAGAGCCAGTTTAAGACAGCAGCAAAACCACTGCTGTCAGATTAGGTTTTGCTTGTTTAGCAAGCTGAACTGGCTGGGTGACACATCCCACAAGTAGCAGACTGAGCACAAAGGAGGGCACAGGCATATCCCTTTGTGGGAAGCTGCCAGCTGCCAGTCACACCTTCAGCGGGCTGCACCGCCAGCCCCATCCCTCCCAACCACTCGGGGGGGTGAGGGCACGGGAGCCCCACGCTCCGACTGCCTGACTTGCCACTCTGCAGGCATGTTGGGCACTTAGCAGTGCCGTTTATGTCAAATGTAATTTCACTACGATACATAAATTGCTATTTGAAAGTTAAGTATTCTGAAAACTCAGTTTTCACTCTCCTCAAGTTAGGTGTGCAAAGCAATCAACATTTTCCACTTCAGATGTTATACCTCAGTTGCTTACCTGAGAAATGAACGCACTACGGCCCATTTATTTAAATAAGAGTGTGGTAAAGAAAAAAAACCTAGTCTGTTACAGCACAGTGATTAACTCCAAGAAAAAGTTCATTTATATAAAAAGGTTGTAATTAGCAACCTTACTTCTAGTATCTTTTAATTTGAATTTGTAATCTCAACACTCTTAAAAATGTGTAATTTCCCAGAAAACCAGCTAGGTTTCAGTGGCCCTGTTTCCCTGCTCATCACACAGCAGCACTAATACTGCCCTATTACATATGGCGTTTTTCTTTTTTTTTAAAAAAAGCTTTTGTAATAGCTTAGGAGAGCTTTCCACTAACGAATTATATAATTAATATATCACTCAGTTATTCGCTCTCTCATTTCTTTACACAGTGATTTCTCCCACAGTTCTAAGTTCTGGAATTTTCAGACTTAACAGAAGCATTAGAAGGATGCCTTGCATTTTGGATTAGAGAGTAATGAGACCAGAAATGAAGCTCAAAGTTAATTCTGCAGTCAGCAGGCCTCGTGAAACTCTATTACAGAAGGGCTTTATCTTAGTGAGTTGGTACTGTTAAGCAGATGATTGCCCACGGTTCTTATCCCACTACTTAAGACGGTGGCTTGCTCTGCTCTAAATAGTGGCCCCCTCTACAGTCCGTGAGTCTTTTGGAGAAGATCAATAGCCAAATTCATTGGCTAATGTACCAAACTCATTTTCCACAGAATATTGTCATTAAACAGACATTAAGTTACAAGTGGCATAAATTCACAGCATGTCACTAAATATACTGTGCTGTCCAGACAGGGTAAGAGGTTCTTCACCAGTTGGAAACAACCGAAGAGGTAAATTTCAGGGTCACTCTAATCCATATACTAACTGATTTGCTCCATAGCTAGAAGGCTCACCAGTTAATTGCAATGTTTTTATGCAGGTTGAGTCTCCATCCATACAGGTTTTCTGAGGGCATTTGTTGTTTGGTTTTCCCTTCCTGTTTTTTTATTTATTTTATTTTATTGTTGTTTGGAGGAATGGGCTATGTGAACTTTGTGTTGTCTACTTTGGATTCATACTATGGTAATACTTTAAGCCCTGCATAAATAATAGTGTAGTATGTTGTTGTCCATGATTAAATCAACTTTTTTTTCAACGGTGACCCACAAGCAGTAGTACAGTACTGAGTGGAATAAACAATATAGCATTTCTATAGCATTTTATATAGCACTACTTTAAAGACTGTCAGATTTTAACACATTTAATAACAGTCTAGCCTTATGTTTTATCTCCATTCTCTTCTTTTCTCGCTCAGCTATTGAAACACCACTAGTTTACTCTAAAACGACAATAATTTAATCTTATGGTGATTACACAAGGATATTTTTTTATTTTGGGGTTTTAATAATTTTACTCCCTCCTCCTGAAATAGTTCTCTTTAAGTTGCAACAATTACAAATTTATTTGTAAAGAAATAACCCAGACAACAGTTCAAGACAAACAGAAAGCAACAGGCAAGATACTAGTGCAAATTAAATAAAAGTGACTTCTACTTTAAAAATAAAACAAAATTTTGTTATAAAGAATACAGAAAACTCCCTAAATTTGTCAGTGAATACAGAACTGACAATAAATACTAGCTAATGAACTGAAGTTGAGCTCTTGAAAGAATTCAAAACTACTGCCTCAAATTATCTCAGCACACAAACTTTCCATGCATTTATGACTGGAGCATTGCCCACAGTCTGCAATTACATTGTTTTATTGCAGCGGTTGCCTCAAATCCTTGCTACAATTATATGGGATTTGACACACCCAAGTCACCACCTAGATAACTCAAAGTGTGACCCACTGTTCCAAACCTTCCTTATGACCAATTTCATGCAACAACTCCATTGACTGTAACGACTGCAGAATGAGGGGTATCCAGCATGTGGCATGTGTTCTCAACGCTAGATTAAAACGTCATGCCAGCTAAAGACTGTATAGCTGAGTGTCAGCTTGGTAATGATAATAAATGGCTCTTGAGAATGCCACTGATAATATATTAGGGAAGCCTTTCCTACTGTATAGAGATGATGGATCTTCAGGATCAGCATCCCCCCCCTTACCTCTACGGTGACATCAATCCAGTGATTAAAAAACCCCAAAACATCAGTAAGCCAGTGGGTAGTTCCCTTCAGCAGTACTATAATGATTCACAGGAATAAGAACATTGCAACCCATCAGTACTCTCTGGTGGCTTTCACAGACAGCTCTCTGGTCCTTCACTGAATCTATCCTCAAGGTCGGGGTTTGGAATTCTTTATTCACTTTCTAGACTTAACGAGCTGAAAACTATGAATTTTTCAGTTCATTTAAAATACTATACACTACCATCAGTTCCTTATACAGTATGTATGCAACATATTTAAAATAAAAACCTTATGAAAATATTTAATAGGAAAAAGTAATTTTAAGTTAAATTGTTGAAATAACATTTCTTTAAAGGAGTAATTATGAAAAACTATTTCTGACTGCTTTATAAACTTGAAAATAAAATGTAATAAACCCCTTGATGATTACATAAACACAGAAGAAAGTGAAAGCTATTAGTAATTTTAATTCAAAGCCAAATATCACAATACTTACATTTCATACATGTATACTGGTCTTAGGAGAGAATATCTAAATATGCAACTTTAAAGATCCCAATCAATTAGCAGTTCTACAGCTGCTGTTTAGGAGACAACATCATCCTTCCAAAAAGACATCCAGTTTCACATGAACTTTTTGAATCCCACAAATTTTGGTAAAACGTACAAAAACATTCATCAAAGGAATGGTTTTTTCTTTAAAAAAAAAATCTCATAATCTCATCAAACAGTGAATCTGGTGACATTTTCATTTGCAAGATTTTGAGTAAAACTGAGTGCACAAACTGAATAAAACCTACAATTAACCAAATTATCACAGCTCCATTGCAAGTCACTGCAATGTGAAAAATAGAGATTTATTTAATTATGCAAAATTGCAAGTTCTGCTTTTTCAACAGCATCCTTTCTCAAACTGGCACAGGTATTAATTTGGGTCAGCACATCTTATTAACTAGCAAAATTTTTTATCCCACTGAACTACTGTCACATTAGTTCACCAAAATCTAGCTTCTTTCCTGTCCCCATTGTAACCCTCTAACATGGAATGGCACATTTCCCCTCACCTCCCTAAAGAAAAGTTGAGCAAAACTGTCTCAAATACATGTATTTCTACATTGTTATGAAGCAATGCAAATTGTCTCTTTTTATTAATGATCAGGAAAAGGAAAGTCAAAAAAACCCTCAAAAAGTCGTTTCCTAAGTGAGTAAGTTTGAAGAATGTTCCTTACAAAGCATTCAAAGAAACGTGGTAAGAATTAACAATGTCAGCACGCTACTTGTCATCAATATTCTCCATGTTACAATTGTAGTATTTGCTATTACATTTCAATCTTTGCACTGTATTACGACTTATCATCCAGATGTGTCACAAAAATAAACCTTACTACTTTCAAACGGGAAAAGGACGCCAAAACCACTGAACAATTCAGCCCCTCTCAAAAAACAGCTCTGGTATTTCAAAGAATTAAAACCCAAGTGTACTGTTCCTAGTTCTCGGTTAGCACCCATCTAGTATCAATCACAGTCAAAAAATTCTGGTCTGTTTCAAATGTCTGCATCCTTAAGATTAAACACAGCAAAAAGTTCATTAGTGCTAGAGAGAACAGCTATTTCAAGCCTGCATGCTCCATATTTTGTGTCTAAAAAACATGTTGGGGACTGTGCATTTATCATCTGAAGATGTAAAAAGAATCATCTCCACAGCATATCAGGAAGACATGGTCATCCAGGTCAGCTAATTCCAGAACAATTACCACACTTTGCTTAAAACATGGAGTCTCACAACAGTTTAAGCTAGTCTAAATTGGTGCTGCCAGTCCCACCCTGACATACTGAAGTGCTTGCGATCCAGTTAACAGTTCTCAAAAGCAACAGGAAGTTTCCAGCTTTAGTTTCCAGCTGGCTTAGCACTGAAGCAGGTCGGCATAGTAATTTATGTCACCAGTAACTGTCACAAGGAAGGGAGAAAGTGTACCTAGCCATGGCTGTGCAACTGGTACCTGAACAGCGAGCGTTGACTTAAATCGTCTTAAGAGCAGCCCTGGAACTGCAGCCTGAGGTACCTGAAGGAGTCAAATTTCCTAATGAGTAGCAGCACTGAGAGGCTGATGATTTTTAAGCCTTCAGCAATACAGATGGATAGTTCCTTCCTGTATCTCCAATACAGCCTTCAGAAAAGAGTAAAAATACCAATTCAAGAATACAAGTGATACCTTCAGGAGAAACTCAACACGAGCGCTCAGAAATGTCCCCAGCATAGAAATAATTACAGGTTTAGACCCAGTACATAAAAAGTTGTTGAACTGTCCTTAGTGAGCATGACAAAGAGCTGATTTGAACACCAGCAGCTGGAGGTAGCAAATATTAGCTACTTCTTTTTTTAATTTTAAAAAGAAAATCACTATGATGAACCACTCAACACTATTTCCATTTTGAAGATAGGTTCAAAAGAAAAAACTTCAACAACTATTATCACAAAAACCTCACTAATGTTAAACTTGTATATTTTACACCAATTAGGTATTGCAACAGGGTGTAACTAATGTGAAGCCTGTAAATAAGCAATAAAAGCTTAACTGTATTTTGCAAATTTGTGATTTGCAAAAACTTATTGGAATGTTTACAAGAAGTAAAACATTTACTTGCCTCTACCTCCAAAACTGCTGGATCATGGTTGTCTCTGCTCTTAAAGGAGACCTGAAAAGCAAAAAAAAATTGGGCTTGTGCCCTATTTTGCTTCTTTAAGATGTTTAAGAGAGGCATGAAGAGTTGGAATTAGGGTTTTTCTTTTATCCTGTGATGGACACAATTTTTTCCTTCTTGTTTACACTTGGGATTGAAATCCCAAGGATCCATAATATAAGACAACCTAGTTAAGGGAAAACAATGCAAGAATCAACAGAATCTAAGTCACAGAAAAAAGAAAAAAAAAGTCAGTTTTCTTCCCCTTACCCCCACCTCCTTTAAGTTCTCCTTCATTTGAATAATGAATAACACAAAATCACTTTCCAGAGTTAAGTATTCCTGCACTACCACTACTGGTGATTTGCACACAGTTTTGAAAATTAACATTACACATAAAAAAAAAAAAGATAAAACATCAATTAGAATTTTGATTGAGGCTGTATTTTAAAATTTTAAGATAAAAAGCAATTGGAAAAAAAGCTCAAGGCCTTTTCAGGGACTCTTTATGTTTCAAAATAGCAAAGTAAGTAGAAAAGCAATTTTTAGAAGTTCTTTGCAAATGAGAAAGAGTGAAAAAACCATGAGCTGGCTAGCTGTAAAAGGGAGACAAACATGACTTTCTCTTCCACTACTAACATGCCTCTAAGATGGTTTGAATGTACACTATAGTGATGCAGTTATCAGAATGTAAAAGCTGCTGCAATGGTTTTCCTAAAACAACTCATCTGATAGCATGAGGCCAATTAAAAAAAAAAAAAAGTCAAATTCATATCAGATGCAAATGAGCAAAGAGGACAGCTTATGAGCAGAGAGGAACAGTTTATTTTAAATAATATGTGTTATTGTTGGGGCAATTGTAATAGCTCATTAATTTTAAGTTAAGATGGGGTGGTACCATGTAATCCATTCAAAAAATGGTTTAAAGCCCCTTCCGTATTCCTTCCGCTCACACTTTAACTACGTAATTGCTATATGTGAAAGACTAAAACCCAATTTTTTTGGTAAATAGGGAAGTTAAAAATGCTGCTTATGAAAAACATGTTATTATCAAAAAAAAACAAAAGCAAGATGCCTAAAAATAAGAAAAACATATCCAAAGTACATTAAAGTACATACTTAAAACACTATTATGAGAAGTTATTTTATCTTAAAATTATGTATCACAGATAAACTATGCTCAACCAGTACAGGGTTGTAGTCAATGTTTTAAGTTAAGTCAAATAAGTGAACAGGCTAAAGTTCCTCATGGATCATATTACATACATGGAATGTGATCTTGATGAAATGCTAAACGAGCATTAGACAGCCTCAACACCCTTCTCTGACAAAAAGAGTATTTTATCTTGATATACTCAGATAGGAACACCTGGTGACACAAGGCACAGTTAATAAGTACTTCTTTCAGGGTCAGCACTGGCTTAAGCAACTTAGATAATGTGAATTCTGCATAAGAGTAGGCCAAAGACCTGGGCAACTTTACCCTGGATCTATTCCCCAACTTAGCGCTCTCTGTATTGCCAACAAATATAATATTACTTCTCCAGTTGCAACATGCAGCACGCACCAATTCAAACAGTACTAGCTCTGAGTTAAATACTCCAATTCTGTAATTCAAAGGTGGGTTATTTTGATTTGGGTTTTTGTTGTTTTGGGTTTTTTTGGGGGTTGGGGTTTGATTGTTTGGGTGGCGGGGTGTTTGATAGTTTTTTTTTTTTTTCCTTCTACAGACGAACTATAGGCAGATATTGGAATTAAAAAAAAAAAAACACAGAAAAATTTCATCTTTCTTTAAAATATTGAGAATAATGTATTAGAAAATAAATCAAAATTAAGAAAATCAAGATTCCAGGATCATACACAAGATTGTTTAAAATCTATAAAGAAAAAATTCACGAAGTTACACTGTTTTCTCCTTTCTGTTGAACAACAGTCCTTTTCATCAAAACTTCTTACTTTACCGGGGGAAATAAATGGTGAAATAACAAATTAGGAGTTAAAACCATTTTAATGCAGACACTCATGTATCTCATACCGTGGAATATGAAGGTGAAGTTTAACTCTGCAGGTTAAGTTTATTTAACAACCAGCTATCATGGAAAATAGTGGTCCTGACTGCTATTTCCCCTGAGCTGCCCCTGCTGCTCAGACAATCGTACAGAGGACAATTTGAGAAAATCCCAAACTCAATTGACTCCTGAAGATACAGACGAAACAGTAGGAACAGATGTCCTAAGGCTTTTAAGGGGAACTTGACCATTAGATCAATCCAAACATAGTGCCATACCACTTACAGAAAACCTTCAATAATTTGTGATAGCAAGAAGATTTTGTCCTTTGAGGACTACTAATATGATTAACTTACAGAGCTCAGGCATTACTCTGCTCAAGAGTGTGCGAGCCTCTTCAATCTTGCATAATTTGACAAAAATGTAAGTAAAGACCCTTTGAATTAAATTCTGATTTAAGGACATCTGTGGTTATTTCAATACCCATTATACCACCCACTTAAACAAAAGTGTATTTATATTGTGTCAAATTAACTTTAAGACTACCAAACATACCAATGACACAAACATGTCTTAGCTTTTTTTAAACCTTTTTAATACCCTTTTTACTATGGAACATATCCTACCCATGCCACCACTTATCTCCTACCTATGTAGGTTTTTCGTACAAAGCATTAAATCCCATTTAAATGTTACGGAAAAGAAGTGACCACAAGACTTTTGAAAAGAACTGAGAATTAAATCAAAATATCCCAACTACCAGTTTCAATGCTATTCTCCACAGTAACATACAGTAATCTGAAAGAAATTACCTTGTGCTGTAATTTACATACAATGCCTAGACCATATATTAAATGTTCTTGCTGAAAAACCAACGATCTCACAGGAAAAGGCACCGTCAATAAAAAGTGCTCAGAAAAGTCAGAAAAAACTACCAGCAAAAGTTGCTGATAGGATTTTTTTTCCTGTTAGTAAAGTATATTTTAACTATTTAACAAACTGCAGTAATACTCAACAAGAGTGGAAAAAAAAAAAAGAGTAAAAACAAATTTTCAGTTCAAGTTATAATCAGCCAAGCATAATCAGTATAACCTTCATAACTTCGCTGTTTCACCCATAACCCTCACCCTGTGGGTAGGGTTAGTAAGATGTATCCCATTTTTGTAAGCAGAATGTCACATTCTTGTAATGGGGATAAATAAAGTCTGAATCCACCTGCAATAAAATTTTAGCGACTAGTGACTTAGTAGACCAATATACAACTATTCAACACACCAGCACTCAAGCTCCACAAGGCAAGAAAGGGATACATTGCAGTTGCAGTGCATGCAAAGTAAAAAGTAGGCATAGCTTGTCTTCTCTAAAGAAGTTAAAAGAGATCAACAGGATGAAATACACAGTTAAACCAGAGCACTTTAAAAAAAAAAAAAAAGCTGTCATCTTTGAGACATGAGGTGTCTAGAAATGAAGCATGAAATCTTTTTATTTGGACACTTAAATTTATATAAACTGTTTTAACAGCTCTCTCTAACATAATACATCATGAAGGATAACTTACCTATTAGAGTTTTAAAACACTGCCCCATCTTGGGCAGGAGGTGTTATTCCAATTCCTTACTCTGAAGATACCAACAAATAAACTCTTAAATCTGATAATCAAATAGTACATAAAAATGCCACACACAAGATTCAAAACCATCATCATGCAAACAGTTTTTCCTAATACACATACATAAGTATGGGCACTAAGAAAATAAAGAATTAAGCTAAGAAATAGTTTGCATTGTATATATTCACTGAGAGTCCAAAGAGCAGCTGAATTAACTCTGAATAAGCATGTAACATCTGAAACTCCAGACACAGAAATAACTAGTATACAGCTCCATACTGAGCTTTTCATTTGTGGATTTCAAATGTTTCTCTTCTGTATGGGAATTATTTTTTTTTGGTGGTCTGTAGACAACCATACACAGCCCTGTTAGCTAAGAAATGGTAAAATATCTGGTTTGATACATATGAAAATTACTCTTCTCAGTTGCAGAAGTCAGGAAGCTGTTTATCATCATAGAAAATGTATTTGTAAAAATCACAGATAAATCAGCATTTATGAGTAAGTGTAGGAAAAAAAACCACCTTCTGCTACTTTTGTCACTATTTTGTGGAGACTTGTGCTCAGTTTCCTCCTGATCTCTCAGGCCTGATCTTGTCTATCTCATCAAACTTGCTGCAGAATTCCATGTCCTGTTGCCTATTAGTGAGATCATGCCTCATTTTCTTTTTTCTCTTTAAAAATCCTTGAGGACAGTCTCAAATTTGTCACACAAGTGAACAGACTTTACTACTTTTCTTAAAACAAACAAATCTGAAAAAAAACCTGCTAAGCCTTTCTAAACTAAGAAGTTTTTCTAAGCTACATTAAGGCCAGTAACAAGACACACAACAAATGCTGAGTACTCTAATCATTAAAACTTGTTCCCAAATACTCTTCTTGAATTCAGGATGAAGCATTGGCCACTATAGTGCTCTATTCACAGTCTGACCAAAGCAGTAGTTCTTTATATACAAAAAAAAAGAACACCCTACACAGTTAAAATCTGAGTACCCCAAGATTACATGTAGCCAAACCATACCGGAGCCTGAAAATTTGAGCTTGATCCTCACCAATAAACTATTTTCATTTTAGCATATAGGAATATATGTATGAAGTCCATGATGCACAAAGCTGGATACGTGGGAAAAAACCTTAAATTCAACCCGACTGTAGAATTGCTACTACTTCAGCAGTGTACACACACACTATATATAAATATCTATATAGGGAGAATGAAAGTTTTGGTGATTTTTAAAAAACTTATAAAATTTATAAAATTAAATGTTCCAGTATACTATATTGAAATTTTATTCACTACATCTTACTGTTACCTCTCTTTTTATACTTAAGTTTAACTCCTAGTCATTTTTTTCCAATTTCAGAGACTTTGACCAGAAGGAATAGTCAGGATGATCTAATCTGGCTTCCAATATATCATAGGCCATTACTTTTCAACAGAAAAAGAATTGTTCTGACAGTAATCATTACAGATTAGTTTAGAGCGTATCCAAGGTCATTGTAACTTGACTCTGCTAATACATAAAATTACAAGTTTGTTTCTAGATGTATTCTTCACATTTTCTTGAAGAGAATTCTGAATCACTCAAAATCTGATTTAAAAAAAAAATTCTTAGCTTTGAGGCACAGACATTCCAAGGGCTACATGGTAAATTCTCCTTACTTTCATTCACTGTAGTTTTTGAATTTTTACCCCTTAGAGAACCACATTCTCCTCTCAACTGTCCAAATGGCTAAGAAAAGGGAGAGAGGGGATAAATAACATCAATATCACCACTAGCTACTTCAAAATCTAGTGTAGTTGTGCTCAGAAGAACCTCAGTAGAGAGAATACTTCAAATACCAGATGTACAGACATATATTGTTATGTAGCTAAAAGGTAGAAGTACAAATGTGAGACATGCTCTATAGGTCCCAACCATAAATAAAACATTGTTCGCATTTTCAGTGTCTTAGTTGCTTATCCTACACAGGCAGGGTCTGAGCCTGCTGGAAATTATGATTCATTGTGTATTTCCACAATAAAAACAAGTTTTATGACACACTTTCATCAGAGAGACAAAAGCATGTTTAGCACATATATATATTTCAAATGACAAGTACCATCAACTCACATTATGGGAGGAGATAAGGGGTCTGAATTTTCCACACGTGTTATGCAAACCTTGTAACCAGGATGCTTAACAAACAGAGTCTTCTGGAGGACTGTTTGGAGACCTGAAAGTCAACTCTCAGCTTCTATATTTTTCATATCCTACAGCTTCTTGATAGAAGAAATTTGAGGGCTTTTTCCAAAGGTTATCAAGACAGTAAGCTTTTGGTATTTAAACGAGCGTATGACTTAACACTTTTGTCCAACTTAAAAATGAAATTCAGGAAAAATTGTCGATGGGGTCAGTGCAGAAAATTACCTGATTTGTTCATTCCAGCTGGCATTTTTCAAATGAGAAAAAAAAAAAAGAAAGTTAGACCAGAAAAGAGTATTTCCATTCAGTCTTAGACTTAAGAACCTCACTCTAGGGCACAATCAGATATAAATTCCCCCCAAAAGTGACTGCAGGTCCTAGAAGAATAGTAAAGAACGTAAGGGAAAGCCTGCTCATGCAAAAAGGGTCTAGGAAAGGCAATTGCTAAAGGAGAAAAAGTTCCTTTATCTTTCCACATTTTAACACTACAAGTAATTTCAACACAGAAATTTTCCACTCTGCGAAGAGATCTGCATGTAGAGCTTATGTAACAAGAAGAGTAATACCGATTCAAGCCTGAGTATCACAAAATTATTTTTAAATTTTGTATATGGAAATACGAAATTCTCCAAAAGAAAACAAATTAAATAGTTCCTCAAAAATATAAATGTATAATAAATAAAATGCTCAAAAAATGTTAGTAAATTATTTTCAAGAGACCAAAGTCACGTCTAATCAGACCAATTTAATTTAAACAGAAAAATCTGACAGGCTCATTATCTTTGCTTTACAGAGAATAAAACATACACTATGGATATTTAAGACTTTGTTCCAGAAGAACACAGTCCTCAACTTCATCTGAAGTTGGAATTTTATACTAAATACACGATAGTTTAAGGAAGTCTCAACAAACTAGCTTTGATATTAGAAAAACTATCTGTGATTGGACAGTGTGGGTTGCAACACTCACCTATAAAGTGAAATGACTATTCAATGGACATGTCTGACCATAGGAAGCTATCTAATCACTGCAGAACCTAATCATACATGGATGAGCTAACAAAGTTATACTAATACTGAATTGCAGCACTGCTATGCCATGAAATAATTCTGCTAATCTAAATGCATCTCAAATTCACAATCCACTTTTTTTTCTTACAGTGAAGAAGAAAGAAAATTAGAGAACAGTTAAAGAAACAGAGATCATTCTACTTCAAAATGCCAGATCATAAAACAACTTATCAAATTTTTATTTAACGCTTATGACTGTTTACTTTGTATGAAAGGGGAATAGTGTGGTCAGTAGGAACAAGTTTACATTTATTGACTTTATGAATTATCTAAAGGAAATGTAATCAATAGTTACATGAAAATGTACTGCTAATTATATGCAATTAAATAATTTCATGAAATATGTCACTTAATATGCCCTGAAAAGCATTTACTTCAAAAGCAGACTGCTTCAAAAACATGACATTTACGAGATCACATCTAAGCAAGGCTTTCTACAGTTTTCTTTCCGTAAACCATGATAGATTCATGCAATTAAAACTTTTTTTTTTTTAAACTTTTCACTGCAGTTTTCTTGTGTCCTGTGAGATTACAAAGTTCTACCACCAAATAAAAGCTAGCTTTCTGCTCTTTAACAATGACACTCTGTTTAGGTTTTCAACAAAAAAAAAGAGTATCTTTCAAGTTTTCCACACCTTACAAAGCCTTTTAAGGTACTGTTTTATCTGCGATGTTTTGGGGTTGTTTTTTTTTGTTTAATTCTAAGGTTATATCTAAGACTAGTCAGTACTGCTAACCATTCAGTATGTGCAACATGCCTTCTAAGCAAACTATTAATTGTGCCTAATTAATGCAGGCAAGCAATCTTACTTTCTGCATGTGACCTCTATTCACCTAACAGTTGAAGCTCTGAAGTTCTAGTTGAATAACCATGCATTGCCATATCCACTGAGATGTTCAAAAGAATTCCATGTACATGCTTTAAAGCTGTTACAGTAATTACTCCTTTTCACTTACTGGTTCACGTTTTTGGCCAAATTAGTCTAGCATCAAACATTTAGCTTTCACTCCAGAATAAAGCTGTTCAAGCTTGTTGAACACAGACCTTCCAAACTTCTTAAGTAAAGCAACCAAACCTTAATTTCTTTGGATGAACGAAATAAAAAGCATTTAAGTGCTACAGTAGCAATTCTATACCCTTTCATATTGTCTACTGATGTATTTTGTACATTTTCAATTTTAGAATATTCTTCAGCATCGCTACCTGAAGGAAACAAAGATCCACACAGATTATCAAGACTTCATTCTACCTTAACCTCCTTGCCTTACTCCCCGCCTTGTTATTTCTGTGTAGATATGCAAAAAAGAGTTGCTAGTTAGAGAATCCAACCTCAGACTGAGGGGCTCCCATGCAAAATACTCCATTCAGTTTTGTCACATACTTACAAATCTAAGGGGAAAATCTTAAGCTGGTAACAAAATTTTGCAAAATCAGATCTGAGGACATTTCTTTATAAAATAACAAGTATTAACAGAATCTTAGAAAACCAATTACAGCAGAAAACATGCTTCAAATATTTGGAATAGAAAAGCTCAGGCAATAAATTTAATTTTTAAACCACCTCTTTTTCTGACATGCGAGCAACGCAACAAAATTTCAAAAAACAGTGAAATAAGGACCCTTGCAACAAACTCTTCACACAGAAGAAATACATGGAACAGGATAGGGCAATTGTCTTCCGAATTTATAACTTCCTCATTACAGGATTTTTTTAACTTCTACTGTAACCACTATTAGTGAAGTGCAAGATTTAAGAGTCATAAAGAATAAAAAACCCAAAACGAAAAGAACAAAAAAACCCCATACAAAACCCCACCACACACCAAAAAGACAAAACTCAGATTTTTTTTTTTTTTTTTACTGTCACTAGATTCATGGAAAAAAACAAAGCCGCCTCCAAACAGCTGAAAAACTCCTGTTAATTTTCTTCACCTCACGTCTTCCCCACCAGATAAACGAGGGCATTATCACTGTTTAATACAAGTTTTAATTGAGTACTGTCACTGGTGGGAAGAAAAGTGCGGAACCACTACTTTCCATATCAAACAAAGCAGGTAATTAACAGCTATTCTGGCACAATCCCTTATCACCAAAATACACAACACTGTTAAGTTCTCTCAATGCCAATGCTTTGCTTCAACAAAGGAAAGCTGATGTTTCAGGGTCACATTCACTCCTTTAATACACAGGCATAAATTTACTGCTCAGTCAGACACCTATAATTAAACACAAGAAGAATATAATTCTAATATTCAGACAGGCTTGCATGAGTGGGATATTTCCCCCTGTAAAGATGATTGCCTTTCATTTTTTGGTTTCAAGTAGCTACAGTTCACTTAGTTTTGATTACATAGCAATTATATATGCAAATACAAGAGATCTAAAAAAATGCTTTTCCAAATGTCAGATTGTAAGCAATCAAGCTTATTCTTTTCTCCTGTACACACAAGCTATTCATTAAATAGGTATTGTCTTAAAAACATTCCAACAGATTGCATTTATCTGGGTTTTAGAAGCAAATATAGGAGTGCACATTATCCAGAACACAGCTCATCAGGGAACGAAAATGATATTACAATTAATTTAATATATACATGATAGTGGTTAACTAAGTTGGAAGTAAGTACCGTATTCTTTGGGCACTTTTCCCACTACTGTTATTATCAATACCTACATTCACTGCATCTTCAAATTAACAAAAACTCATTAGTTTCTATATTTAATGATATTGAGTTGGTAATAAATTTCACAGCTAAAAATGTAAAATTATTGAGTATCAATAATTTTTTCATTGTATATTGAAAATATGCTCATGTAAAGAAAGTCACTATGAAACCACGTGGCTAGAATAATTTCGGCAAGAATAGCACACACACACCCCCCGCCTTTTTTGAGGGCCCACCGACATGTTCTATTAGAAGTGCAGGCTTACAATTTCATGCACCTAGATCATATATATGAGCTTGGTTCTTTGTGACACATTTCAAGAGGCTTTTAGAAGCAGCCCACTGTTTCAGAGATCCACTGATCACAGGTTAAAACGGTGGGAAAGGATGTTTGGCGGCAGCTCTGAAGACCCAAGAAAAGCAGAACTACTGCAATATTAGATGGACTAGTGGATAAAATATTGATACCCACAACTATGGTAATGGTAATATTGACAGTTTGAAAGCTTGCTCTTGCAAAACTCTAAAGAAGCAGGAACAAAATGGGACGGGGGCGGGGGTTGGTCAGTTGTTTCTCTAAGTGATCACAAAATCACAGCTAACGGGAGAGGAAAAAAGATTCCCTAAAAGCAAGCCTGTGTTTTCAGTGACTCAGCTGTGAGGAAATGCACACTAACAAAGGAAGCTGAAACAGTTCTTTCCTGAGGCTTAGCTTTCAAGCCAAGTAACTGAAGTAAATAAAATGCTTTCCTAGTTGATTCCATGATTGCCAACCACCTTTCAAGATGTCTTGCAGGAGCATGTTTTCAAGGTCAGGAGAGCAGCAAAAATTACAGGAGATGCCCGATTCAGAGGTCTCTTTAAAATCCTGAAAAAAATCAGTTTAACTCTGAAGCCCAGCTGTAGGCCTTGAAATGTTCTAGAAACTCAGATCCAACAAAAAGCTGGAAAGGCTTTATACAAGAACTGACATTTATGAGCCAACAGATGATGTGTGTGACAAATTATTTGACATTTTGAGGGTCTTCAAATTTGCTTCATTTTTTTTTCCTTGAAATGTTCAACTTGATTTTATCTTTCCCTCCTCTTGCAATAAAGGAGCCTTTATTTAACCAGCCAGTAAGGCAAAACTCATTGCCTGTCAGCTTGCTGCTGTTGCCCATGCAATGTTTATATTCCTTCTGTTGCTTCTTCCCTAAGGGTCACTATAAACAACTGTTTGAGCAGGAAATGGAACCCGCGTATTTGAACTCCTATCCACTACAACCTGAGGTAAAGAATGATACTGCTGACAGGGGAACCCAAATATTCCCTCCCCTGCAAACACTCCCTCACATCTATTATGTGGTTCTCCAAGGAAGACACTGGAAAAATCCTGTATCTACTACTGTGAAAGGCCGGGATCTGAAAAGCATACTCAAAGTGCCAGATTCTTGCCAGTTTCTGCGTCTGGCAAGGTTGGTGGTACAACATTATCTAGTCAAATGTACTATATTTAATACTCCAACTTGCAAAACCAGCCAACTGAAAGTGGGTTTAAGAGGATCACAAGTAATAAGCCAAATATGATTAATTTTAAACCATTACACTTTATTCTACCTGGTAGATTCTTCTACTATAAGTCAGGAAACGTATTCAATTAGATCTCAAATAACAAGCCTGAAGCCTGCAGTAACCAAATAAAATCAGACTCCCTTAAAAGAAATGAAACATAGAATCAATAGGAAATGTGGTTTTCTCTTCAAAACATTTGTTTCTTCAGGTTTATATAGAAGATGTGGCAAATCCAAAATATCTAATTTTTCTTAGAAATGGAGAAGTGGGGTTTGTTTAAGGTGAGGTTAATTTTACTACCAAAATAACTATTCGAAAGAGGTGCATTTCAAGATAAATTGAACATTTTATTTAAAAGGCTGGATACTGAAAAATTCCACTAGTCATGCTGCAAAAAAGAAATTTGGCATTTGCAACACCCTTGTCTCCTCACCACATATTGACTAATTTCCAGATTAGTTTCAATATTTCAAACTGCATTAATAAATATAAAATTTATCACTTTATTTTGGCTTGTAACACAGCTCACCTTGAGATCTTTTCTGATTAATGCTGTTATGAGTGTGAGTTAACAGATTTAAGTTTTAGGTCTTTTTGTCAGTCAAAATTTTAGTGAACTTTCAATTCCAGTGTTGTCAACTTGAAACATAAATGATTATTTCAAAGCCACCTCAAAGACTGCCTGGTCGTTTGAAGGTCTCTTACTGACTATGGAGAGTGAATACAATATATATTATCAACATAAAACCTATACTTTTCTCTATAAAAATTCATTCTAAATCTTAAATTTCTTTGTCAGCTACTAGCTTTTAGTTCTTCAAATTCCAAATTACAGCATGTTTTGTAAGTTCAGCAAGCTATTTAAAACAAAACACCCCCCCAAGACCCTCAGCAACCTAAAAATTAAATTCCCTTGAATACCTATGGTTGTAAATATCTGGGACATTTGAAAACAATAGTACTGTATCTTAAGTGGCTCCCAAATAAATCCATCAAGTGGATCAATGAAATCATTCAGGTACTTCAGGTAGATTCAGACAGTTGGCTAAATGTGGTTTGGCATTCCATTCGGCAACATCTGATTGCCAGGGAAGCATTAATCGCTTCTGTACGGCTGCAGGCCTAAACATTCCAGATAACCATTTATAAAAATACTCCAAACTGTATACAAATAGTGACAGAGTTGGCATTAATGTGCTAGAGCATCCAATCTTTCAAAAAAATGTTTCTTCCTTATTCAAGACAAACATGGAATTGCTGCAGCAAACACAGAATGGACCAGGTACTGTCAGCACTTCTTTCCTTACACTTCCAAGTACCACCACAGCAGGAACTCTAAGGACCAATAAATTAAGGTACATAATCACACTTACAAAGGAAAAAAAAAAAAAAAAAAAACAAGTTTATCTAGGCCCAAAAGTCAGGATCTGCCATCCACAGTTTACAGATCCTATGCATAGAAAACCAGCATTTTGACATGGAGAAACCTGGGAGCTGGAAGAGGAAAAAATACTGAAAACCAGGAGACCACATCCATGCTTTGGACATGATTTTGGGAACGGTTCCCAGAACACCAGACTGCAGAGACAATACATGTGCAACACTTAGACTGTATCAAGAGAGGACAGGAGAATAGAAAGACCAGTTTTTAGCTTTTCATTCATAACAGTCAGGTCTGATTTTGGTGGGTATCAAGCTGGGAAGAAGTTTTCTTAAGATAAATTGCTATCAACAGTGTTAAAAGAAAAAAAAAAAAATCTAACAAAGAAAACCACCACAATACCAACACTCAAAGAAAGTAATTTCAAAAAGCCTCCAAATAATTAAACAACCTCCCATCAGAACATCCAATTCCTTTTTGCCTCCATGAACTGCTATTCTCACTGGAAACAGTCCTACCAACCGTGTGCCACGACACATGGTCAGAATAGTAGAGAAAGATCGGGGGAAAAAAGTAACACCTGCACCAGACTTACGAACCACAGAAAAATTTATTGTCATAATTTACATAATAAGTATTATATCAAACACTTAGGTTATATTGCACTCATTGGTCAAATTCCAGATGAAGGCATTCAAGTAACAGGCTGTTCTTTGCTTTTGAAGAAAAATTCCTTCCAGTTGCGCATGGAAAAAAAACTACCAGCATACTTGCAAAATGATGCATAAAAGCCAGGACAGCATGGTTCATAATTGCATTGCCTGTTTTACTTCTGTCAGGAATCAAAATGGATCTCAAGAATTCTAGTTGAGATACCAAGTAATCTTAATCTTTAGTTTTTACTCATTCCTCACGTCACATCTACAAATTACCTACTCAAGTCTAAGGGCAACATCAGTATCTACTCTCCGTACCTCTTCATGCTCTCCACATCCCTTCAAAAGCTACTACATTCAGAGTTCACATTCCAGTAACTTTGAGGCAAGTAAATAATGCAAATTCACCAACCACCCTGACTCTTAGGAAATATTTTTTAATTGTATTTTTGCTGTTGGAATTTTTTCTTCCCCTTCAGATGGTCTTCTCCATGTTAAATGATTTTAACTGTTAATTAATTAGTGGCACAGGAAGTCTGTCATTGATTTTCTTATGCCTTATCTTCCTTGCTTGAATTACTCAAGTCCCCCAGTTGCAATACTGTTTTAACTCCAGTGTTCATATCATCTGCTACCTTCATGCAAATACAAAGTGTTACCACAAAACAAAACAAGTTTAATGCACTTTCACAGCACCTTGTCATATTTTTAGAGGATAAATGAAGCAAATGTTAATCCTCCTTTTATTATAATGATTTATAAAGCACTTGACCATTCAGAAGGAGATCAGCAAGGACCAAGATGGAAAAAGATAGCCAGAGAAGATCTCCTTAGAGAACTAAGAGGAACCATGTGTCAAAGCAAGGAAAATTCATATAACTTATGAAGTAAGGGAGAAGTCCGTGACAGAGGACCAAAAGGAAAAAAAATATTCATGATCCTACAAAGTCTCAAGAAGAAAAAATCTCCCATAACTCTTGCTATGAAAATATAGCTGGTCCAGAAATTATTTTGGGTTGTTCTCTATGCTAATGTGCATATGCTCATTCCCCAGAAATATTAGTTCTTCACACATGAAAATACCCTGGTTCTTCCCAGCAACTCTGTGGCAAATTCATGACATTTTTGTACTAACTAGACACCTCCTCCCTGTACGGTCTCCAAACCATTCTCATCAAGTTTCCTACATAATTCTATAATATCTTCTAATGAAACCAATCAAGAATTTGATATTCCCATTGTTTTCTTACAGCCAGAGTCTTCCTGTTATTTCAGCTGCCAGTTTTTCCATTCTGTCAAGCACACACAAGCTATTGCCTTGAATGAAGTCACTGTTTTGCAGATTTTACTTTCAACACAGTATTTTTTTCACTTCAGCCTACTAAGGTTAGAGGACAAGATTTTCGTTGTCTTGTAGAAATATAGTACTGAATTGATTTATGAGCCCAATTACAATCAAGAACTACTCACATTAACAAATTTGTCAACCAAGCACAAATACCATGTTGTGTGTGCTCCATTGAGAGTTTGTGGCACTTAAAAATCAAATCTGATAATTTACACAGAATGCCAGATTCTATTAAGTTAAACAATCTCCAAGCAAGTTCAGTACTGGCCATTGCTAAGTTAAGTGTTCTACTACTGTAAGAGCAAGAAGTTTTCTTAACAGAAAACTAGATTTGTGTACCTGGCCGTAACAAACATTTGAGTAAGTTTTCATCCTTCCATGCAGGTGCTCAACACATACGTCAAACTGAGCTGTAATGAGTTTTAAACACTTTTTTTGTTAAAGATATATTCACAGTGTGCATGCACTTCAGTGAGTTCTACGTTCATCAAAACATTCCCCATTTACTGCTCAAAAATATGTGAAAAATGTGAATAATTAGCAGACAGAAGCTAATTATTCTCAGAAAAGGCTAATAAAAACGTGCAGCTGTCTGTTAATAAATTCCTCTCTATCTGAAAAGTGTAAAACCAACAATAAAACCTTGCAACTATAGCTAGATAAACTGTAAAGTAGGATACCTTCCCACTGCATACTCATTAACATCTACACAGCTACTTGAATTTCATTCATATCCTTAGCATATTGTACTGTAGGCATACCTAGCAAAAGGATAACCTGTGATTAATAACATCCATTTTAATCCAAGTCTAGGCAAGACAAAGAAAGGCTAACACAAACCCAGCAGATCTGAGAAAAGTGGAAAACTGTCACCATCTAAAACCAAGTTTAAATGGCAAACCACTCAGACATTTTAGGAATTACAATTTGTGATTGTTATCATACAGTAGACTTTTCCAACTTGAAAAGGAATCCAGTATCTTGCTGCAATGAAACACTACAGATTACTTGTTGCTATCTGGAAAACAATAAAGTACCAGAAAGTCAAATATCTCTATCTTCTAAATGTTCAATTAGTAATTTAAGTATTTAGTTTCAGCAATAGTGGTGTCCTATTTTGTGCTTACTCTTTTGCTCCGTGCAAAAGAGCCTTCCTATCAGTCTCAATAAAATTGCTAAATCTGACCCTAAGGAACCATATCCAGGAAAGCAACTTGTGTTCTGCCCGCAGGCAGCCCCTCCAAAAAATATGGAGAACCAAGAGCTGCCAAGAACTGATACCTACTCAGAAAACACACAGGCATGCTGCTTTCCTCCCTGAATCAACAGGTTCTGCCTCCATTCCCACATCTAAGTAGATTCAATCTTCACGCAGGACAGGGCAATACCCGTGAGCCTCAAACTAAATACAGTCTTTACCACACAGAAATCCAAGCACAGTTTCACGATACTCAGCAAACACACTCAAAACACAATCCTGAACACATTTTTTTTCTGGTAAGCAAGCAATCTCAACATTAATTCTTAAGAAAGTTCAAATAATCCAGCCATATACCAAACATTAAATCATCCACTGAAGGGCAGCCCAATATGTTAACGTTATAGCGTAGAAAAATCTAGAACCCAGAAAGAGTTTAGTGGTGCTGAAAAATAAGAATGGTGGTAAAGTATGCAAAACCACTTGTTGTCCTTCACAGCACATCATGAAAACAGGGAAATATCACTGCATCTGTTGTTTGTAGAATCTCACAAGAATCAAATTCCTCACTTGAGTATTATTAGATAATGCTCAGCACTATCACCCCTAGAAGAGAAGATTAAAGCTTTAAGAAATCATATGACTGTACATAAGAATGTCCACACTCTGCTAAATCAAAGTCTCACCTAGTTCAATAACTTGCCTCTCATCTTTTTCTGCTGAATAAGTGTGGAAAAACTTTCAGGTTACAGTAGATTTTCATTGTTTAAGCCGTTCACTTCTTTCACTGCTTTGCTAGACAAAGTATAATCTAGATAGATGTTTGAGGAATTTTGTCAATACCTCATACAATTCAGTACGAATTGTCCCCCAAGCCTTTCAAAACTTCTATTCAAACGCAAGATACAAACAGCTGTGAGCTGTAGCCTAGTCAACTTCTTACAACACAATTAACGCTCTCTGTGCTTCCCACCTAACAAAAGCTTAGGAGTAATTTTGCAGAAAAACATTTTCTACCGCGGTACAGATTAAGACGAGTCAATTACCATTCAACAGACACAGAATATAAATTTAAAAAATAGAGACTTGCTTATACACAGATGTTCAAGCAATGATTCAAGATTCCTTTGATATATCCCTTCTCCACTACTCTTCATGCTACTTTTTTCCAATTTCAAGATTATCTAGATTCTCTTGCCTCTTGGTCATAAAGATTTTTGATCACAGGGAACTGACAGGAAAGACAAAAGGAAAGTAAGGTATAACACGAGTTGTTTTCTACTAGCGTGGCTTGGATTACACTCCTCCAGTCTACAGCTTCCAGCGTCTTTAACAAAATATTTCTTTAATAGCATTAAGTCAATTATTTCCATATCTAATTAGCTCAATAACCAGTTAAACATTTACCAATTTAACTGCTCTCAGAACAAAATGAAATATAACCAAGTTTTGACATCAAAGTTGTTCATAGTCAAAGGCTTCAGCTATTTTTCAAATTACATAGGAGAATATGTCTTAATACTGTTAAAATCTGCTCAAAGCTGCACTTTGTATTGATCAAATGCGGAAATATACCCAATACATACTGGCTATATTCAGTATGTAGCCAATAAAAAAGAAAAAGGTATGCATGAAATAAACATATTTAAAAGCTGCATTGCATCCAATGCACAACAGTAATATTTTCTAAAAGACTAATATTGCTTTGCAATAATTACTAAGGTCCTCTGGCACGTAAATTTTTCTGTCCTTCAAAATAAAATCATTCTGCTCTTGAAAGTAAGAGCATTCCTCAGACTGTTAAGTGAAAAGACTTTTGCAATAAAGTTACTTTAAAAAAGAAATATTTGTCAAATCTTATGTAAAACTTAAGGGAAACATTCTCTTCTTGTAAAATTCACATTGCTGAACATAACTAAGCTAATTGTGCCTACACTGTATTCTTCACTATTGTCAATGTGAACTGAACATTTTTTACTTTAAAAAAAAAAAAAAAAAAAAAGAGATATGCAGGTAAGATTTCAAAGATGATACTCTAGATAATCTGGACTACAAAACCCCCATAAACAGGCTTAAAAGGAGCAGTCAGCCTTCAGTCAGGGGTAATTCAAGAAATAATGTTTGTTACCTTTAACATTGCTGCCTTTTGAGTTTCCTGAAGTATAGTTTCTAATAGTCATCCTTTAGCATTTAATTATGTAATTAAATCAGTAACTTGATAAGAGCAATTTTTTTTTTTCTGTGATGACTTTTCTTTCATTTTTATACTATTAGCTAATAGGTGTAAACTCTTATCTCTTCAGAGGGTCATCGCTCCCAGACTACCAGAGATATAACTCAAGATACTTCTGTTTTGTGGGTGAAAAGGAAAAAAAGCCATGCTTCAGCAATTCTTTAATAAAAAATAATAAAATCCATCTTTACAACTCCCCCTGCATTCAAAATAAGTGGTTACAAATGCAATAAAGGTTTTAAAATTGGAATAGAAAAGCCTATTTTCTGAAGTACTCACTACTGAAAAAAAAATACTAGCTCAAAAATTATTTTCATTACATCTTATGTTTTACAATGAACCACTAGGAAAGCAAATTGATAGCAGCCACCAAGTATGTTCTTAAACAGGCTTGGATTCTAAGCTAGAGGATTTTTCTTCACCACACAGCTACATCTTTTCTTCAAGCTTTGTGTGGGTACCAAAGATGATTTTTTTAATTCATTTATAGCATTGCCATAAAAAAGCAAAACAAAACTGGAGATTCCAAAGAAATGAAATTATCTATTTACTGTGACAACTCTGCACCAGTCAAAGATCAAGATTGGTGCTGAGAGCCTATCTTTCATGAAACCTTACATAATTTCTGCTTGCAAGCTGAACAGTGACATAGGAACAAGTGAGCTGTAGGTCAGGAACCACAAATCAGTTCAAATGATCTAATACAAAGCAAAGTGCAACAGATTTGAAGCTGTTGCAGTGGATAAAGGCACTGAGTTCTTCAAACTTAGAACTGCATAGCTGCCTGCCTTTCTCTTTCAAATAACCAATTGTAAGGAAAAAAATTGTGTATCATAATGAGATGTTTCGTCATGAAGTAAAAACAAATGATGCCCTCTCCTCACACACTGTTCTAGAGGAGATTCTTCACCAAAAGTAGGAAGAAGCGGGAAAAAACTATGTAGATGACCAAAACTGCCACAAGCCAGCAGCCTGATGCAATAAGGCTACAAACCCCTCTAAGTGAGATAATGGCAGTCAACGTGTTCAAGAGCACAGAGCTGACCCCCTATGGGTGTGTCAATGCCTGTTTTATGGAATTCATGTAAGACAAGGGAGATGACAAAAAAACTTGTTTTGCTTATCCATCATTGGATAACCTTTTGTTAAGCAGTATTCTTTGATGGTGTGAAAATTGCTAGTTTTCCTCACTACCTAATGAGAGGTGCATTCAGACTAAGCAAAAAATGCCTTGGTCTTAATAAAGTTACACATTAATTAGCTTTTGATGAATGCCTGCAACCCCTCTCCCCTCCTCAATAATCTCCTTCAAGTATCTCCAGGCTCTAATCACAATATTCTCAGTAATTAAGGTTTTGATTTTAAATTTGTCTAAAGCTGCCTAGAGAGATGTTCTGATTACCAGCTGAGCCTCAGATAGAAATGATTTGAGGATTTCCCTTGTTTTCTGGGGGAAATCTGTCAGCAAGTTTCAAGATTTGATGCTACTTCAAGTGATTTGGCCATGTGACGAAGATTTCTAATTCATTACTTCTGTTCATAGGCTCACACAGGAGAGTAACATTTTCTACAGAGCAAATTGGGAGGGATGGTTTATTTTTCAGCATGTCAGTCTTTGTATGTTCTCTTGAATTCTGCAACCACGAGAAACATAGCAAGAGAAAAGTACATGGATAATTCACTCTAGGAGATGGTATTTAGTACGATATAGCCGTCACATTAGAGATTTATATAGTAATTAATTCCTTCCCATATCCAATAATGCTTCCTTCATAACTAGCACTGGCCAATCAGGTTTGCAGATACAAAATATACTTACAAAATAAATTAAGAATTATATTATTGACAAAAATACAATGCCTTTCTAAAAATATCCTTAAATACAAAAAACCTAAATTAATTTTTAAGAACTCACTTTTTTAAAGGTAGCTTTCAAGAGTAGATCTTATAGTCTTTTCTTATAAAAACTAGATGAAGTTTGCAAACTCTTAAAAGGGAGGCAGTATTTTCACTAAATCTCCTTCCCCAGGCTATTTTTTTAAAAAAATAATATGATGGAATATGCAAAAATCTGACTACTATATTAATATTCACAAATACAGCTATGTAATTAAGTTTATTCACATATTGCCAACCGTACACTTCGCTTTAAAACACAGCATCTATAGCCAATTTGGTATGTCAGGTGAAGCATGCTGAAATTTCAATACTCGGAAATTTTAATGTCTGCTATCACTCCCCAGTTATAGGAAGTCTGTATTTTAAAATCCTGTCCAAAAATATCAACTATACAAGTTCTATTTACCTATTTACAGTTTAAAACTCCATAATAGTAGGGCTCATTTACATGTTAAATGTCTCTCCAGCCAAAAGGTAGAAGGAATTCAGGACACGTACTACAATGTTTTTAAAAAAAGAAACCTTCATAAATCAAGCATTTAAGACAATATCACCCTTTTATTTCTACAGAACCTAAACGACAAAACTCTCTACATTAGAATAGATCTTATCTCAAAAGCTGGCAATCTAAACATTCAAAGGAGCTACAGGTAGAATAAGAAAAAGTGTGGTGACAGTATTACAGCAGATTATGAAAACAAGAGGCATCAAATGAAGTTTGAAAGCGACAGAGTCACAAGCTCTGGGAAGTCCGAGATTTTTAACTGGCAGACATTAGCTTTCTATTTTAATTGTTATGTGCTACATATGTATGAATAGAACGTATTAGGTGGCTGATCAGATAAAGAAAAGAGAGGCTTTTCTAAAGAAAGAATCAAAAGAAATAATATTTATAGGAAAAAAAGAGTACTGTTAAGTGCACATTTCAAAATCGCAGTGGAGATGCCGGTGCAACTTCAGCAGTAGTAACCAGAGGTCAAGGGAAATAACTAGAAAATAAACCTTCAAAAATAAATTACTTCCAGGAGTTACCACCATATAGTAAGCATATAGTAAGAACACAACAAATAAGAGTAAGAGAGACATGAGCTTTCCCCTCTGTTAACAAATAAAACTATGCATCTGAAATTACACCACCTTTCAAAAGCTTACCTTCTTTTTGTCCCTCATTGAGCCCTTCCCTCGGACCATTATCTTGCATCCTGTTTCTGCCTCGAGCTGTTTAGCTGTTAGTCCTCTGGGCCCAAGGATTCTTCCAACAAAGTTAAACTGGAAAAAAAGCCACAACATTATTTCTATAAATACAAGTACACAAATTTAATTTAAAATTTAACAAGATGTATTTCTGTCTCTAAAATAACAAGTGTTTTCAGAACACTATACTAAATACCTGAGGTTAAAGAATGAGGTAAGCACTATTTTCATATGTTAGATACCGATGTGACCCCTACTTTGGGGGATACGGGTTTCAGGTGAAAACAGGTTTTAAGTTAACATCCAGTACTCTAGGGCAGTGGTAGTCCTAATTTCCTCCTCTTTAAGTCTTATGAGCTCTTACAGAAACTAGAAACCACCCTCCCTCTCCACTAACATGACCAGACATGATCATTAGTAGGCCAACAATGCGCATCACATCATGGAAACACGCAGGTTCCATGTGGTGGGACTAATGGGGTGCCAGATGCAGGTCCAGTCCCGTAACGGCAGAGGGCCTTCGGAAAAGGCCCCAAAGCCCACTATTCCTTTGCTCTGTGCCAACAGCTAAGTAGCCTGCAGAAAACATTACTTTTCATGCTTCTGTGCTCTTCTGGTGGGCTTGATCTGGACAGCACGCTGCTGGCTTGCCACCCACACCTACAGAAACACTTCTTTATCTACCTGTGCCACAGCATTTCCTTCAGGAAAAAAAAAAAAACACAACTGAGGCTTGTTACATATTCACTTTAAGTTTCATGGGCAACAGTTCTGGAAAACATTGTATTTGCCATATATATATAATATGTGTGTGTCTATCTGTATATACACACATGATGAAAGCATGTCTTTTTTTTAAGTTGTATCCTTTACTCAAATGTGTGTACAAATAGAGCAAGTACTTTATGTTTAGTTGGCTAACTTCAGTATCAGCAGACTACCCCCTGCCTACACTTAACACAGTAATACTGCTGTTTAGTCATACATAACATTATTTCCTAGTTATTTTCCAGGTTTTTTTCCCTTTCATTATTTTCAATCACACACTCTGGAAATTATGACATAAATAAAAAAAGCACTAAGTGAAGGCAGCATCAAGAACATACAGCAGTACTCTGTGACAACGACAGTGCACAGATGAAGCACCAGGCTCAAAGGATACATAAACCTAGAAATTTCAGACTGAAGATTAAATTCAAACAGAATTTAAGAACAGAAACTCTGCAGTGAGGACAGAAGTCTGGATATTTAGATCCTGGTAAACAAAGCTATTCAATGAAATTATGAAGGAGTTGTCAGCTTTCATTTCCTCAGCTAATTAAAATTGGGTTTGAGTACTACAACTCAACCTGTTTGAAATCCTTATAAAACTGCAAAGACCAGAAATTATTTAGGAGCAAGCAGAAATCATGAACACAAGCAAATTAAAGCTCTTCAACAAAAATAATCATGTTTCACAATGGCTAAACTGTTCATAGGGAAGATACACTTCCAAAATTATTTAATATTCCAAGCTCAAAAAACAAAGACAAATTATGAAGTCTGAATCAACTGTCGGGGGAAAAAAAATAAAGATTAAAGGCACTTGTGAACACATACACAAACTGTGAATCACAGGAAATTAAGGAATATTCACTAAGACTGAATAAAGCAATGAACCAGCTACAAGTGATAAAGTTCAGCCTTGAAATACTACCAAAATCCTGCATTTGTTACACGTTTCATGCTTAATACCAAAATCATACCACTATCTTAAATAAACAGCATCTTAATTGCCTTTCTCCACAACCACACTTCCTGCACACTAACTCTTTAGATATCTACCCCATTCTACTGATATAGCTAAAATAATATTGCAAACATTACTTTAAACCAGTCTTCTCGCCAACAGACAAGGTGACTATCATTACATTCTCTCTCCCAAGAAAAACAGCAGCCTCTAATACTTTATTAACTTGGATCATGATTGAAAAAAATAATCAAATTCTAAGATAAGATTATTTGGATAAAAAAATTAAATAGAACAATTTATGATACTAAGCAAAAAAGCAGGAATTTGTATATTTGTATTACTCTCAAGTTTGCAACTTTATTCCTGTTGTCTGAGCACTATTTAGAATTGTAGGCTTCCAGTTGAGAAATTGCTGACTTAAACTGCAATACGTTCTGTTACATGTTAAGCCAGTTTCTTTTCCAGCTGCTCCCAGAATATTCTCCTTCTAAAGAGCCTTCATAAATTGTTCCAAGGTAGCCTAACCCCATCTTTTCTTTCCAAACTGTATGCATTAGCACCTTGAACCTTTCTGTATTCTTTCTAAAACTCCAACCCTTTTTGTTACCCCTCTTGGGCCCTCCAGTTTGTTAATTTTTTAAAGCAGGATCCATGGAAAAGGCAGTACTTCAACTGAGATCTCAACAAGGTTAAGTTGTTGAGAACAATTATATCTTACAAGCTGCATTCCTATTATCACATCCCAGCTGCTCTTCCTCCCCAAAAAATTCAGTTCTTACATTTGGTTCAACATTTGTTGACCCCCAGATACTCTTCACCATTACTTGTACCTTACCAGTTTTCCCCAGTTTTGCATTTTATGCATTTTATGCCCCCCTACAACAACATATTGCTCTACATTCGTGTAACGAATTCCACATTGTTGACTTCAGGCACACTAATTTCAAGAGAGTTGTGAATTTTAATTCCATCTTTAAAAGCATTTAGTATGACTTAATTGTTTTCTAAGTGTACTTTTTATCCCACCAAGTTATTCTTGAACGTGTTAAGAGATTCAAGCTGCCTGAGAGCTCTGCAGGACCCCACCTAAGGTGCAGTCTTAACTGAGTCATCAGTAATCAATTATCATAGGTTAAGCCAATTACTGCTTTAACAAATGATTTCCAAGCTTTTGTACGGATGGCTGTCAATATTCAGTTCCCTTAGACTGCCATCTCAAAGTCCTAGCTGAGAACTCCATAGGAAAAAACAATTCTGACTCTTGTGAAGGGACTAGGTAGAGAGAGTAGTGACCAGCCGACCACAACTCAGGAGCACAGTGTAGACTAAGCCTTCTAGTTGGACAGTCTCAAAAGTTTTATCAGAATCCAGTTGTATCAGAGGCTACTGCTTCTCTTACCTGCCAGAGCCAGCTAGACTATCAAACAGAATTATTGGAACCAGATACACCTGACAAATTCAAAAGATCATTTTTTAAAATCATATTTAACTCAGTATTTCTCATGCTCTTTGTTCCATACTCTCACTCAACCACACTCTTCATCGCTTTGTGTATCCCTACAAGTAACACACCTGTGTTCAGGAAGACAGCTTCTTTTAACATTTGTACAGAGCCAAAACTAGGAATATTTCCCTATAATTTCTTACAGCTTTTCTTACTCTGCACTTGTCTAATCATCTAGGATTCACCTTACCTCCAGTGAATTGCTAGAAAATAAACTGCAGTGGTTCACAAATCAGTTTGACCAATTTAAGACCACATTACTTTGAATGTATCCAACTCATGCATTTTGGAATTAGAGAATATGTTAACAATTAAGTAGAAGTGACCCATGCGAAGTTTAACTGCATCTACCATCAACAATACAGAAAAAGCAATCAAATACTTCATCTTCCTTCATCAATTTAGTCTCTTCTTTCACAACATTAATGTATCTCTATACTCAATAGATTTTTGTCTAACATTTTCACTCACATTATTTCACAATTATTTTCCTGTTTTTTTTAGAAGAGCTGAACTAAGTTTGTTCTTTTTTTTTTGAGTTCTCAAATCTTCCTATACAAACTCAAAATTAGAACTGAAGAACCAACCTCCAGAAGAACATGTTTGTGACATACATAAACACAAAAGCATTCTATGCACCACCTAGAATCCTTTACATTTTAAGAACAATGGAGGGAACCAGGAAGTATCCAACACTAACAATATTCATAAAAAGCCAGGAATTAACAGTATCTAGTGGAGCTCAGGTGCTGAAGTTGGGGTTTTTTTGCTGAAGTTCCAACCAGATAAACCGTATTGCTCTCCCTCTCTGCCCGTTTCTCTGCATCGCCATTCCTGTTCCCTCAGCTTGCTAACTTTACAAGCCTCAAGTTTCCAGCATGTACAAAAACCACAAGCAAGATCCTGCAGTAAGGTATTTGTTGCCTTTCCTTGAGAAATGCTCAAAATACACACTCTTAAGAAAAGAGACAGACAGCATATATTGGGAGAATCTGTACATGAGGATCTTTGTTACTGTGTTTAAGCAGAAACAACGTAATTTTGTTACAACGTAATTAAACAACGTAATAAGCAGAAACGTATTAGGAAAAAAAGTTGCTCTAAACCCTATTGTTTGCACCTACTCTGGGATATTAATGATTACTCTGCAGCAACTGACGCTCCCAAGAACTGACAAAATTTCTATCTGGTGTTCTACCTAACAACTCCACTGCATCAGAAATTCCTTGATAAAACCAGCTGGTATTCCTGATGCACAGAACAACTATTTCCCAAGCAGACCAGGTGCTTCTACAGTCCTATGTCTCATCATTCCCTACACCCACAACAAAAGTAGTAAAGGAAAATAAGTCTATGCAGAACACTCAAAGCTACTGATTAATAAGAGATTGCAAAGAAGTGTCTGATTTTTACAGTGCATGGGAAATGCAGTGTTTAAGAAAATTTCCATGCAAGTTAAAATCTGAGGAACTTGGGGGGAGTCCAGTAGTACTAGATTTCATACTATTACTGAAAGTTTTGTATTTTGTATTTTCCTTTGAAATCTGAAAGTAAGATATGGCAAGTTCTAATTTATCTGATGAAAAAAATTTTCTTTCCTTCATTACGGGAGAAGAATTTGAAAAAAAAATATCTTCTTTCATTAAAATATCCAAATCTATCAAGAAAGCATTTGGTTAAACAATTATTTAGCTCAATTAAAAACTAATTTATTCTACCATCTTATTAACAAATGCTCCAATGATTTACTATACATTGAATTTGCAGAGCTAGTTACTTATCGCTGGAAAAAAGTCAAAACAAGCTATTCTTAAAGTCTGTTTCAACTTAAGGAAATTAAAAAAAAAAAAAAGTCTTAGCTTACATATTTCTCAGATACAATGCATATCTGAGTACAAGCGTTTAAGACAGCCTAAACGTTGTTTTAAGGAAAATCTCAGTAGTTCTTCCTATCAAAAGCAAAAGATGCTGTAGGCTTCATGTTGACTTTAACTAAGAATACTTTAAGACATAATAATAAACATTTAAATTGAGCAAAATTCTAAAGATACAAAAGAGAGCCCTTTCTTTACCAATAATCCACAAGAAATGCTTTGCAATGTGTCTAAATTTCTAGTAATCTAGCATTTGGTCTCACCTTATGATCTCCAGTTTAGAAAAAAATCTCATAAATTCTGTAAATTCCTTGAAATAAACACTGCGATTACTACAACTGGGTACTTGTAACCATAGATGTCCACTGTTGATGATGATATTTAATTCTTTACTGCCTGTAGAGATCTGCTTCAGTAGAGTTATGCCATACATGAAAACATGTTCTCCATTTTGAGACTGCCTTTACATATGAATTCCTACCCCCGCTTTTTTTTTAACCCTAACAGGTCACAAAAACTTCAGACTTCTACATCAGTTAGAAAACAGCTTAGCCCTTCTTTCATTCATATTTTTTCACGTTACAGTATTTTATTCTACAGCCCAGTTAAGTATTAGATATAACTCTGCCAGCTGTAAGTGGATTTTCAGAGACAGAAAACTGTACCAAATATTCACCCTTCCCAAACCCAAGTCACCTTCCAGATTGATACTAAAAAACATTAAGCAAAATAAAGCATCGTAAAAATGTGGTTCAAAATGTACTGGTGTTTTAGTTTACTTTTTAAAAATATGGAGAGCAGCCTTTCCTGCTCACTTAATTTTCGTATGCTTTTCCCCACCAAATAAAAAGCAGCTGAAGACCAAGATTGCATGGTTCAGTGGTTCAAATATGTCAAGGTTAAGAAGTAACTGAAAATTGGGCATTGTAACGGAGAACATCTGGTAATTTTATTTTAAGTAGCAATGTTGACATTCAGTTTAGCCATTTTGGAGGGAACCTTCTATGTCTTCAGATCACAATAGTCCTATTCCAAGATAGGAGATAACTGACAGAGTTACAAGCTAAAGTGCTAACTGTGGAAATGAAGTGATGAAGAGACACGAAGAAACCGCAACAAGAAGAGAAAGGCATTCAAACCATGGCATGATGAATGTGTATGACACTCACAAAGTTGTTTGTTAAATGTGAGTGCTCTTTGTGAGCAAGATTAACATTACCCTTAAGTACTGATAAATTCCTTAAAGTTACAATTAAAATGGAGTACTTATTTTCATGCATGGTTTTCATGAAGGAAAGCAGTTAATGCATTTAATTGAAACATATTTATATGCAAACTTAAATTGGAAATACTACCATAGAAGATATAGAATAGCACTACGCTGACAAAACATGTCATAAATACTCAGAAGAGGAGGCTCTGAACCCAACAAAAGCTTTCACTGACCTACCAAAATTAGCAAATCATTATTGTTCTCTTTTTAAAGGAACACTGTTTTATGATGCTGGTGATACATAAAATATTTCTTCATTTATTAGAAACAGCTTGAATTGCTTTAAGCCGAGTTTTAGATAATCATAAACAACATCAGATATGGCTGATTAGATGTTTTAACAGCCTGTAACTTGAAACAAGAATAAAACCACTTGAGGTACTGGAAAACAAAATATAGCATATTAAAACTTAAGAAGGTAAGATTGTATACTTTCAGTTAGGTAGTTTTGTGTTTAATAAAGAAAACAAAACTCGTAGTATAACATTACAGATAGGTAGCTTTGACATTACTTTCTCAGAAACTTAACCTGAAAGAGTTTATAGGAAAATAGAAATAACTTAAATGGGCAATTTACCCTACCTTACACTGAATATGCTTTCTAACAGTAACATTTCCCAGTATTTATTCAATTAATGTATCATGACCAAACACCCATTTTCACAATGACAACTTTGTCACAAAGTTGGTTTTGTTGTTTGTTTTTACAGGAAAAGGTGTAGTGATGTATATTTATATACATATATATACACACACAAGGACACTTCATAGATTACTTTTAAGAGAACTAACATGTACACCTAAGGTTGTTGGTTTTTTTTCCTTACTCAAAATGACCATGAATAAATTTGTCACCAACAGTAAGGTAACAGCAGGAATCATTTAAAGACATAGTCTTTCAGTTCACATTTACACTCTTCTACCATTTTCTCAGTCAAAATATTTTCTCGAAATACCTCAAACTATTGCCACCACCTCATCCAGTACAGAAGATGATACCACTATCATGTATAGGTATAGGTGGCTATTAAGGAAACGGAAAGTCTCTTTTTCCACGAATGCCTTCCTAAGTATTTCCAGTGATTCAACGCTGCTCACCAAAACAGACAACAGCTATACAGATTTTGTTGAAAAAGAGCGTAGTAAGAACTACTACCAAACAAAAACAAGCACATCATATATACAGCTTACTCAGTGACCACACCATAGATTAACAGAAAACAAAGAATGAAAAGTTGGCATACACAGCCACTTGTACACATTTAAGAAATAAAGTGGGAAAAGTATAACATTTCAGGAATAAAATAATTTTGAAATTGCAAATCTTTCATTAATAAATCTTTCATTTCATTAGCATGCATTTTCAGGATTAAATATGCTCCAGTGGAATTTGCCAAATGTTTTGCATAGTTAAGAAAAACAAGACTATCTGATGAGATTTTACAGGGAGTGGGAGGTGGCTGACAAAGCAGATGGTATTATCATTGTCAATACAGTGAACACAGACAATAGTAACCATACACAGAAGTTAATTTTTACATACAAACTAGCTTTAGGTTTAGTTAAGACTGCTAGTGACAACAGAGAAGTTGATCCTGAAGGTTCTTCCAAATACACATACTGGTAATAAAAGAGAGTCTGCAGATAGCAATGCATGAGTAACATTCCCTCCATCCCTTAATACAGTGTGTTTTCTAAGCGAAATAACCAAGTAAATGCCAAAGTACATATGTAGTGAATACCAGCATGACACGTATAATCTGCTTATGTCAAATATATCCACTTATATCTGCTGGGTGTATCTGACATACACCATTCTAATACTATAATCAAAGCTAGATGAGAACTATAGAAGCATTTAAGCGATGAAGTAGTAAATTAGAAATGTTGTGCTGTAAGAAACTTATGCATGTAAGTTATCATGAAATAATCTCTTCATCACACACAAAAATAAACCCATTAATGTATTGGGAAACAAAACAGAATTATCCATACTCAGAAAGTCACTATCTGTTGTATTTGCGATGAGGTACTTCTGTGCTGGATAAACAAAACCAAAACCTCTAGCACACCATTTGAAATATCTTTGAGATTACTTCCACTGTGAGAAATTTAATCCCTGACGTTAAATAACGGGTCATTACAGCTAAAAGTACTTAAAGTAGTTCAAATTCTCTAAAATTTCAGTTGAAAAAGAAAACAGCAGAATTTTTATCACTGATGAAAAAAGGAGATAATAAAAATATTTTTCTTTTTCTTAGTTTAGTAAATGGCCAAGCATCATTATGAGAGCACAGGTAATTCACTAAGATGGGTTCCATCTTTATTTAGTTCATTGTGTAAACAATGTTTTAAACACAGATAATGGGGGGTTTTTGGTTGGATTTTTTTTTTTTTTTGGTTCCTAATTCAGTTACCATAATCACTTTTCAAGGCAGAGAGTAACTCATCTTGTCATGGGCCAGAATTGGTAATTATTGTGGGAGTAAGACAAGCTTAGTCTAGTTCAAAAACTTGTATAAGTAAAGTACTTATTAATGCAAGAATAAAGATATGAACAAAATTGTAATATATGACTAAAACATACAGTATTTTTACAGCAGAAGAACAAAACATTCAGTGGTTAAGTCTGTCATATATTATACAAAAATATCAGCATCCGAAAGAAGATGAAATTAACACATTAGTGCCGAGGTTTTGTGTATTACACATTCAGAGGTTATGATGAAGAACTCAGCTAGTAACAAAGAGTAAATGAGCTCTCTCCATACAAGTACCTACATCTATTACTCCTTCCCAGAGCTACATTTAACCTAGATAATACACAATGCAGTTATTGTAGCAGTAATTTTCGTAACATTTTCAGTTCCTTTAAATTAGATTATTTAAAAAAAAAAAAAAAATTAAGCATAACTTAAGTCAATTGCAACAGTATAGATTCCATGTGACCTCCAGAAAGGACAAAGATCTCCAGAAAGTTTTTCGGTTCCACTAGTGAGCACTGTTTGAAGCTGGAGGGAACATCTGAAATCTCAGCTCTGAGTATGGTTTTTTTTTACGTTGCACGGCATGCGTGAGTCAGTCCTCCTCCAGGCTGTTTAACCTCTAACTCACCTCATCTAGAAAGCTAGTAAAACAGCAACAGTACAAATCAGACACTGAATAGTTAACGTTATGTTCAGAATTAAAATCTCTGGAATGAACACGCACATGCAGCAAGCCAGTTGGCTGACCAAAACTGAGCATAATATTTAGCATTTGTTGGCCTGTTAGTAAACAGATCTTGCCTATATAGAGACTGCACACAGTCTTTTAATAAGAATTGGTACAGGTTTTTTAATGTTTTCCAGTAAAGCTTTAATAATAAGACAGTAAAGAATCTGTGATGAACTGTAACACCTCGTTCTCCCTGTGAGATTAAAAATTGCACCCTTCCCTCTTGAACATCAGCAATACATGCTTTCATGGTTTCAAGGATGGATTACCATAAGAAACAGTTTGGTCTACCTTAAGAACTGCTCGTTTATTACCGTTTCTTACTAGTGAAGTTCTCCGAGTAATATTAAAGCAGATCATACAATTATTAAGAACCTTTAGGAACTTTTAATACTAACAATTAGGATTTGTTTTTTTTAATTTAGATTTTTCTTTTTCACTTAAGAAAGTAATTCTATTAATTACTAGAATCACAAGTAGTATATTTTCCAAAGGGTAACTCTGAGCCCTACTCAACTATAAAGTTCTCGCTAGTACCTATATTCATGCACCGTAACATTATTTAACAAATTAAAAACTGCTTCAAATTCGAGTGCCATTATGCAACACATGAAGGACGCCCAGGTGATCAGGCCCAGCCAGCACGGGTTCATGAGGGGCAGGTCCTGCTTGACAAACCTGATCTCCTTCTATGACAAAGTGACTCGCTTGGTGGATGAAGGAAAGGCTGTGGATGTTATTTACCTAGACTTTAGCAAGGCCTTTGATACAGTGTCCCACAGTATTCTCCTGGAGAAACTGGATGCTCATGGCTTAGATGGGTACACTCTCCGCTGGGTTAAAAACTGGCTGGAGGGCCGGGCCCAGAGAGTGGTGGTGAATGGAGTGAAGTCCAGTTGGCGACCGGACACGAGTGGTGTCCCACAGGGCTCGGTACTGGGGCCGGTTCTCTTCAACATCTTTATCAATGATCTGGACGAGGGGATCGAATGCACCCTCAGCAAATTTGCAGATGACACCAAGTTGGGTAGGAGTGTTGATCTGCTGGAGGGTAGAGAGGCTTTGCAGAGGGACCTAGACAGGCTGGCTGGCTGGGCTGAGACCAATGGGATGAGGTTCAATAAGGCCAAGTGCCGGGTCCTGCACTTGGGTCACAACAACCCCAGGCAGCGCTACAGGCTTGGGGCAGAGTGGCTGGAGAGCTGCCTGGCAGAAAAGGACCTGGGGGTGTTGGTCGACTGTCGGCTGAACATGAGCCAGCAGTGTGCCCAGGTGGCCAAGAAGGCCAACAGCATCCTGGCCTGTATCAAGAACAGTGTGGTGATTAGGACCTGAGAGGTGATCGTCCCCCTGTACTCAGCACTGGTGAGACCCCACCTCGAGTACTGTGTCCAGTTTTGGGCCCCCTACCACAGGAAAGACATTGAGGTGCTGGAGCAGGTCCAGAGAAGGGCAACGAAGCTGGTGAGGGGTCTGAAGCACAAGTCTTACGAGGAGAGGCTGAGGGAGCTGGGGTTGTTCAGTCTGGGGAAGAGGAGACTGAGGGGAGACCTTATTGCTCTCTACAAGTACCTGAAAGGAGGCTGTAGAGAGGCGGGGGTCGGTCTCTTCTCCCAAGTTACAGATGATAGGACAAGGGGTAATGGCCTCAAGTTACGCCAGGGGAAGTTCAGGTTAGATATTAGGAAATATTTCTTTACTGAAAGGGTTGTCAGGCATTGGAATGGGCTGCCCAGGGAGGTGGTTGAGGCACCATCCCTGGAGGTATTCAAGAGAGGAGTTGACATGGTGCTCGGGGATATGGATTAGTGTTGGGTGGTGTGGTGGTGTGTGTGTGGGTTGTGTGTGGTGTGTTGTGTGTGGGTTTTTTTTGTTTGGTTTTTTTTTTTTCCATTGGTTGGACTAGATGATCTTAAAGGGTCCCTTCCAACCTAGGTGATTCTGTGATTCTGTGAAATTGTGTTCTGGAATATGTCAAAATAAACAGCACACCATATAATTTCAGATAGAAAATTGAGGTTGCTTTAACTGAGTGATACATTTTAATAAATATATTGCTTGCTTCAATAAAAACAGAATTGTTTTTATGAAGCAGTACTGTACAGTTAAAGCCCCAAGACAGCACAGCAACATTAAAGAACATAACCATCTTAAAATAAAAATATCAACTTATTCAGTTTAAAGACACCACAATTCTGCAAGGTCAGTTTTAATGTTGACTTGCCAATTACCACATTATTTACATTCATTTCTGACTGAGCAGAATATCAGCCACTGGTGATCACTGAAAAAGCTCAGAATCTTTTTCTGATCACTGCAGCTGTAAACTAGACAAACCAGATTATCCATGTGATATCAATAAAATATAGTTTTTACTGAGCAGACTGCATCCTAATGCTTAAAGTGTTCCTTTAAAAAAAAGCAAAAAATAAAAATGCATTTAAAAGTATAGCTGGGATTTAGAATGAATTACTAAATCCTTTAAATCCACATTATTCACCTCTAATAACCTTTGTGCTGAAGGCTTTGAGAGCTTGTTTAACTGACAAACAGCTTTACAAACCCCATGTAAATACAATGGATCAGATCTATAAAAGAGGAAGGGGGGGGGAAAAAAAACCCAGGCTAGCTTTCCAGGTCACTTTAATAATGGTAATAGAGCTTTCTTTTTTAAAGAAAAAAGAAATCCTAGAACACAGATTAAAAAAAAAAAAAGGGTGGGGGGTGGGGGAGTAACACACTGAAGTATACAATTTTTTTTTATCCAAATTTTTAAATTGCATTTTATAAGACACCCTAAGTAAATTATCAAGTATTCAGATTAAATATTTGGTGTTTCATTCAAATGTTTGGGTTTTTTTTTAATAAAATGTTATCATGATAGCTAGAAATTTATCTAAATAACACTTAATTTTTAGCACAGAAAATCTAATGCACCTTAGCAGTAACTAAGCCTAGTTAACAGAACGCATTACAACTAGACAGAGAAGACAATATTCAGTTTCCTTTGAACTAGGTACCGTACCAAAATGCAGCCATAGGAATTCAGGATGTAGTAATTTGTATATATCCAAAAATCAAAATCTTCAAAACAAACTTCTCTTGTTGGCTACTGTACCACTGTAATTTTCATCCACATATTCAATGACAAAATATAACACAGTCTTCCCAGAAAATCTATTTTCAGCTCATCTGGGCAGAAGATTCCCCCGGATTTTTTAAACACAATGCATACATGCGTTATCGAAAGTGGAAAAGGTGAAAAATATATTTTTATATGTTAACACAAAGATAGTATCTTTAATCTCAAGGGCACTGTTTTGCCAGATTAGCTGCTAAAGAGCTAACATAATTTGTTCACAAATTCTTTGGCTATTTTGAAGGTCATTCTATCCTAATCTACTACATTTGAAAAATTACCACATCTAACCAATATTCAGTTTTCTAAAAGTTAACTCACGACATAAAGATTTATGCCAAGACATTTACCATTTAGTTAAAAATTAAGTGATTACTAAGGAGTTTTACTGTCCTAGGATTATATAAGGATTTTTTTTCCCTTTTTCATTTTTCTGTAGCAAGATTACACCACCATCATGTAATTTTGGCATTAGATAACGCAACCTTCAGACAGAAAGTAGAAAGCAATCAAAACAAACCAAAAGGCACATCTTTTTTTTTTTTTTTGTGAAAACGAACAATATATACCACCGCCATAATTATCTTCCATTGTATTGTCACTCAGGAAACTTTAACACACTGCAGAAGTTGCACTGCTTAAGCTGCTTTAAATGGAAGGAGCAGAAGTCAGATAAATGGACCACAAAGTCTGAGAGAATTAATTTAAGAATGAGTCTTAAATTACTGACCTCTAACACAAAAAGCAGAAGCACACAGCCTTTATACTTTTACTGTACAGAATTAAATAATCACTTGGGAAAAAGCCAATATTATAAACAACCAGCGCTTGCATTAGATAGGTAGAAGGAATAAGTTTATTTAACTACCTGCAATTTTGCTGATATTTATTCTGCTATTTTTTGTATAATGTATCTCATAGGTAATATTTGCATTGACCTAAAGAACTTCTAAAATTCAAAATGGAGAACCCCAAAGTGCTGCTGTGCTAATTCAAAAGGTAACCAGCACTTCATAAACAGTATCATGTACCAAATGCAAGAGATGATTTTCAAATGGCTATATAGCTCCATAGCCATAAATCTCTATACAGAGGTATATAAAAAAAATAAACCTGACTAAACAAAATAAATCAAATTCCCTGAGGAAAGCTCAAATCTCTCTAATCTCTTTTACTAAAGGCCTGAAAACCGTATCTGGTGCATCATCATGCTACGTACAGTCCACCTGAACTTTCGCGTACCTATTTTAGTACTCCCTTGTGACAAGATAAACACATACAAAACCAATAAATGAATTCAAGACCGTCTCAAATTGATAGAAAACCACTCTGATAGTACTATCGTAACAAGGAGAAGCCGCTCCTATCATGGGAAAAAAACAGCTCTTAACAGTAAGGCAAATGAGACTCATCTATCATTACTGCAGTCTTCTAAAAGCTGCCACTAAGCTTCTGGGCTACAGCTTCCTTCTAGAAACACTCCAGCAAACTGTAAGGAAGGGGGCATACCAGCTCCTCCTAAGAGGAGGGCATATGGAATTTCCTGATCTCTTCCCACCCACCATGTCAGACTCCGCCGCTGCACAAGGAGCCTGTTCACATTTAAGATCAAAAAAATGGCAAAGTCCTCTCCACTGAAGGCTTTTAGGCTGGAGTAGTTTCACTCTCTTTAGTCCATAGCTTCTTTCAGGGAAAGGCCGAGTCCGTTCCTTCTCACCAGCTAAACTCAGCAGACGACTGTCCCTAAGTTGCCCCACCAACACACACACTTATTACAGACATGGAAAGGCTTGCTTGTTACTAGTTTACCTATTGAGGAGTCATAAATGAGGTTTTGCTTTTTACTTGTCTTCGGGTCAACTGACAGCATAATCAAGTTTGGGTTCAAGAAGTAAACAAGTTCTTGAGAAGATACAGTAGAAACCTCAATCAACGAGAAGCAGCAAACAATATCAAGTAGGGTTAATCTTCCAACGAAGGCACTCATTTCAGGCTTACATTCTTACTGCACATAAAGGAACTAGATGTAGTTGTAAGTTACATACCAAATATGAGGCTTTTAAGCAATTAAACACTGATTTTTCCAACCATTAACTTTCATTTTGAAAACGTATCAAATATAAATTAACACTTAAACCACGATACTTTTCTACATCTCTAATAAATGGGGGGATTAAGATATATAAAGTTTATACCATTTGAGAGCATTCATGCTTACAGAAATAAAACATTTTTTTCTAAATTATGTATAAACCGCAAGATACTGAATCAAGTATCAAAATGTTTCCAAAGCGTCCCATTAAGGAGTGAGAAAACATCAAAAGAATGTTAATGTAAAATCATCTAACGAACTGCTTGAATCAAAAGTAAACAAGTTAATTTTTAAAATAACTTTCTTTGGACAGCAAATGAAGTATTCACGTGGTTTTGTACTGAACAAACCATGGAAAACTGTGAAGCTTTAGACTAGTTTTATGAAAGTATTGATATAAAATTAAGAATTTTATGTTACTAATAAAAGCACTCTTTCAAAGTTTGTCCTTCCAAACTGTTTAACCTTCTCTGTCATTAGCGCTGACTGATAAGCCACCAGCTGTTTTTTTTCTTCCTCCTGCTACAATGCATTCTTTTCCTTTTTAAGGCTAGTATACCCAAGCAACAAACAGCAGGACTTAAGCCAGCTGCTAGAATGTCACAAACATATATATTTAGCTCCCATCTCATTTATTGCCATCTCTCAGTGTCAGCCATTTAATGTCCCTTTTGCTCCAGTCTACTGACATTCCTCACTGAGCTGACAACGCTGCGGGCGGGATCAGCAGCCAGGAGGTACAAGAACACACAGGGACAAAGCAGAGACCTTATCAGTTACCACAGACAAAAGCCATGCCTTGTCAAACCCGCTCAAGGTGAAAAACATTTTGGGGTTTGCTCCCCCTCCCCCCCATTTCTGGTCTCATTTTCACTGCTTATAAACTGTGTAGCTGTTCATATAAATATTAACTTTAGATATTTAGTGAAACAGCGATTTGTTCTTTTAACATGTTTAATTAGCGTTATTCTGTCTTCACCTAATAGGACAGAAATCCTCCCATTTGTACTATATTAATTTGTATTATTTGCTTCACCTCTGCTTTGTCAATACTTTTCATACATACTAATAAAAACCATGCATTAAAGTAACATTTGCTTTCCATTTAAGATTGTTTTAGACATTAACCTTTTTCCTCATGCCACAAGTTGAAAGAAATTCTTAAAAGGGCAGTTTCAATTCCATTTCAAGTAACTATAAAATAATAGCCCTCAAAATGAATTTTATGCTACATGTTCTGTTCATGTAAAAACACTAATCTAATTACTGTCATATTTTGGAAATAATTGGATTTTAAATTGCTTAGAATTATCAACGTAAGTGAGAAAGCTGTAAAGATAGACAAATTAACAATTTCATGGTTTTAAAATAGGAATCTCTGTTATCATTAGAGGCCCATTTGTAATGATTTAAAGGCCCACAGTACAGCTTGGTAGTTCCCTCCTTTAAGTGGTCATAAAAACCTTTAAACAGTAATTGAAAGATTGTTAACAGAAACTCTTTCAGGAAATCAGATCCCGTGAACAATCTAATAGTAGGCATGCTTAAGTGAGATAGTGAATAATCTGTTTCATCCTATTCACTAAGATGAGGTTTTCAGAACAGTGACAAGACATCAGTTTCAATAACACCAGGAGATGAGTAAAAATTATTCAATTCCATGCTCTACTTGGGAATCGTGACACATTTATCTGGAGAATTAACAAGTTGTGCTGTGTGTAAATCGGTCTCCAAAACCTAATTGTAGGTTCCAGCAGTGCCCTCTAAGCCTCACAGTTTACATCATTAAACTCATATTCCAGTAACAAAGGATCCTCAGGATATACAGTCCAACAACTGATTTCCATAATAATACCTTTTAATTAGATGTGACTACATGTGACATTACCCAGGGCACTTCAAGTTGGCAATTTTTCTGTAGAATATTTCCAATTCTCAGTAATTAGAAGTGAGAAAGATATGTTTAAATTGGAGCACCACTGTAGATGGCGATACTGTTGTTACAAATACTTTGTAGAAATTGAAATACTTAACGGGACACCAGTCCCTTTTTAAAAATTATCAGAGAAATGCAGTCACTTTTCCTCCCGCAAAAAGGAAGAGCTGGCTGAGCAGAAACAGCCTTTGAGTTTATACTTAAGTTTATGCAAAGAAGAGGTGCTCAGCAACCACTTCCTTTCATCTTGTTAGTTACTGGAACTTTAGACAAAGTTCTGCATCCCTGTCAGGCAACAGATTTTATGCTGAATTATTCAGTGTTCTATAATTCTCAGTTCCAAAAATAAATTTATTAGTCACCTTGAAAGGTGGGAGGAAACAAAGATATTACACACTCCCAAATCAGAAAACTAACTTAAAGTTGTATTATATCAATAGTAATTACTATTTTTCCTCCACAGTAGCACCCTCTTTGACAAGCAAAGTTTAAAAAAAACAAAAGTTTTTTTAAAAAGTAAAGCAACACATGAAGCGACAGAGCAACTACACTCATGAGAAAGATGCATAGTATTGTTTCGTGGATAAAGGGTGGGTAAAGGTAGGCACTACCAATAACAGGTGTGATGAAAGTTTCCACATTCAACCAAGATATTTGGGGAAAAAAAAAGCATTTTATAAAATTTCTGAAGTGAGTGAAAAATTATGGTATTTAACCTTCCTAAACATGAATGTTTTCCAAATGTTTTCCATTCATGTGACTGATTTTAATTACCTAATTTAGCTGACTAAATTGTAATTTATAACCACAAGCAATATTAGATAATTTTTGCTTTGCTCCTTTACTTTTACACACAACTGCAATCTGATTCATAGAATTAAAGCTTTAAAGTAGAAACAAACTCCAATTTACATGAATTTATGGGGGGTGAAATCAGAGTTCTTGTCTAGTTTGAACCAAATCAACTTCTGAAATACCTATTTATATCTTTAAATATATCGAGAAGGCCCCAAGTACTTCAACAATCACAGCTACAAAAACACAGGACTTAAACACAGAATGATAATGCTTAGCCATAGGGGCTTTGTACATCGCAATCAATTTCCACATACATAGTTTGCAGTGCATTAGATTCATTAGGAGTTGATTTACCAAACTAGGTCTAGAATTTCATGCCATGAAAATACCGTAACACATCACAGAAAGTAATTTTAAATTGTTTCATCAAAACAAAAGCAATCCTCCTCCCAAAAATTTAGAGCAAAAGCCAGTAGGGTTATATAATTGGTAGTTTGCTATTCTACTACAAACTCCAGGTGACGTGCTTCAATCAAATGTAAAAGAAAAAAAGACTAGTAACTTTCAATGTCTACTTGCTGTTGTCCAATTATTTCTTCTAAAAGAAAAATCATAAATAGGTTTTTTAATGTTTAGTCTCAATTTAAAGTGACAAATTGAACAATTCCATTCACCTTCTGAAAAGGCTGTTAAAAATGTGTTCAATATACCAATTCTGGCAGCTTTAGATGTAAGTCTGCAAAATTCAAGCCTAGAACTGCAGGATAAAAGGTCAGAAATGCAGAAGATATTTCAAATTATAGGCCTCCGAATATGTCCTGTAGTAGTTTAAGGTCTAATCCACCTTATTTACTTTAAATGACTTCTGCTAAAAGCTGTTACATTACGAAACCTTAACTCTCTGCTCTATCTGCAAGAAGGTAATACATGAAAAGACAAATGAGGCAAAACTGAAAAGTGCCTGAAACACCTTTGAAAGCCCAACTAGTCGGGAGCATTTAAGGGTAGAAGTCGCATAACATATGCGCTACAGGGTTATGCGCTTCAGCCAGCATCAAGGACTACAAAGCAGCAGTATCACAGTCTAGGATTACAGTAATAATAGCACCTTTGCATATAAAATCATATTGAATCTATTATCCTAAACATTTGCAATTACAACACTACTAAAATAGCAGCACATCACAATTCCTACATTCAGGCTTCATTTCTAACTAGCTTTTGCCCAGGGGCTTTTAAAATAAGGAGACAGACAGACATTACCCCATTCAACAGTTCTGTGATGACCACCACCACAGTCATTGCAACAGAAGAGGAACTACCTAATTTAACCAAAGGAAAAAAGACATAAGAAAGCTACCATAAAGCTCCAAGATGCACTTCAGGTTCGTGTGCCAATCTACCTGCCTGTAGTAACATGTATCTCTATATCCTAAGTTATCTTCCAGCCCTATTTATGGTACAAAGCCACAGTTCCAGGTCTCTCTCTTGTTCAGCTTGCTCATCGGCTGACTCCCTAAAGAAATGGAAATCTTTCAGAAAGACTCACAAGCCCCTGTTTACAACTTTCCCGGTCTCAAGGACAACATTTGCACTTATAGAAGAAAAAAAAAATAATAATATGCAAAATATTACTTTGGCCAAACTAATTTGAAAAAAATCTAAAAAGATCAAAGTTGAAGAAATACTACTTTAGTATTCATGCTGAGTGAGAGCAACTCTGCTTTACTTGTAATGCAAGTGACATTCACTTTAAAAACAAAAGTAATCAAATACAGTCAAATGAGTTCAAACTGTAAAATTCAAACAATTAGGTTAAAGAGTATGACCCAGAATTTTAATATGTTAATTTGAATACTATATTAATTATCATCAGTACTTAAAATACATTAACAAGATAACAATTGGTTGTTTCCACTAATCACAATAAACTTAGAACAGCAATAGAGAGATACCTGTTCCATGCAGCATTCGTATTTGTAGATCAAGTATACTTGGTGGGAAAAAAAAATAATCTGAGAAACTGCTGCATGTTTAAGACAACTGTAAATCGTAACTCAAGTTGACAATCTTCCCAGAGCAAGCAGTCCCTGTAACACTTACAACAGGGGAAAGCCCTCAGTGTCCTTTGACACTAAAGGTCATAATGCTTGTAACTAGAATGAACTTGAATTTTAGGTCAGTATGTTCTGATTGTTTATAAACCACATAGCTGAAAGATATTGATCAAGCTTATGACAGTACTCTAAAGAAACAGAAGCTTCTGAAAAAACATTAATCAACCTAAGCAACTTAAAATGAAGTGTCGGGTGGATGAATGGAGACCATCTGGACAGGTGCAGGAGCCTTCCCAGAAGACAGGGAATACTATGCTGTATCATTCAAGTGTAAGGCAAGAGAACAACATGGGTGAGTTGAGACCTGCTGATCACACTAAAGGGCAAGAAAGAGATGCACAGGCAGTGGAAGCAGGGACAGCTATCCTGCAAAGAGTACAGGGATGCTGCCTGGTTGTGCAGGAATGGGGTCAGGAAGGCCAAGGCGCAGCTAGACCTGAACTTGTCAAGGGACACAAAGAATAATAAGAAGGGCTTCTACACATATGTCAGCCAGAAAAGGAAGATCAAAGAAAGTGTATCCCTCCTAATGAGCAGGACTGGCAAACTGAAAACAATGGATGAGGAGAAAGAGGTAATTCAACTTTTTTGCCTCAATCTTCACTAGCAACCTCTCTCCCCACACCTCTCAAGGGGACGGACCACAAGGCAGGGACTAGGGGAGCAAAATGCCTCCCACTGTAAGAGAAGATCAGGTTCGTAACCATCTGAGGAACCTGAACATACAGAAAAATCTATAGGACCTGATGGGATGCATCCCAGAGCCCTGAGGGAACTAATCGGATGGTCGCATCTAGAGGGTAGTGGTCAATGGCTCGATGTCCAGATGGAGAACAGTGACAAGTGGTGGCCCTCAGAGATCCATACCAGGACTAGTACTGTTAAGTATCTTCATCAAGTGGGACATAGACAGTGGGATCAAGTGCACCCCCATCAAGTTTGCAGATGACACCAAGATGAACGGTGTGGTTGACATGCCTGAGGGACGGGATGCCATCCGGAGGGACCTTGACAGGCTCGAGAAGTGGGCCTGTGTGAACATCATGAGGTTCAACAAGGCCAAGTGCGGGGTCCTGCACCTGGGTCGGGGCAACCCCCGGTATCAACACAGGCTGGGGGATCAAGGGATTGAGAGTAGCCCTGTCGAGAAGGACTTGGCGGTACTGGTGGATGAAAAGCTGGACGTGAGCTGACAATGCGCACTTGCAGCCCAGAAAGCCAGTAGTATTCTGGACTGCATCAAAACAAGCACGGCCAGCAGGTCATGTTCAGCCTGGAGAAGAGAAGGTTCTATGGAGACCTTATTGCGGCCTTTCAGTGCTTAAAGGGGGCTTATATGAAACATGGGGACAAACTTTTTAGCAGAGCCTGTTGCAATAGGACATGTGGTAATGGTTTTAAACTAAAAGAGGGAAGATTTAGACTAGATATAAGGAAGAAATTTTTTGCAATGGGAGTGGCGAAACATTGGAACAGGTTGCCCAGAGAGACAGTGGATGTCCCATTCCTGGAAACATTCAAGGTCAGGCTGGACGAGGCTTGGGCCAATCTGATCTAGTTGAAGATGTCCCTGCTTATTGCAGGGGGATTGGACTAGATCTTTAAAGGTCCCTTCCAACCCAAATTATTCTATGATTCTATAAGAAACAACTAAAATGAGTACAGGTAAGGTGTAAAAAGAACTGGCTGCTCATCAACCAGTATTATTTTTTCTAAAAATACTGAGTGTATATGAAAGAAAAACAATGCACACAGTTTCAAAGAAGTGCAGCATTTTTCAAAAGGAATTAGTGCCTTCACAGAATTTAACTATTTTACACTGCACTTAACAAAAAGAAACATGTAAAAGCTTAGAATTGTGAATTAATATTATACCTAAGTAACTGAAACAATTGTGTCCAACTACTGTCCTTACCAGCTTTAAAAAATAGCAAAGATTAATTAAATAAATCAAGTAGATCCATACAACAATGCATGAATAGCTATTAGCTACACAAACTCAGAATCTCCTACAGAGGTATCTATTTGTGCTTTATTCTAAATCCAATGTTCAAAACTAAGGCAGGTAAACAACAGTTCCCAAGCTATGAAATAAAACATGGAAAAAGAAAGAAAAGATTTACTCTTTCTGAAAGCTGGTATTTCTGTACAATCTTCCTCTCAACAAGAATCATGGAAAAAGACCAACTGACCAACATCAATGAGATGCAAATGCAGAGAACAACAATCCTGTTCGTTTGAATTATGAATCAAATTCAAATCAGAAATGAATGCTATAATTGCAACATTACACTGAAGACTTTCCCTTGACAAGTGATACACACTTTAAAGTGTATTAATGAGTTAAGAACTTCAGAAACAGCAGAACCTAAAAACTTCTTAAAAAACGAGTCTATGTTCTTGCTTAAAAGGTAATTATTTTTCTTTAAATTAATATGCACTCCCAAGGCTTTTGGGCTTGTAGTAATAAACAACAGACCTTTTAGTATTGAGGACTTGTAAGCTGATTTTTAGCTGAGCCTATGATTTAGGAGAGATACAAGGAAAATAGCAGTCTGGTATTTTGACTGGTACTCAGTACTACTTTTAATAGCAATTCAGGATGGGGCTGGGTGCCTTCTTATCCCAGCGAAACACAGAGCAAGCATAATTAGTGAAGACTTGCATTTCACTAATCTACCTATATGAAGTTACAGAACTAATGCTATCCTCTGACAAGAAAGTACTGAATTACTTTTGCAAGGGCAACTCCATAAAAATCTGAATGTACAAACAGTAATTCCTAAACTACAGAGCTATTAAAAAGCAAGAAACATCTAATATGCCTGTCAAAACCTTACTGACCACCAGATATTTGGGGGGGAGGGGGCAGGGAGGTAGAAAAGGAATGGTATTACAAAAGAAATTATCCATGGTACTACAATTGACAAGTTTCTGGGCAAAGTACAGCAGCTCAGTATTATAGGTCTCCTTTGTCAACCAACCAGAGGAAAAAAAAAAGCCCTTCAAAAACCTCTTCATTCTCAAGAAAGGGGTTTTCTCTGTATATTTCCTGCCTCCTTAAAACACTGTACTTCTCAACTACAAACCCCATCCTTCAAAAGTCAACTTCAGCTCTCTGAGGAATATGGAAGATCTGTTCTTGACTTTGAATAACTGGGTGAATCTACTAGGGATTCTGATGCTTACACAGTAATTTGTAAAACCACGTATATATTTTAAACACAGCTCTACCTCGCTCTATTAAGTATGGCTTTAGCCCTTACTGATATATTTCCATGTTTACTGCAGTCCTCAGTCCTAGCTAAAGTACACAGAATGTTAATTCACAAAAAACTACCAATAAGTTCAGCAGGTGTACCCAAGCATACCTGATCTATTCACAACAGCAAGCAAAAATGTCATGCTGAAGCACTTCCTCCTCTCTGTATAACCCCCTTCTTTACTACGATAAACACTTGAACGAAGAGATTGAACAAAAAACCAATACCAATATTCCACAAACCTCTCTCCCCCACAACTGACCTTTTGTTATTTGTATTTGCACACAACTCTTTGGTACTTAGTCTTGCAAGAGCTACTACACAAACTAGAATTTCTGAGAGAAAACAGTTCAGCAAAAGGAAGCACAAACTGACACAACAGAGCTGTGGTACATGATCAACTGAAACCATACACCCAAGTGTATTTTTGTAGTCCACAAACTAAAGAAATTTATGCACATGAAATGCAGAATTCTAAAACAAAAGAGGGTATTAAGAAGACAGCTCTGATCAAATAAATCACCGACTGAAAGCCTAACTCTGCAGAGACAACTACAACTGAGAGACAAGCCACTAATGAAAGGCACCGTGTGAACAAAAACAAGCCTGATAGATGTTGACTACAAGGTGTTAACTTGCTCCTCAAAACGTTCAGTTGGACACATCCTTTGCAAACTCAAATTTTGTAATTCCCTAAATTAACCATTTTTAGTAATACTAATTTATTCTAACTGAAATGTCAGATATTTAATTCACAGAAAAACAACAGGCATCTACAAACTAACTGTTCAGACTAATTTTCAAGCCTACCTCTCTCTGTCAGCAATTGGCTTCCCTGCACACACAATCCTCTTTATCCATGGTGCACAAAAGGTGCCCAAATGTCTAGCACTAGCTGTTAATGCCAGACTAGAGGACTCCTACCCTTAGGAGTTGGACCTTTATAGTGATTTACCAGATGCAACTCATTTCTGCTCCCAGATTTCTGAATTCACTTTGAAAAATATGAAGGGAAACATTGTCCCTAGCCAAAAAATGTGCTATTAGTCTCTACTTGTCTTACCTCCGCTCCACCTTCCATTTTATTTTTGGTTTACACACACACGAAAGAGTATCTGCAAATAGTTAAAGAGCAAAATTTGAAAATAAAAATGAAATGGGAATAAGAATATTAACAGATAAATGACTAGGTAATCACCTGTCTAACTTAATTGCACTCAATGCTCGAAGAGTTAAATGGGGAAGAAATAACTCTCCCAAGGATAAGATATGGACTGATGCTGAACTGATGCCGAGCCTGCAAGATTACTATCAGAAACTAAAGGAGAGTTTTTATCTCAAATATAGTCTAGACTTTCTTCCATCCTTTTGCCTCCGAGGACAAACACGCTCTGGAGATTTGACAGGTGTATTTCTGAATAAAATTATGACAATGTATGTCATTTTTCAGTAAGGTGCCACCAAAAAATAATAATAATTAAAAAAAAGCTACTGAGTGTGAACCAGGGCTCAAAAGAAACTTATCTTTCAAAAGGTGAATCAGATGGTCAATACGGAATGATAGCTAACAAAACACCAGGCAGAAAGGGTAAAAAAACTTCATACAAATATCGACACATTTCCATTTTATTAGCGTCTAAACAAAGGGGACCTTTCTCAAAGAATCCATTCCCTTACCATTTGCAACCAGAGTGCATAAATCCTCTCATAAACATATAAAGTTTGAACTCAAAATTAGCTTTTTTGCTCCCACTACTACTACTAGAATATTTTTCCAAATATCTCACTCAGCCTGGAAATCAGTAATCAAACTATTTTAGTTCTTTCATATACATTCGTACTTGTAGCAGTAGTTAACCTTCTGCCAAATCCTCCTTCAGCCCTGCTGGTACTCTGTAGCCCAAGTTTATTCACAGAGACCCATTATATTCTCTCTTTCCCTCCTGTTGCAAGGGTAAACAAGGCAAGCTCTTTTAGCCGCCTTCCCTGTTTACCACTAGGGAATGAAGAGCTTAAGCAAAAGAATCAGAACAATAAATAAAGAGGATGTTATCATTTTCCTAATCCATATTAGGGATGCTATTAAACTCTGATATTACCAAATTGAAAAAGGATTTAAACGTTTTGTCAGTAAGTTCCCCATAGTAAAATGAATCCCTGTGTTCATCACTCTGTTGTACTAATTAAACAGTTTTAACTAAAATGGTCAGAAAGTACGCACAAGCTGTTTATCACTGCTGGCCTTTGAGCTTCAGTATACTCAAAGGACATGCTACTTTAGATGCGATAATTACTGAGTTCTTACATTTTTACTGAAGAGGCACAGAAGAGTTCCAACAGAGAATTTCACATTAATCAGAGCTAACAGGGTACTTATTAATAATAAAGCCATGATTATAATAGAAAAACATTTATTCAGTACAACATTTGTAGGTACTAATTCCAAAAACTGTTTAAATTGATATCAGACAGAAAGTTTAGTCTCAGCTCTTTAGGGAAATTCAAGAAAATTAATCATTTATCTGAAGCATAAGAAATGCTAAAGACTATTAACTATTCACTCACAAACAATAGCATTCCTCCATTCTTCTGCCTCCTACAAGCTCAATAATTTTCCTGACATCTTTTCTTCTTACTTTTTTAAACTCCGATAGAAGATATTTCTCCATGAATTGGAAATGCCTTCAAACCGTAACACCAAAGACTTAAATGAGCATACAGAGATTTAACTATACAGAGAACACATTTTTAACTGAGGGGCAGATTACGGACAACTAATGGAATTTAATCTTCTGGGTGCCTTCCGCACAATTTCTCAAGTTTCAGGAGCATGTACATGGTTCAGAAAAGCAAAGTAGCTCAAATCTCATTTTAAAGACTAAAACGTCTATAAAAATGTAGCACCTTCCGAAGGTGCTAGAAGAAAATAACACACACAAATATACAGAATTGCATAACTGTAGCTTCCAATGGAAAAACAATGAGCCAGTAAGCAGACGACACCAACAGTTAACGCACCAAGTGGCACTATAATACTACTCAGTATTCACTGCAGTCAACTAAACTAAATGCTTAAAATTACACATCAAAAATATTTACCGGAATAGAAGTTTAGTAGAACATCATAGAAGTTTGTTGATACTTTTTTTCCGTTGCTAAAAATATTACTAAATCTACATCACAAAACAATTTCTGGTCACCCTTCTCTGAATAATCTCTAAGTTTATCCATCTTTATGTCTTTGAAAGGTATACAAGATTGTCAGTTGGAAAAGAATGAAGGCAATAGAAAGAATTAACTGGATTTATCCAACAGGCTCACTCTGGTAGTCTGCACAGCATGTCTTCCCTATATCTGATAGCAATTAAATCAATTGCTAGATATGAGTACGAAGTTTGACGTAACACTGTGTGATTACAATGAAATTATCTTTACAGGTGAAATTAATCTCTACATATGAATTTCAAAGGTTGGGTTTTAAGATAAGTTGGAATCACTGTATTCCAGACCTTCTGAACACTGTACTAGCCTGAATGCAAAGCAGGTTACTTGATTTCTAACTTGCAGAAATATGTAGTGGTATATTCTAGTTGCTTAACCAGTTATTAAGGCTGTGCAGATCCCATTCTGAGTAGTTAGGAACAAATACAGACAACACATGGACAGGCAGGAGCACGGAGAGAACTCTGTCCTTGGTTCCCCAGTGAGGCGTGAACCCTATGTACCACCACAGTGGTAAAGTTGTAGATTTTCCAGCAAACATTACACATCTCAGAAGAATCAACTAACTTTTTATTCCAGGTCACATGCATACAAATCACAAGTCTCTCCAACTTCTGAATTTGCAAGAATTTATTAAAATAAATAAATTAAAATAAAATAAATAAATTAAATAAATAAACTAAATTTAAAAAATTTCTTAAAAAAATAAAATTCTTCCACTTTACACCACTTCAATGTGCAAATGTCTCACTTGGACTCTGCACTCTTCCACGGCAACAGGACCTCTAAATTCTATTAGGGAGAAATAACACAATTTGGTTTTTTGTCAGTGACCAACAAAAATGGTTGGAGTAGATTTTGACAGGACTGTTTTTCTCCGAGTTATTTTAAGAAACCATTCAGACCACAGTAGTTCTAAATAGTTCTTCTAGTTAAATGAAACCATTCTCCCTCAAAAAGGTAGGTATACAATAGAACAGAACACACAGTGGAGAACACTGGCATGCAAGCAAGGAGCTTTGCTTAGGGCCAGGGGGTGGGGCGGTGGGGAACAAAAAACACCACCCCAAGATAAAGACATTTCTGTATGCAACAGAACTGGTTACACAGGTATGGGACAAACAGTAATTGAGATTAAGTACAGTCTCAAAAAAATCTCTGAAGGGTCTCTAACGGTTCTGCAGCTGACTTTTAGAGACATACTAAGAGGAAAAAGCACTCTCCCAGGAACTACTTTCCTCATGAAACTCGCTACACAGTGTCTCAGGACTGACAGTACTGCATGAACACGGCAATTCAGAGCTTAGATCAAAAGCTTTAAAATCCATACTAGTTTCATATTTAACACAACCTCTTCCACTCACACCCACTACAACTCAAGCCACCAAGTGGAACATACACTACTTCCCTAAGACGTATCGTGTCAAAAGCAATTCAATGTGATCCAAGGGTAGCATCACATGAAATTTACATTTAAAGACGACCACAAGGATCAAAAAATAATTTAGGGACTAAAAAGATATACTTACATCTGGATATTCTTTTACAGGCACATATAGTTTCTCTTGTAACTGTACAATAGGTCCCACAGCATCTGGTAATTCTGCACTTCTCTTCTCCGTACTACCATTTAATGTGTCGTTATACATGTCTTTCCGTACTCTGCTAATTTCTGTGGGGGGAAAAACGTATATTAGGTATTAAACACAGTAACAGATAATAATCTAGCATGACAGTCTTCTCTTTCTAATCTTTCCCAAATCTTAATGCCATTTTCTTCCTCTCTTCATCAGCATCATGATAACTTGAAAGAAAAATCTACTCTGGTTTTGTTCCGGTTTTTGTTTTTGTGGGGTTTTTTTGTGGTTTGGTTTGTTGTTGTTGGTTTGTTTTTTTCTTAAATTGCAGCACCCATCTTAAATGTTTTTTTTCATGTCTGTAAATTTGCTGCCTACTCATCCTGTTTATGGAATTCAGCTACTGAAGTAAAAATTATGTGTAGCTCCTCAGAACACTTACAAGACTGATCATGTCATTTAAAAGGTGTATAAAACAGTTCTCTTACATATTTTTAATAATAAAGCATCTAGAAAGCAAAAAAAAATCTAGAAATCCGTACCTAACATAAAAAAATACAAAAATGCATCTATACATTTAGTAGTGATGAGATTAACTATAGCATTTGGAAATGAAATGGTGTAATCTTTCAGCAGCGAGGAATTTGACAACTCAAGGGTGCAGTTGCTGAACACACAGTGTGACAACGAACTAGTAAACATTGTTCTACTGATTACCCCCGGTGAGATAATGAAAAAATGAAGATAAGCATGGTATCAGAGACCCGGGCAACCTTCATATACACCCAAAAGCCCTACTACTTCATTGTAAAGTCATGAAAAATTCCTCGACAGCACCAAGGAATGTCCAAGTGGACTTATAAGTACTGTTTCTACCAATTACACTTGTATTACCCACACCTTGAGGTGTTTACTTGCAAGACATAGTTGAGTAGTTATAAACAAGGTAGTTAAAAATAGAAATTTTTGTTCAAATCCAGTTTAGTTTCAGTAAACTGTAACAATCTGATAATGGACACAAAGCTTTCTCTTATTTAACAAAAAACCCCCATATTTAACATATTTACAAAGAGCTTATATTTCAATTCTAGAACTGTTAAACTGGTATTTAAATTACTGCTATAAGAAAACATACCACACCACCCTCCCCATTTCATAACTTATGGAATCCCAAGTAGTATAAAATTTTCTCAATGAGTTTATTCCAACATCACTACAAAATTTACTTAAAATGAATGTATTAACCAAATTCCAAACTGAAAACTAACATTTAAACAGGCATTGTTCCCAAAGCATTAAGACTTATGACAGTGCAGGTTGTAAAGCAAAAAGCAGACTTCAGTAATTCCCGTCTTTTGCTTAGAATTGTTACAACTGCTTTCAAAATCTTCAGAATTAAAATGAAACTGAAAACAGAAATTTTATGTTTTCATCTGACCACAGGAAGCCACAAAAACGAGAAGTCACTTGAAATTCTAGCAGCAGACGAGATTAATTTAACCTTTCTGGCAAAACGATTTAAAGCTGAGATTTCACCACTTGAAAAGCTAAGAAGGAGAGGAAGAGTGTCAAAAACGACAAATCTCTGCAATGGAGAAGACCTAACTTTCAACCAAGTTATTCTGAATTAATTCTAACAAACTTAATCTGCATATTCAAGAACAAGTGTTTCCTCCACTGGAAACTGACATATTCAGTCGTGTATACTATATAATGATTTGGTGGTTAACACCTGTTTAGAATGGAGAACACAAATTTCGTCATCATATAATCATAGCTCAAGGAAAAAATCCACAGCTGCTGCTACACTGACAATTTTGGCAACGGGCACAAAATCCTCAGAACTACAAGCAGTATTTATACTGGCTTTAGTATATAAAGAAATTCTTTAGCACATCTCTTTGAACAAATATTATTATCTTTTGGCAGACGTTGTTTCCTTTTCATTCTCTTCAGATTTTCCATTAACTTACACTACACTGAAACAAGCTAGGCAGTTTGCCGAAGTACTGAAGCGTAAGTAGCAACACGGTCATTTTTATTTATATTTGGCAGCTACAGAGTAGTTGCACTGGAAATTTCATTTTAAATTGTATCTTTCATGTAGAATATAATCACTAACATTAGATTTCCCAATTTTCACCGGAGAGAAAGAATGCTTATTTTAATCTTTCCCTTGCAAATACCTGCATGTCACATTCGTGACACTGTAGAGCCAAACGTTCAGAACACACATAGATAGTACGATAAGCTGACTTGAGGACTATCACTGAATTCTGGCTTGTGTGAAACCTAAGCCACCTATCACACCCCAAACATTATATAGAATGAAGACACCTACCAACTCAGGATTTTCTACTCCACTACAGGGTTAGACACCTGAAATTTAGTTGTCTTTGAATATGTAGGTTTTTATCTTCTCCCTACATTTGAGCCAATGGTAACACCAACAAACATCAGGACAAGAATAGTCAGCTACATCAACTCAGCATTATCATCGGCTTCTCGAGTGCTATTGTTTCTTCTACTTCTTGGCATTTTATCTTCTCTCTTACCTTAGATACTTTCCCTAAAACCTCAGAAGCAGCATTCAGAAACAAGAGGTGAAATAACAAGCATGTATTCCCAATTTTTCTTTAACTGTTGATCAGGTCTCCAAATGCACTTTCTGAATAGTACACTATCTAGGAGCCTCTCTTTTCAATTCTGCTGTATTTGGCGTAACTGAAGCACTACTGCTTAAATTATAAAATAATCAGATCACATCTCCAGTTCACCAATTCTCTCTCACTTCTAACTCTGGATAGAAGACAAACTATCCTCCTTCCCAACTTGGTAGCCCAGCCAATCACATGCATTCTCCCAGATAAATAACTTCAAGAGCTGTGTACCTGCTTAGTATGCATCCTGGGTTTTCCCAGATTCTGCTGAATCTTTTTACACAACTGCAAGATCTTTTTTCTTTTATCACTAACAGCAGATTTGTCAGATACCTGCCTCTTGTTTAATCACACCTTGTGTCTCAGCAACAGTCCATACAAAAGTATGAATTTTGATCACATCTTTTCTTTTACCATCTCCATTAAACCAAATTTAAGCTTCTAGTCTTGAGTATCTTGCAACTTTGCCACTCACTTCAAGCAGTTACACATATCTATAGAACTATCCGCTACTGTACTTCCAGCACTTCCCTCAAGAGTTTATCAGAAGTGCAGTAAGATTCCAGAAAGCCTCACTAGCAGCATGTTAGAAAAGCTAAAAGCTCTACTCTCCTTTCACCCTTAGCAAGTATCCATTTTATTCTGTTCTGAAATACTTAACACCACTTAAAAATCTGAGGATAGGAGTAGTACAAAAGTAGGAAGGTCACATCCTCAAAGCACACTTTTAAATTTTTTTCCATTGAATCCACATATCATTAAAAATAAGGGGAACCCAAGCAAACAGCCTTTTATTTAGATTTATTTCACATCATTTCTTACACACTACCAAGCAGGTGTTTTGTCTTTCCTTCCCAAAAGATTCTTTGGCATGTTTCTCATGAAATCACACTTCCCAAGTTCATTTGCAAGGCTTTAGCTCCTCCACATTTACAATTCTTTACAAATTCTTCCACCATCATCTCTCACAGGAAGACAACTGATTTAAAAAAAAAAGGAAAGCTTTATTTTCAAAGTGAACATCTAACTACAGTTCTAACTACTTTACCTATACCTCAACACCACAGTGGTAATTATATTCTATAACACTCTAGGGATTTAAAAGAGAGTTAAATAAGCAGACATACTTAATTATAATAGTAGATATAGCTAAAAAAAGCATACAGCAGCTTCACCATACCTCTAAAACCTGTGAGCTCTGCAAATGTAATAATAGGCCCCTCTTTGAAAAGAAGAGTAAGCACCCATCTCTACTATACGTAGAAGCAGAAACTCCTATGAAGAATTTAATAATACACATTATTCACCTTTAACAATACTCTGGTCTGCCACGTTGTAAGTAATAAGTTTAGCAGTAAATGACAAATTTGTCTTGCTCACAGCAGGGCAGTGGAGGAAAGACTCAAAGAAAGTCAAACTGATTTCAATATCATTATCTTGTTCCACCTTAATATGGCATGACAGTCACCTATGGTCACAAGGACATGCATTCGAGTCCAGAACATTTTTCTTCCTCTGTCCCTGAAAACTCTGCAAGTTTTTGTTACCTTAATCTACAGATAGTGTTTTTCAATCTCTCTAACATGTTTCTAAGATATGATCTGAAGCAGGACAACTGTTTATACTGACTATATTTGCCTACAGAAATGCACTTTTTTTGATTTCTTCACAACACTTAATGCTTCCTTCTTGAGCATATGAAGGACTGTGTTCAGATGAGTATTTGTGATCACATTAAAAACCACTGAGAAGTTACTGCTTTTCAGCTGTCAATTATCACTCCCTTAGAGGAAGGAAGACTCGGGACATGTTTAAGACTGTTGCGTTGTAACGTAAATTGGGTTTCCATAAACCACTCTGCAAGAATATTTAGAGTAGGAAATCCCTGAACAAGTTCAAATTCTTCCTCTCCCATCACTTTCAGAGTTGCAAACCACACTCATCCCCAGTGCCCACAGCTTTAGAATTTCTCATCATGAAGACTTCTTCTAAATTATTTACCATTTCTTTTGAAAGAAGAGCAGACTTGGGCACCGTTTTAAAACCAATGCATTCCTCACTGCAGTTTAAACTAGAACTAAGAATTTTAAGAACTAAAATAACTCTTCTGATGTTAACAATTTGCTCTAATTTAGCTGTTAAACAGAGTTAAACTGATGCCCCTCTCAGCCTATGTTCCTTTCCTAAGTCTAATACAATGTTAACACATCAATGCCCACAGAATTTAATTCTTTAAACTGTGCAAATAAGAAGTGTTTATCTGTTACAGAAGAGCCACTTATCTATCATTCTTGATTTTTACAATGCCTAGCAAATGGGGGTGGAACAAACCAGTAGCCACAATCAGCAAGAAATTTAGGATGTAAACACTAACCACGTTATAACCCCAGTCAGCATGCTTAAGGAAGCAAAGCACCACACTCAAAGATTCTCAATCACAACCTAGTTTCCATATGGAAAAAAACCCAAAATTTACAAGCAAATTTTTTAAAGTTCAACTTTTAAGAAGTATGTTGAGAAAAACAGTTATATTCATATAGCTAAAAATCTACACAGTACTTGGATCTCACTGATGCATATAGAACATTCAGTTTCAGTTTTCTGCTTTCTCACAGAAATCAAGTTATGCCCAAAATATCAATGACATCAGATTTTTTTACATACAGCGTAATTTTATGTATTTTGACAGGAAAAAGATAATTCTTACAATAAATTTGTTGGTTTGGTTTGTCTGGGCATTTTTTGTTTGTTTGTTTGTTTTTAAACAGACTACAGCACTAAAACCAAACATAAATTATGCTTTCAATATTTCCACAACAATTTTTTGTGAAAAGTGAAAAATTCTTACAGCTATCAGAGACAACTGTAGTAAGTCCGCTCAAATATACAAGATCAGAATGCATTGAGCTGAGGGGGCTGGCAGGAAGAACAACTGATTGAAGTCCCTTCTCATTCTTTACTACTGAGAAGTTTAATTGTTTTTTTAAACATGAAATGCAACAAAACACACGCAAAAAGTTAAAAGTATTTTATAAAGATATTACTGCACACAACTGCTGCTAGATCATCAATTTTGGAATTTAAGAGGTACTTTTAAGCAAAATACATTTTTTGCAATTCTTATGCAATCAGATAGGTCCTCAAACTAGTAAATGAAGGTTACAAACATTCTAACATACAGACATACAATTACCACTTTGAAGGATACAAAACGAGTGAATATGGATCCAGGGTTTATCCAGGCAGACAATCCATTCCATGTTCATTAAAGCATAGAATCATAGAATGGTTCAGGTTGGAAGGGACCTTAAAGATCACCAAGTTCCAACCCCCCCGCCATGGGCAGGGACACCTCTCACTAGACCAGGCTGCTAAGCCCCATCCAGCCTGCATTACCCATCAATTAGACAACTGCAACTACATACCAGCTAGTTTTGTATAAATATACAGTGTTTCCTTCAAATAGCACCCAATATTTTAAATAAAGCATCTGAAAAATTTAACTAAGAAAGGAGAGAAAGAAGCAGGAAAAGTATGTAACAATTATGTTCTGCTCTTATTGAAAAAATCTCTAAAGACAGGTGGATCATAACCACTCCTGAAAGCATTCTGAAGGCTAATACAGAGCACGTGCTCAGAGCAGCGTGTTGATGTTCACCCCTGCCCAAAAAGAACCTTGTTGACATAGGACGTACCAAATTTAAATACAACCTTTATTATATAAAATTGAAACAAGAACCAAAACAATGTGACATTGCCCCATTTATGCACAGAATTGATCAGCACTTCCTCTAAGAAAAAATGAAAAAGAATCTGTAAGTTCTGGACACCATCAATGAGAATATGGTGTACAAGTCATGCAGCAGTGTCACTCCCTCAAAAAAAAAAAAAAAAAAAAGAGAAAAAAAAAAGAATTCAATTCATCTTTTAATGCCTTGGAAAAAACTCTAGTTTCTTCTCCTTTGTTACTCTGAGCCCAATCTAGCAGTACACTTTTGATGATTAAACTGTCAGTCCGATGATAAGTGGGCAGCACTTTCAGCAATTTGTCAGCACACTCAGTGTCAAAATTCAGTCATTTCTTTTTGCAGGAAGAGCCTACAAAACTCCTTCTGTTGTGGGCAGTTGTAAGGTTTGCATTACACTGACTTCAAAACCAAATAGAGCACACTCATCTGTTCCCTTTGTATAAATGTCAACAGAAAGCTTTTAAGTGCTTTATTATTGGTGGAACATTGCAACTCATGTGTTTTCTAATCTAGCAGCTTTAGTATGCTTACTTGGCAAAGAAATAGTTGTTTTTATTCACCACAATTTTAACAGTCTTGACTGTTAACACCAGTGCTGTTTGCTACTATTGCTGATGCAGCAGCAATAGCAACGCTAGCAAAAAACGAAGTCATTTTTAATATTGTGCCACATGGACCCGTACCCCGCATGCATCATCAGCATACAGACTAAAACATTGGCAAGCACTTACTCTACCCACCCCCTGCTAGTAATCAGTGAAATGCCCGAGCATCAGGCAAACAAGATTCCTACCATCCTTCCCTCAGAAATCTATACAGAGTAAAAAAAAATAAAATATAAATTTCAACAAACATGATCAAGCATCAAAGCTGATAAAACAGTCAATTTCTGACAAATTTTCATACATCAGTAGTTTCGGTTCAGAGCATGACATTGAACTCTGACATGATTAACTGCACACTTTTAACAGTCATGCATTTGCTTCCACTCACTAAAACTTATATTTACGTTATTTAATAGAATGGTATGTCAGAACAGCCAGAATGCGTCTGATCAAAAGTCCATCAATGCTCCATTACATCTGATAATGGCAATCTGCATTTACTTAAGAAAATAACATGAAGAATACTAAATACATTCTCCTCATTTTCTCAGTAAACTCAAAAAGCTGTACATTTGAGATGAAGTCCCATGTCTCTTCCCAGCACTACGCCCCAAAAAAGATAAAAAACTTTGACCAAAAAAAAATCAGTTTAGAAGTTCCTAAAAGGATAGCTGAACAGGCCTTTCAGCAGTCTACTTGGTATCTTCAACTAACATCCAACAACTGACATACACTATCCATCCAGCTCCAAATCAGTAACTTTGTAAAACTTAAAGCTTCTTGAGGCGAGCAATTAGCTGATAGAAAACAGTACAACTAAACTAAACTTTTAAAAGTCAAGGATAATTAAGTGCTTTAAAAGTCAACATTAAAAATCAGGAAAATAAATCCAAAATACTCATCTCTTTGTTAAACCTCAGCATTTGATCAAGCTTACACAATAACCCAGTTAAAGTAAATGAACACATACTGTTCTGCTTGTTACAAAATTTCCTTACAACATGGGTTAGATTACCAGTGTCAAACTCTTCAAAACATTTTCCACTACTAAAGTCCATCAGCACAGCACAACTGCTGAAGCCGATTTGGTAGCTCACATTCATATCAGGCTTAATTATTACACTTTCAAAAACTTTTATCTCTAGCTCTCTTCAGCAGCAAGTTGCCCCCAAATATTTAGTTAAAAGTAGCACAGTTATGTGTACTTCAAGCTGCTAAATTTATTTGAGGTTTTTGTTTGTTTGTTTTTCCATAGCCCCCAGCATGAATCAAATGATTGGCAGCTAAACATAGTAATAAACGACTTGGATACCTTTGAGGTGGGAGAATCAGCAGTAATACAATTTTGCATGAACAACTAATCATGATCGGAATGATTAAAGAAGCCATCCATTCTATCTTTTACCTCAATTTATCGTCTGTTTTTGAAATTGCTCTTTGTGAACAATACAGATTGACTGGTCTGCAATGGACCTTCTCTACCCAGAGACTATTCCACATTCCCTCTGCTTAAATCCATTCATTCACAAGAGTCAGTTGCTGTCCAATTTCTACCGGTACCTTCAGCATATGAAATAAATTGTATTTATGTCGAATAACTATGAAGTCATGTAACGGGAAGCTCTCCAGTTAAAGCCAGATGGCTATTCTCTCAAGAAGTATACTGAGTACTTCAGAAAACAATAGCCTAATTCACATCAGGATCTCCTCAGTATCAGCAAAGAAATCACATGCCCTATGCTATCCCACTGGTATGTGCTAGGAGTGCCTAAAAGTAAAAAGGCAAGATTCCATTTTTCAACCTTTAGAATGAAACAAAGGAATTTAAATAAATTCCTGGTTGAGAACCTCCAAATAATCAGTTTTGAAGTTTAGTGGAGAATTAAAATTCTGATGGAGTTATCCAAATTTCAGTTTTGTTTGTTCTTGGAACGGAGAGGAAATCAAATAAGAGAAAAATATGAAAAAAACCCACAACCCTACTTGAGAGAACTGAATAGCAGCACCATTAGATTCTTTCTTGCTTTCCAAGGGTGCATCTTAACACTCACCGTTTACAAAGAATAACTTAAAGCGCATGCAGGTTATTTTCTCAATCTTTTGGAAACCATCCACAACCATCCTCCACAGAGTTAGCAATTACAAGAAAATATTCCATTGGTTAATGGACTCTTTGTCTTTTGCATGAAAGGAGTGAGGGCATTTTTTTTACTTCCATGATAACCCAAATACAATTAACTGTTGACTAACACAGTGATGTCATGGAAGTCTTCTCCCTATTTTCCTAATTGTAAATTTCCCACATCTTCCACATACAAAGGCAAGCTGAGGGAACACAAAACTTTGTAGCTAATATAAAGTATTTCAGGAATTGTAGGAAAGTGAAGACGCATATCCGATGTCCTCTGCCAATTTGTCACATAGCTCTGTATGAGTCTTTTCCTTGTCATAAAGCTGAATTTCTACAGTATATGCAGACAGTGATCACTTGATACATTTTAAAAAGCTAGATATCTGGAACATACATAGTCGATGAGTTAAAGGAAAAAAAAAAATTCATCAGCATTAGCTGATTAGTCAAGAAGAATTAACATTATGTATTCTTCATTTAAAACAAATATACTATAGTGCTATTGAGATGCTGATGAAAACACTTAAAAGTCATAAAAGCCTGGATTTTGGCACTAAGTTTTGTACCTGTATTCTTGTATCTAAAAATAACTGTGATCACTGGTTATCAACAAAGAAATTTATCTAATACTGCAAGATATGAAACACCAAAAACTGAGAAAGCAAACATATTTAATCATAAGGAAATTACTTACTTATAAGTGAACATCTCTAATTGTAACCTGCTACCGCATCAAAACAAAGCTATTCCAGCATTTGTAAAAGCATACACAAAGTACTATTTCATAAGAGGCTGACCTGACGGCTTTCATCTCTTCAACTGGAATCTAATCCATTTGAATAGGACTGACTAGTTCCTCTCATTCCCCATTTATTTTTTTTTTAAACTGATCATGTATGACAGTAATAGAATCCCACTTTTTATTAAAGACACTGCTCCCTATCACATGGTACCATTTTACAGGCTGCCCTACCCTGGCTCTGTCTGAATTTTATTCATAAGACTGTAAGAAAGTAACAATTTTTGGTTGACAAGTACTAACATTGACAACAAGTTAGTCACCCACCACATCAAATACATTAACTATTGCACTTCTTTAACATTAAACACATTATTAAGATGCCCTATGCAACTTCAAACTAACTTTTACGTATCGGAAGACTTCCTGGAGTTAGGCAGCACATAAATAAAAATCTATCAATCTAACAAAATCACAAATCTCAATTTAACCAAATACATAAGCAACATCACAGCTTAAGAAGTTTGGTAACACAGCTGACCAAACTACAGGTCTACATTAAGTATTACCCATCTGTGTTAAATGATTATATATGTCCAACTTATCTTTTAGCTTATATTTTTTAAGTTAGAAAGCTTAATTAGCACAGATATCAATTCTTAATATCAAATATTGTCAAATATTCCTGCATGTGACAAACTAATAGATTTATTCATTACATTGTTGATGAACCAACATACAAAAACTCGGTTTAGATTTAGCTTTAGTAAGCAATGAAGACTTCAAAGGAGATGGCTATCAAATAAAGTTATAAACCTTGAACAAACAGAAGAACAGCAAATTTTATTTAAGCCTAGATTTCAAAACAGGTTACTCTGATAAGTAATGAAATTCGTTGGCAAAAATCACCTGAACAGAAGAGGTCAAAGATGAAAGCTGGAAAGAGAGAAACTGGAAACTCTAAGTTGGACGTACAAGAACAAAACACATACTCATGCACAAAAAGGCTCCAAAATTTAGTTAAAAAAATAAATATTCCAGCCAGACACATTAGTCCATTTGTATTACTATGCCAAATTTCTAAAATGTTGAAGAACTTAAAATACCAGTGTGGAAGCCCAGTTTACCGAAGTCAGACTGTGCTAGGCTAACATAGTAACTATGACAGTGTTAAAGAAACCTGAGCAGTGCTAAGTTAAGCTTCCCATGCAACACACTGCATGGAATTTAACTAAAGAAATGGTGATTCCCAGAAAGGTCTTCAAAGTACAAGCTAAAACAAAGTAACAATAGCTGTGCTAAAAGTAGAACTAATTAAAAGGAGGTTGATCAAAAGTGATGGAAAACCTCACATAAGGTGAACTGAAAAATATCTAAAAATGAATTAGTGAAAGTGGAATCTTACCCTCAATGCTGCAAAACAAGGTTTGCCCCAACAAGAATGTTCTGACACTGACAGGATGCAAAACCCATTATCAATCCCATACTGACCAGGACGGTCCAAGCAATGACAGCAGTGGAAGAGCAAATATCTTAAGTGATACAGCTCTGTATGTTTTTTTCAATAAAGAATGGAAGAATTGCATGAACAACTCTGTTAAAACGCTGTATAGAATTTTGGTCAACCTCATTCAGAAAAATTACTGAAGATATGAAAGAATATTTGGGTCATGTAAAAATGGACAACTCCCAGGAAAAAATAAAGAGGTTGGCTTGAGGGGGATGGAGGGAACCCAAACCCAAGGAAAAAAAAAAAAAAAAAACCACAAACAAGAGAGGTTTGCTCATTGTCAACACACTGACAACTGCCACCAGAATAAGAGTCAGAAGAGCAACACGTGCTGTGAAACTAAACAGATTTTAAGTGGCCACAAGTAAGTGTGACAGTAAAAAAAAAAAATTTCTGAATTTCAGACACATGATTTTGAAAAAACTCACCATAGTAAATTGTTATTTTGGTAGGAAAAAAATTGTTAAAACATGATCTGTTTTCAGAGAGTATATACGATACATGGCCTGGGACAGCAATTCATTACCAAAAGAGTCTTCAAATTACAACAAATTAGGTCACACCCCAAGAAGAAGATAATTCTGCATGTAGATATTTTATCAAACTGCTGTATGACCCATACTTATGAAATACATACTAAGTTTTTTATTTCAAGCACCAGTCTTAAAAAGAATCCACTAAGAACACTATATATGCTAACAAGCACAGCTTTACCTTACTGCAAATTGTAATTTATTGTACAAGCACAATCAGTGACAGAAATTTATATATGAGAAATACAAGTAAAAAAATTTAGTAACATCATTAAATACTTTAATCGAGGTGTTGAAAGGATAAAAATCGCTCCTGTATTTATGCTAGAAAATAGCACTACTTAAAAACTGTCACTGAGTTCCTTTATTACAACTGCTAACTAACTTCAATTTCACATTGCAGTGATTAAGATAACCAGTCAGCTTTGAAAAGCTGCTCGTTTTTCATCAACCTAGAGGGAAAAAAGCAGTGTGCTTGAATTCACTGCAAATACATACACCTGAATAATCTTCTCAAAGATAAATATACCTATGTAAACATAATTCTCCAGGGAACTGAAACCTGGCAACAATCAAACTAAATCTTAAATGACTGAGGCCTAACTTCAAGGTTAAAAAAAGATGCTGTTTGTAATTGTCATTTTTACTAAACCTGAGTATTTTTCCAGACTTGAACATAAATTAATCTGAAGAGGCATATTAGTATACTAATCTTACTGTTATCCATCCTTTTGTCCCGTGTATTAGTTCAGCCATCTGACTCGACACATTACCAGCAGGCAGGAAATCAGTGAGGCAACTAACTTCTTCTAAACATGCACAGCCAGCAAAACTTTAATGAAGAGAATCAACTACCACTAAAGCATCAACCTCTGATAAAGTGAGAAACAAGAACATTGCTACTTAGGTTTCTTTTACTGCAATGAAAGGTACTCGCTGTTATTGGCCATATTTTATTTATTGTTATTCCACATAGTGAACAGAACATTCAATCTAATTTGCAGTCGAGTATGTTAAAACATACTTAGCTTATCTTTCAAAGTTTCATTCCCTTCAAGAAAAAGTAAAGCTCTTCAACTACAAAAAACTCCATGAAGAGTATTTTTATACTATGACAAAATCCCATTGACTATCAGGTAGATTCACAACCTTTTTGCTCCTTTACATGATAAACAGATAACACTGTAGTTTTTGGAAAGTGAGTATCTGCTCTATTAGGTGCATTCTTATGTTGATGAAGACATAACCACGCTCACTGCCTTCAACCATAACGGAGCTTTCACTAAGAATAATGAGACTGTAGATGGCCTGCCTACTCTATAAACAGTACTAAATATTTGGTTAGAAGTACTACTCTTACTTCTGTAAGTAATCAAAATAAAATAGCCCAGGCTGGGCCTTCTGATCATCCTTCTTTGTTTTAAACACAACACTTAATTTGCACATAGCATCAGCCCCCATTGCACAGACCTGTCTTGACAGGTGAGGTAGCTATAGTCAAAACTGCCCTCAAAGTTTTTTGGTCAGTACAAGTCAGAACTACCTTGAAGATATCTTAATAAAGGTACATCAAAGGTAACTTAAGCACTTTGTCACAAGATTCCAAGTGGTATGTTTATGTAGGCTGTCATAAAACCTAATAAAACAAAACCACTCCCTTTCCTCAAAAGACATTGATTGCACTCTCTCCAGGAACATGAAGAAATTAGTATTTCTTGATAAATCACTACTAACTTTTTTAAACTTGCACAATGTAACTATCCTGAAAACTACAACTATATTCTCATATGCCCTTGATTCCAAATACATAGCAAAAATGCCATTATTAATTTAAATGATTCTTCCTATTTATAATCCACAATGATTTTTACCAATCAGTAACAATAATCATTACTATTACCAGAAATTTAGGCCCTGCCTTGAGACAGTGCATCAATAAGACATCACTTTCAAGAATAAGCACAAAGCTTCTTTCCATGTAAATAAATGCACAGTCTTGGTCTATACTTTACTATGTCTTTAAGTTAATATTCTCTTGTTCAACACCAAGAGGTATTTTCTAAAAGATCTGAAGGAATTGCACTTTTCTGGGAAGTAGACCTTTATGAACAATCTCATGAAACACCATAAAGAAATCAAAGAGAGCACTTGCAAATGTGATTTTTTTTCCCCAAGATACTCGAGACCATTGATTCTAGAATCCATATCCAAGCTTGAGTATTTGTTAAAACATTCAGTGCATATATTTAACTTTTAAGTCAAAAACTGAATATACCTATAGCATGCTTTGGTGTACTTTCCCAAAAAAAAAAAAAAAAAAAAAAAAAAAAAGGAAACGACTTCACAATGCACTTGAGGGCTTAGGAAACTGTTTAATCATTCAGACCCTTTATGAAATAAATCTTCTCTACATAGATGACTTTTTTTGTTTGGTGGATTTTTCTTTTGGGTTTTTTTTTTTTTTTCCTCTTTCTTTGCCCAAACCATGACAACAAGAACTTTACTTTGAGACAGCAAAATCTACCACAATATGGACACACAGCATAACAAGATCACAGACATGTTAAGCAACTTAAGATAATTGACAAGTTTTCAGGTAATTGTGACTTATTCATGCACCAAAAGTATGAATATTTTTTTCTCTACCTTACTTATCCCTTGGTTCCTAAATAAGATCATCGTTATTCTACAAGTCACCTGTACTAGTCACTCAAATCCAGTAGCAAGACAGTAGGATACAGCACCTTTCACAGAGACAAGTCTGATCCTTACTCCTTTGCCAAAAAAAAACCCAACAAGGAAAACAGTTCAGAGAACTGCTGCCTGAGATCCTCCAGTATGAGAAAAATCACTCTTCCTGTGAGGGAAAAAAAGCATGCCTTGAAGTCCTCATCTATGTGCATCTTATGGATCAGTTTTGCGGCCACAAAACAATTGTACTCATATCTGGCAACTTGCTAAATTCACCCAGTCAGCTAAGCTGACTTTTTTTACATTCAAAGACCTCTGCCACATGAAATAAGGTATTAACTGACAGCAGCAGCAGAAGATACTGTCCAGTAGCAGAGGAAGAATGAGACAATTTGCCTCTGGGTTTCACAGATATTTCCTGACAGAAAATACATGCCAAAACTCCAAAACTTTGGGTTTACTCCAGGCTCTGGGATGAGATACATGTTTTTGCCCATTTTCCTCATCCCAAACCCTCTCCTACTCCCAAAGTGTCTTTTTCTCTATACTCAAGTCCCATTTTTTTACCTGTGGAAGACATGATTCTTCATTCCTTCAGTTCTTCAGTCAGTTCTAGTTCCTACCCAGCACTGCCCTTATACCTCCAAACAGGCTACTAACCATGAAGGATGGCTACAGCACCAGACTTTTTTGTCCAAACACAGCATCTTCTTGACTTTTTTTAAAAATCAAAAAAATTTTCTTCTTGAAAGCTGAAATTTCAGAAGAAAGCAAAACAATTGCTCACAACACAGGAAAGTGAGTCTGTTCTCTCATATCAGCTGCAATGACACGGCCTTCTCAGGCTGGAGTAAAGCACATCTATCCATGGTAAGACAGTTCAATAAGAGAAACTGGGTGGAGGTGCAGCACATACTCAGCAGGACAGTCTTTTTGGACATTCAAGTGCTCAAATACAAACATGTGATCTGTCTCATTTGAATCAAGGCAGACTTCTAGACAAAATGATAAAAGCACTCACTTCAGCAACCTCTCAGAGCAAATTTTTTAAGAAGTGTATTTTTTTTGTTTTAAAATATTAAGACTTTTCCCCCTGTGTTCATTCTTGAAAACTTTTTCACTGTTTCAATTGAAGCTTTCAGTATAGTTCAGTCTAAACCACACACTTGTCATGAGAAGTTTTAGGTAACTCTGCAAAGTTGCATACAACACATGGGGTCATTTAGTGGAATACGTAATACAACCTTAATCATAAATTCTATCAGAGCTACTTAAAAGATATGTGACAGCATAGCACGTTCCAGAGGTCATACCTGCAGCTTTACTTTACATAATTCATGTACTTTTTCAGAAACCCACCCATACTCTGGATGACTGAAACAGGATTGCAATCTCTGCACTAGAAATACTAGGATTACTGGTACCATGTTAACAGTCTATTTCTTTTTACTGTGATAGTGTTTGATACCAGAGACTACAGTGAAGATAACATCACATTTGCTAGCCTGTCCATGAAGTCACTACCTGAATTTTGTTTCATGGTTTATCTTTTGCATTTTAAGGAGAGCACCACCACCACCCCAAAAAACCCCACCATGACACACACATACACAACCTTCCCCACCCTCCCCTCGAAATAAACCCACCATCACTACTATGCTGAGATGTATTTCAACTTTAAATATAGAGTATTGAAACGGAACTAAGGTGAGGCCTCAACTACGCACTAGACTACGCTACTGCTTCCAACATTAATTGCCCAGAACCATACTCTGCCTGAACAGATGAATCATTGCTCATTAAATCACAGCCATGCACAACTACTAATGGCATATAGGTGAGGTTACATTACCAGAAGAGAAATAAAATTTTCAACACTTACTATGTCGAATAGGAGTAGGAAAGTTTCATTTTCTGCCCCCATTTAACATTCAAGACTTGTTTTTAAAAGCTTTGAGTACAAAAGCAGCCAAAACCTGAAACAGCCGTTCAGGCTTATATTTTCTACTATTCTCTGTCTCTTTCCCTCCAACTCTTCTTTCACCCACCTGTTCCCATATACTGGCTGCAGGGGGAAACAATTCTCTTTTGAAATCCTCTTTGAAGGATAAAGAAAAAAGCATAGGCAAATAGTCAATCCCCTCCTGCCACTAGACCTGCAGAGTATCCGACTGCTTTCAATTACATTGTGTTGTGACAAAAACCCACAAAAAAACCAACACCAAACAAACAGAAAAACTCCACAGAAAGGAAGAGCACAAAAGAGCTTTTTTTGGGTCCTTTATCCATTACTGACACTTTAAAAACTCATTTCAACATGATTTTCTTTTAGAAAATGGACAGAGTCTATCAGACCATAGAGTGTTCTTGAAAGTACCAACAAGCACTCCAGGTAAAGTTCATAAAGCTCCATACAGCGTAGCAAGGAACTAGAAATACAACCAGCAACACTAGTTATAATTGCTACTCAAAACAGTCTGGATGCATGCTAAATACATTTCAACTTGCCAGAAAAACTTATATGAGTATATTCTACAAGTTTCCATTATTAATATGATGAGTATGGAACAAAAAGATCTAGGTTGGTACATTCTTTCAGCTTTGAACAGCAGCATTATTGGCATCAACTGTCATGCTTCCTCTCAGAAGTAAAAAAAAAAAAACAACACTAAAAAAAAAACCAGTGAACCACAAATTGTAGCTGTGCACTTCAAATGGGGACATAAATATTGGGGGTTTTGCACTCTATTGAAGTAAGTGGCCCCAAACTCCTCAAGGAGCAAATTAAAAAATAAGTATTTTTTTAAAAAAACAAAATTTTTTTTGGAATAATCTCTGTCACCTGCAACATTTTCCCTTTAGGTCAGTAATGAAATTCATGTGAAGGATAGAGGTACTGTAGATTGCATGATGAAGGAGGAAAAGCAGATTGTTTAGATATCTGGACACCTCTTCAGAACTTCCAATACTGGGAGGAGACACTAAATTAAAGTTTTCAGTTGTTATCAATATAGAAGCACATTCCACAGCAAGATTAAGAGAGACCAGTGTACTTAAGCAACTTCCTTCTCATATTTACTAAGAATTTGCCAAATTATTTTAAGATTGTGGATCACATAGCTTGCATTGGAGAAACTTAGAAAAATTTACTGTTTCTGGACTTCAGTAAACTGAGTCTTGCCCACTTAGAGAAGTAGCAGCAATCAGTAGAAGTAGGAAGTAAACTCAGTTTACTCTTTCCCTTAATTTTCCATTCTTGCAAGAAAAGCAACCAAAAGGCAAGCCTAATTTTACAGATTCACAGCCCCACCTTAATGTATTAGTTCTTGCCCATACTTAAACAAACAGTACTAAATAAACAATCTCCTCTTTCAGAACTAATCTGCTCCTAATACAACTTTCACATCTGGTTAAGAACATGAAAGATAAAAAGTTTAAAGGAGAGAAGGGGGGGTGTTTTTGGTTTTAGAAACACCTCAATGAAACATCAAGAACAAAAATTGGACTTCCAAGTTTTTCATAAAGATTTCTCAAAAGACGTTAATTCTCAATTTAACAGATTTTGGCCGACAATCAGACTCACAGATCAATTCCTAAGCTTGGGAATGACCAGATGCACTATTTAAAAGCCTTCCTTAATGACAAATGCCAAGGTATGTATTTACTGGACAAAAACTGAAAACAAGAGCTTTACAAATTCAGTTAACAAAGCAAAACAGAAGCTAAACTATTAATAGTAAGGCTACAGTAAACAATACTTATGAAAGCTATGAAATGTTAGAATAAATTGATAGTCTTCAGGAAGACTGGAATATAAAATGTAGCAGATAAAATCCAATGCTACATGCAAAGTAAATTGCATGAAAAAAATTACGTGCTCTCTTATACATTATACTAAAGTTCAACAGTAGCAATTCAGAAGAAAGTCCACACCATTCTGAGTAGCATAATAAAGATATTTAAGAATAATGAATTTTAGGACTCCTAAGAAACATAATGGAAAATAACAAAGAGAGCATGCTGAAAATAAAATAATGGTTACCATTACAGAATAAGTGAGTAGCACAGAACACATATTAAAGTTTAAATAAATAAGAAATTCAAAAGACTCAGAGTGCCTTCATTGTAGTTTATATCATAACAGCCTCAAGACCTCAAGTACTGGGCACTGTACAGAGAATCTCTCGCTTTATCTCAAGAAAAAGCTTTTTCTCTAAGCTTATAATGTAGGTATCAGTATGGGGAAGTAGAAAAATGAGGTGAAAGTAGTCAGTGCAATACATCTGGTTACCAGGAGAGACCTAAAAGAAAAAACATTTTAGACAAAAGATAAAGAAGATGAGATAGGATGAACGACAAAGAAAGTAAACCAAGCCAATTTCCCTTGTTGAAATGCAAGGTGAAGACCACAGTGAATGAAACAAAGGCAGCAAAAGAAAACCCATTTTGACATAATACAGACAACACTGCCAAACTGCAAACATGACTTTATGCAACTACTGGGGATAAACGCCAGTGTAATCACTGTCATTAGAAATAGACCATACAAGCTCTTAAGTTCACACCACACACGCAAATAGCGACAAGAAGTTAGAATACCCTCTTTTCCTTGATGGGCATTTGCTCTCTGTTGATACATGCAATACAAACAAAAGCCAGTAGGAAAAAATTAACTTGAAAAATCGATCTACACCAGTGTTTGAAGAAAACAGAGCATTAATCATACATTGTACTGAGAGTAAAATGTTACTACTGGCAGTTTTGTTACGTCTTACCAGTAGTTGTATCATGAGTTGCAACTCATTTTTAAGAGGCTATCACATTCTTTTGTTTTTTAGGTTTTATGCTTGTTTGGTTTTAATATGAAACTTAGGAAAAATGAATGGCAACACAGAAACTTAAGTCTACACAGACGTTTAATCAACAGGAAGAAAGAACAGTATCACAGTGAGCTGTATGGAATTATTCCTGCTCTCCTTTACAAAAGTAAAAAATTGCGTAGTTAAAAAGGCAGCACACCACTCATCCCAGAAAAGAATCACGGATCTTGAAAAAGCTGTAAAAAAATTAGAAAAAAAATACGACACTACAAGAAAGTTCACTACTGTAAGGGAAGGAGACTGGATATCCCAAACTATACACAAAATTCCAGAAGAAATCAGGACCATCAGATGAGTCTTACTCCTAAATATCAGGACTGCGACACCGCTCCGCCTTCCTTTGAAGGGTATGAAGAGTTACTAAACTTAACAGCACACTGCTGCTGAAAAATGAAGTCATCACTGTCTGTCTTCACACTCACAGCTGCATAGTTCCTTAACATCTCTCACGCCACCTCTGCCTTAGTAAGCCAATTCAATTCACTAGTCGAGCAAAAGACTACTCATACGTTTTCTCTTCTTTTGCTTGATTATCTTTCTTCCAGGTTACTGAGCTGAAACAGATCACCGAAGAATCCACTGAACGCCACAATGAACAGAAAGGAAGTAACAGGGACCCCTTCCCAAATAAGAACCTCCTTTTTGCATCATCAAGCTACTAAATTAGTTCAAAACCATCTTCCATAATTTGTCTCCAAGGTTTTCCAGTAATTTAAAAATAAAAACCAAACAGCCAGGTCCTACAGTTATTTTGCTGTAGACAGACTGGACATAATCTCTTTTTCTGTTAACTCGGCATACACTTTCCAGTCTTAACTCTACCCAAGACCTGTACTTGGTCTTTCCTAATTGAATGGGTGCCTCTGAACCGCTTACAGGCAACAAAAAGCTTAGGAGTGAAAGTTATACCAGCCAACTCTGGATGTCTGTAAACATCCGAACCTGCCTACCTGCAGCATAATAAGAATTCTAAGGAAAAGTTGGCCCTTCTTACAACAAAGCACAGAAGTCCAGTTAACGTGTTTGTTTCAATCTACTGCAGTCTCAGAAAGTTAACATAAAGTAAAACAACATTATAAATGCTACTGCACATTTCTCAAGGAAGTGAGGCCGTGGTTTTCCTGTGACCAGAAAATAATATAGAAATTTATATAGAAAATATATGCTATAGAAATTCTATTCAATATTTTCTATAGAAAAGTAGAAATAATCCAAAACAGTGAAACACATTCAGGAACTTGTCAACCATTCATTTTATTTTGCTACAAGTGAAGGAATATGGATGAGCTACTCATTAACTACGGAAATGGTGTGGTAGACTTCAAACAACTTCCAGAAAGAGGCTTAACTGTTTTCACCACACAACTACTTAAAAAAATCCTTCTGTCTTCTGGTAATAAAGGGTACAACCTCTCAGGAAGCTTTACTTCACCACCAAAAAAAAAAAATTAAAAAAAAAATATTCATAATAATAACAACCACCACCACCTATCAGGATTGGTAACAGGTTTGATTTTCTAAGGGGCAGAACCAAGTTAAATCAAGAGCAAGAAATGAGTAGCTCCTGTTTCATATACTTGGCTAAGAAGATTCTTCATGTTGGCCCAGATATCAGGCCATATTTTACCTTTGGGAGTTTTGCCTTAGGAATCATATAATTAAGAGAAGAATTCTAGTACAGACTATACTTCTGACTTCATTTAAGAGAGAAATTGGGCCAATTAAATATTTGAAAGAGTATCATTACAGATTGTTCCAAACGCCACACTTAATGTTTTGCCATTAAGAGTTTCTATTCTCTTCACCTTAATAACAATGACAAAATCCAACACTATTCATTCTTAATTCTGCCTGAATGATAAGCACCCAAAAGAGCAGTCCAAAAGCGTTGGCAGTGAGGACATTCAGTTAAGTGTCCAATAAGAGTATATATTTCTAAACTAATTTATTTGCAATTATTTCTATGAGCAGATGATAAGCACCTAAGTAAGCACCATGAAGAATGTTTTGTCTTCTTTTTTTAATACAGTGCTTACCATATATGGGAATCTTATTTGTAAAATCAGTTCCTAGTAATCATATAGGAAGAACATGAGCATTTGGCACTACTAAAAATAAGAGACTAAGAGGATAATTTGCTGAAATGTATCAGTACCAACAACTTTGAAAAATGCTGTGCGTCTATCAAACTATGTTACATACTATTATAGAAAGTATCCTACTTCCAGCGGGACCAGTTAAATCATTTATGGCACTGCTTCTCATGTCAGTGTAATGCTGCAAACAGCCTTCAAATACATGGATATGCTTTCTTTAAATCTCAAATCACATTAGGGTTAAACCTGACATTAAGGGGAAATCTGTGAAGCACTTTATAAGTTTCAATTAATTATGCATATTAGGTCCTACTTTATAACAGGAGCAAATTTCAAGCTAATAAAGGAACAGATTTTTCCAAAAGCCTTACCATGTAAAGTTTAAGCAGCAAGGTCAATTTTTTTATGTATAAAAAAAAAAACAAAAAACAAAACCAAAAAAACCCCAACAACCAACACCGAACAACACAACACTATCTAGTTCTTAAATAAAGGTAGACTGAAGTGTCATCCATCTGAACTAAACAGGCCAAGCAAAATACCCTGCAATTCCTATGTTCTCCTCAATGTCGAAATGGGTGGATAAATTTAAAGCCTGCTCTCTCAGGAGTTGCTTTATAGGCAATTTTCTCCCAGTATCAAGGTCTGCAATTTCCATTTGGCTGCCAGTTTGCGATTAAATTCATCACCTTTATTATAAAAATGTGCTGCACTCCACGGCCTGCTGCACAAGAATCGTAAGGAAGACATTTTTCACTGCTAACAGCAGCATCATTCTGAGGCAGCCATCACATCCATTCAGACATTAGCGTCTCCAATGTAATGCAAGGACCTATCACTCACATGAAAAAGCCCTAGCAGTGGACATACCTCAGAGGAAGTTCCTCACAGGTGGTACCTTTAGTTCAACTTTTTCAGTAAAAGTCACCACTACCTCCTACATTCAGTATTTATACAAGTCAACAGTTTAAAAACAAGTACATCAACATTAAAACTTGTTTACTTGCATTAATCAAAACATTTCTGAGAATAAAAATCAGTCCTCATGCTAACTACACCTTCACATACACCTTGCACTCCTTACTAAAATACATGAAATTGTTTTAAAACTTTTGTATTTTTTAGTAAGCACTATACAGGATTTTTTTTTACATATATTTGCTCTTCATATTAAGTGTCCCTTTCTTTCCTGAAAACTTTTGTTTTCAAATTTCCACTGATTTTTCCCACCTCAACATGACCTACTTTTCCTTAAAAGTTTTTGGGCAAGCCTGAAAAGTACTCAGGAAAAAAAAATAACAAATATTGACTTTCTCTTGATATGGAAGTCATAGAAGCAAATACAATTCAAGCAAACTACGCTACATGTTTTAATGTCCTCCTCTGCTAAGGATCAAAAGAAATGCCCTATCTTCATTTTGCTTCTTTTTTTAAGCGCTACCTGAGCTAAGTAGGATGTAATATAAAATTTGTACTTAAAACCAAAAACATACTATTGGAAACACAGAGCAGCAAAGTTATAGCTACCAACAGGAGTAAGAGCTAACTAAAGGCCACATGCCAAGTCTTTATGAAGCATGGGAGTTAAATTTGTATTGGTTTGCGTTTCATTGCATAAAAGACTTAAATTACAGTAAAACAATAAAAGATAATATGCAATCAGCAATTAAAAATATTAAGCCCTTAGTATTCTAATAAAAAAGCACAAGAACGTCATTTTAGCACGTGAAATTAGTCACACTGAAAGGTAATCAAATGGTAGTAGAGGTAACCAATCTATATGCACAGTATGACTTAATTTCACATTACCTTATTTAAGTATTACTCAGTTGTATTAACTACTGCTACATTTCTAAAGGTGCATTTCTCTCACACCATTTTTGAAAAAAATACTTTATTATCAGATAAGCAACCAGTATCTCATACAAAGCTGACATAATGATGATAATAACATTGGAAATAGTAATGTTGGTCAATTCCACATGCCTTTTTAAAACATACGAAAGACCTATTAAACCATAAATCTCTGATGTTTAACTGATAGAAGTTAAAAAACTAAGTAAATCATGGGCACGTATCAGAAATTATTAAGTCTTGCACAACTGAGATGTTTTGCACCATATCAGATGGGTCACATGAAATACAATGGAAATACCACCTAGACCTCAATGACTAACCAAAAGGACGCATTACACGGCATTAACAGCAGTGTAAAGTAGAGAAATCATGTGAGAAGCCATTTCATAAACATGAACTCTACATATCAAAGTTAAACAATCAAAGGCTCTTTAGCCTATTTGTCTATAAAATTAACTTAAATTTCAACCAAAACTTCCAAACATTTTTTCATATTGCAGAATAATGCTAGAAACTTTCTTTTGGCAATAAAAAATGGCATCTTGTCACACTGTAATTAATTGGTTTCCACTGCAATGCAGCACAGAAAGCTGATTTCAACTCAACTTTATTGAAAACAATAGCTTGGTATTTGCAAGCTGAAGTTCCGATTATTTCACAGCCCAGTGCATTTAACAATTGGCACATCAAGTTCCGGGACTATTAGATGAAATTATCAACTAGATAAGATAATGCAGCATCAGTGTTTACCTCTTGCCATTACAGCAAAAACTGAGATTGGAGCTTTTCTAACTGAAACCACAATAAGAGAAGGATTACTGCTTTGTCAAAACCTGTAGAATTAACCAAAATGTGGTTTACTATAGAGGAAAGTGCTCTACATGACACCAATAGATACCAGAAGACAGGCAACAATCAGCACTAAAAAAATTCTGTATTTGAGTTTATATGATGATGATATCTACCACGTTCCGTAAGTAAATTTCACTATTGTATTTAAGAATAATACATTTTTAAAAACAAAATATGAATTTAATTTTTGCTGTCAAAATTCAAAATACAATTATATTACACTTATTATTAAAACTAGAGTTTTATTTTTAAGAAAAATACTTAAAAGTAAAAATTTATAATTCTGAGTTTTTAAGCTAAATGAACATGTTTTTCATTCATAAAGAGAACATTTCAGTTAACCAAAGTACGTTAAAAACTGTAAGATATGCAAAGCCTGAAACAGCAGACTTCCTCCCCCCTTTGGCTTTACAACTATAGCAATCTCATGTAAAACCTCTAGTTACATCAGAAAAAACATGATTTCTAATCATATTAAATCCTGTCCATATAGACAACATTCGTAACTAGGCAACCTCTTCCTACTACTATACGAGAGAAGTATTAACTAGTACCAGTACTCCAAGAGAAAGGAAAGGGGAGGGAGAGGAAGAGGAGAGTGTATCCGAGTCTATATACACAGAAGGTAGAAACAGACAGAAAATACTAAAGCAAAACTAATATTTATTTTACCAATCTGGGAGCCAAGATCTCTGCTATAGAATCAAAATGTTGAAGATAATGTAAATTTTTACAGAGTAAGTAGCTACAGAGTCATCAATTTTCTCTTTAGCTGACAAATTCCAGTGAGTTTAATAACAGCCCCTTTTAGGAACAAACTAACAAGTCAAAAAAATGCAACCCACCATACAAATTAAGCATCCACTATTTAAACTGAATGTTAACTACAAATCACACGCTATTTTTTTAACACAATTTTATAAGTTTCTAAAACAATATAGATTTGAATTACACTAATTCTATCTATCTGTTAAATAGACAAGAAAGGACGTTATAAATTAAGACTTTATATTCAGGATTGATTTAAAGAACAGATTTACTACATAGACAGGATCCACACTTGGACTACTAGGTATTAAACAATGTTATAAGTGACATTCTTTTTATTCTTTTTTTTCTTCTTTTTTTTTTTTTTTTTTTCCAGTTCATTTATCACTAACACCAAACAACAGGTCCTATCAGCTCACAGAGCTGTCCATCGGGGGGGGGGGGGGGGCGGAATATTCCAGAAATTTTTACTGCTAAAGGTACTTGAGCATCTGGAACTTGCTTTAATATCATTGCTCATGAATGACAATAGTGTGACTATTTTACTAGCATTAAAATTGAAAGCTAGAGATGCCTTTAAAGCCAGCTAACTACTGAAACATCATCATACTCACTAGTTCAGTAAATATGTAATAGCAGGAAGTCCTAAGAAAAGAATAAATGCAGACAGGTGAAATAAATTTCAATTTACATAATGGTCAATGCAATTTTTTTTTCATGATCTCCTTGAAGTTTCTTGTTTCAAAATTCAAAATGACAAGGACAACTGCTATAATGAAAATGCCTTTAAATCTGTGGTCTTCAACTTTTTCCACTTATAGACTAACAAAAAGTTCCCAAAAGAGGTGAAGGCTCAGTGTAGCCTGTTTAAATCTCCCAACAGAAGACTTCCTTTTTCTTTATCTTCAGCAATTCTTCATATGCAGTGGGTCTGCAAATCATAGATTGAAAAACACCACTCTGGTAACTCATATTGCTTTTCACTTAGCTCCATTAACTTTGCAAACAAAAAAGATGCTGTCTACTTCAGAGAGAACGTGGTCTCAGAGGTCTCATATCAAACACTACTTTGTTTTCACTCAATAGCAAAGTATAAACCCTTAAAGTTCGGTTTACGGAAAAAAAAATCTCTTTGATGTTATTTTTTGTGCAAGTGACTGCACAGTTTCACTGATGGTGCTGCAAAATGAAATACGCCTGCTTTGTAATTCTTTGCTATGTCAGAAAAGGTTAGGACAAGGAGTGGCTAGAGTATCTCAGTGTGACAAGCATGAGGAAAAATAGTATAGATTAAGTTGGAAAAAGACAGTACACTTAGAGGAAACCTTGATTAGATTGTACAAACATTAACTTCAGTATAAAGTATCTCCATCTCTCTTAGCCTAAGAAAATATTCTGCCAAACAGATGATCCAAACCAGATGACAAGCTACTTGGACCTCACACTACAACAGTTACTGACATCTTTATATCTCAGCTTTTTTCTCCTTTCCTAAATCAAGTGTGGCGTATAACCTCATAATGTTTGAAGGCTAACTTTTTATATTATTTTTGTAAATCGTAAACATTTTCTGAGTGGAAACACAACTCAGTTTAAAATGTACATACTTCAAGAAAACGTTCTGATTTTTCTGCTCCTTTTATATAATGATTTGATTAATTTAACAGTTTTAAGATCACCATATAATACAATTTTGTAACTACTTATACTGTAATATGTTCTTAAAATGTACTATGCCCTCTGAGTTAATTTTTTCATTATACCAATATTGATAGGTGCATAGTATTTGCATCCATATTTGTGGCATTAAGTTTCATTAATTAGCTTAACAGCCTGGAAATTATCCAGGTTTCATTACTAGCAATATTCATTCCTTTGCCTTCCAAGCAAAAAATAGGAAGAAACAAAAAAGAAATAAAACGTTCATAGAATCATAAGCTGTGTTTCAACTGTATGTATTACATACTACAAGAAACTACTAATCCATAACTAGATTAGGAAAAAAGCTCCTTAAATGTTAGCACTTTAGTAGTATCTTACCTTTGTATCTAAAATTTCTCACTAAGAGCGCACAATAATAGTTTGAAAAAACAGAGGGCACAATATCCTTCTGATTGTTCAGAAACACATTTTAGTTATTAACAATCACTCAAAACTTTCACCAGCCAAGTTGCTTATTCCAGAAGAGAAAAATGAACTACAAATGTAATTTGATATGTGTAGGAATTTATACTATAACATACCATTATACTATACTAGTTATGACTACTATATGACATACTGAAATACTTGGTTTCAATACTGATTTCAGTATTGAATTCTGCTCAGGGCTGACAAAGCCTATATATACTCTGTAGGCTGCACATGTAGGTTTAGCTACCTACAGCTTAGCTACAGTAATTAAACAGTCAGAAGAAAATCCACACAAACAGTGCTCACAAAGTAAAGAACGTGAATGTTATTACTTTAAACTGTTCTCCATGTACCACGCGTTCAACAATTTGATATAATAATGGTCAAAACAATTCTAGCACAAACCATGTTAAATGGGATTAGAAAAAGACCCGTGCAAATGACAAAAACCCTTTATTTATGTTATCACATTGATAAAAGCAAAAAAACAAAGGCAATTTTACTTCTGGTTTAACCCCATCAAATTCACAATTACTTTCTTTATCCTTGAAAAAAAATAAATTTAAAACTGAAAGCAACCAGTAACTGAAGTAAATGGAACTAACTGAAAGCTGTGAGATCTAAGAAAGGTTAGCGCAAAACCTGAAGCAAAATTAAGTTCAGAATAAACTAAATCTGCCTCAAAGTTAACTTATCCAAATTTTTACTGCCAAATAAGGTTACTGCGATTGCAAATATCAAGGGAAGTTCAGGAGTCTGTCTTCAAAACATAACTCACATTTATCAGTCCTAAAGATTGATGCAAACCTTTTTCAACAAAGTACAAACCAGTTGTCCACCTCTCATTTTAAGCTGTTGAATTTAGTAACCTTCTTGAATTGTAGAAGGGACATGTTTCTTTTCTACCCAGCCAAGCAAAGGAGTGCAGTCCCTCCTCACTTAATTACCCAGCGTACACCTAAATACCAACTGCCATCCCTCAACACTCCAGCGTTAGCTGTAGTGGCTATCTACCGCAGCATCCATTTCTCTCCAATTCATCATAGTCAGCTTTCTTGCTGACACTCTTCAGAGCTGCCTGGTTGATGAATTGCTCTGTTATTCATCCTATGTTAATCTGAGGCTGACGCAAGAATACCTTTCTGAACACACTTAACAGTATTAAAACTCGGCACTACCAAGTGCCCTCAATGTGCATTAAACCTCCCATTTGGAACCAACAAGCTTCTTCATGAATAGTTACGAATAAAATACAGTTACTAAATCAATAGGCACTAGGTTTATGTACCCCATTACCCAGAAACAGAGCTTCTGCACAATTTCTTGCTTCCCTGGAAGCCACACCCAAATTATTAGAAATTGGAAGTACTTTGATTCATATAGAAATTAACCTCAATTAACCCCATATTAAGTTGATATAGGGAAGTTTTTCCCCTTCCCGCTCCTCAAAATATCAGTATATTTCTTAAATGCCACAGGTCTCAAAAAAAAAAAAAAAAAAAAAAGTTCTTTGAAGCCCATAAGCTTAATAAGCTTTTCTCAAGAAAGTCAGTTGTACTTCTTTTCCAGTTTCTCTGGAGGTGGATTTGATCCTTAGATAATGTTTGCTCCAGATTTTTTCCCAAAGGATTATGTTAGTCTTGTCACAGAAAGAAAATCTATCCACAGAGAAAGAACACAAAAACACTGCAAGAAATTTCAAAATATAAGACTCAAATCTCTGGAACCATATTACAACAGCTAAATATACTTCCCTTCTAAAAGCAATTACAGTCACTAATTTCATACCCAAAAGAGAGATTCTAAAGTATCATTCTTCCTCTCAAGATGTTTTAATACACATATAATCAGTCTTCCTGATAGAATCTTGGTTAGAATTCATTTCTGATCCCTGCTGTATCATCTATGCCCTGATTTCGTTCAAGTCTGTTTACCAATTGTGCACAAAGTTGACAGAACTATGTGAAAAGTGGGAACAAAAGAATCCATATAAGGAATCTTGCTTCAGGTTGATTCAGAGTCAGTATCAGATCTCCATAAAAGCCTTAAGTGCTTTAAAGTAGTAGTAATTCCCTCGTAAACTGACCACATATGGGCCTCTCCGACTATGCTTATCTTTATAGATGATACGATACTTAAGCTTAAGATACTTAAGAACTACCAACAACTTGTCCCTACCATCATCTAACATGCACCATTTTCTCGCTGCGCAGACAATCTTCACAGTAAAAACAACATACTTTAAACAAGACAGCTGAGCCTATTACAGCATTTTAACCTTCAACTTTAACACACAAACCAACTGTTAGAGAACATGCTTGTCAATACATTACATATGGAGTATTTAGGCAAAGTTAGTTTAGGGGGGGGAGGGAGAGATGACATCAGTTTGACGACTTCTGAAAAAACGTCCCGGGTTAATTTTTTCTGCAGGGGCACAGCTCGTGCCCCTTCAAAATGAGACAAACTGAAACTCCCTAAAAGCAGTATGCACAGATGAGCAACACTGCTCAAAACCAAACAGCACCAGGTCACAGACTTCTTCCTTCTGTTCCCCTGCTCACCATTCCTGCAGAGAAACTGAAGATATGCCACAGTAAACAGAAGTGTACTCGGCTTGCTCTGCATCTAAAAATTGAAAATTATGCATTAACTTTTGATGTAATTATTTGCAGGTTATTAGATTAAGCCACATTAAGAAGAATATTAACCAATTTGCTACTGCTTCAAAGTCTGATAAATAAATGAAAGCACTATGCAACATCAGCTGAATGTTTTAGTTGAGTTGCCATTTAAATATATGAACCAGAACATTAAGTTTTTATTAATGCTTATGCTAGATGGATCTGTGGCTTATTTTTTAAGATTTGAGGCGTATTCCATCTCCTAGACAGTATTGAAGAAAATATATTGCAGTTAGGATAGGACACACTGACCAATTAATGGTTACAGAGATTTCTAAAACAGTTCTTTAATCCGAATTAGACAAAACAATAAGGTTCATTATTTCAACAGCTGAAGGATTTAAAGAATTCAGGAAAGTCTGGCTTCCACCTAGTGTCAGCTAGCCTGAGAACAGTCACGTTCTTAAAATTCTGAATGGACCAGATGCACAATCAGCTGACATCAACTAGGAGTTTCAGACTTTAAAGTAAAATGTTTAAGCAAACGTGCTTCTCTCCCCAAGGCTCTGCTCTGTATCTTCGATATCAAGCCACCTCAGCCACTGTGCCAACACAACTACTCTGAGATCACATATGGCGAGTTCGATCACAGCTTTCATCTGCCTGAAAAGAAAGCCACCTCCAGACAAAAACTAACTCAAAAACTGCCCGACCCGTCCAGAATATCAGCTGACCTTTTAAGCCAGAAACTGATCCACCAGATAAAGGTATAAAATACTGTATTCTCTCTCCCTGTCTCTGCTCTGACATCAGCAGCCGTTTTGATGCATTACCCCTCAGAACTACGTCAACGTAACTTCCCAGCGAAGCAACAAGATTTTGTTTGTCATGCTGGCATTTTTTTTTCCTTTTCAAATCAAGTCTTAAAGAAGTATAAACATTTATAGGGTTATATATGATTAAAAGCGTTAACTGCCCCACCATTAATATGCTCGGCTGTCAGTTCAGTTGTCACACAAATTGCTTCATGGTTTGCCTTAAAAGGGGTATCTTGAGGACCTTCCCACCCGGGGAACTACCCAGAGCATTTTGATGAGGTTACACAGTATCAAAACACTGCTCTGGTACACCCTGTGCTGGAAACACAGAAAATCTTCCCTAACCCACAACAGTATGGAGTAAAATACAAGTATTCAGCTGCAAAACAGTCAAAAATATTTTGAAAACTGATTCAGAAAAATTGAATTCCAGCGTGCTATTCAATCAACTATATGCCACCAAAAAGGCGAAAAGAAAACCCATTAATAGAAAACCTATTGCCATTTCCCTTCAAGAGAATCCTTTTTTGCAATAAGCTGAGAAGCAAAATTTACTATTGACACCAGTATAAAAATCAATTCTCAAATGAAAAGTAATTGAAAATATTTTTTTCAATTTTTGCTCAATATTTTAAACCATGGGAATATAATAAAAAGAACCTGTGTTGCCACACTCATTGAGAAGACTAACACTTGCTAAAATAACTGCAGAGTACCAAAAAATCTGCCACTTCTAGTACTGGACCTACACAACTGCGGATTAGTAACACAACTGCCCAAATAGAAGCACTTTAACTTGCACCGTCTTGTCATCGTTCTCAGACACCCCACTAACCTGCAACAGACACCCTTCTCTTGGAAACAAGAATAACACCATGGAGGGGCAGCTCTGCTAATGAAGCTGGATATTATTTCTCTTTAAAGTTGTCATGGTTGCTTTGCTCATTAAAGCATAAACTGCCTCAAAAAATCTAAGCTCTGCTATTAAAAACTAATTCAACTTCTATTAAACATTTCCAAGAAAAACAACCAAAAGAAACCCAAACCCAGAAATTACTTTAATTGCACTGTGTCAAGTAACACGGGATATTTTCTCAAGTCAAAAGTAGAAATGTAATGTTGCTTAACTTTCAGCAACCCAACTCTTTGTCTCACCAAGGCAAAGGGCTTTTATTCAGATTATAAACATTGCACCTATCATCCGTTTCAGGATTCAAACAGCTCCAATGTCCTTCGCAGACCTAGACCCTCCCTGCTACAAAGACCCAGATCTATCTTACATGGTACTTCTACTGACCTAACCAACTGCATTAAGCATAATGACATTAAAAACACTGGTGGTTTTACTGTTCCTACTTGTTTTCCCAGCGCTGGCTTATTAAATTTCTATAAAATGTCAAAATCAAGAGAAGACTTTCATAATACCCATTTCGATTAAAATTGGTACAGAAAAATCCACACAGCCCCAATGAGAAATTGTGAGATACGTTTCAATAAATACAAGGGTCAGTGAGTGAGGGCACTTCACTACCTCACAGCTTTCCTGGCAAGGCATTTCCCTGTCTCCCCCCTCTCCCGCCCCCCCACATTCCGTATAAGCAGTCAAATATAAACCACCCGTCTCCATGGCAGACTCCTGCTGTACTTCAATCAGCCTGAGCTGTCAGGATGGTCTGATAATTAACGTTAACACAGGTCTTACCCTGTCAGTGACAGAATATATACCAAACCAACATCTAATAATACACCTAATTAATAGGATATCTGTATCAGGATGCATTCTCCAAAAAGGACAGCATTTTAAGGTTACAGACAGCAATTTAAGACAATTCAAATGTACTCACTTTTCTACCGAAGTCTACAAAGTTCAAATAATTTTAAGTATCCCGTTCCTGATTTGGCATTGTTTAGTGCACTCAGAGGAAGAAAGCTCTAATTTAAGGACTGAAACAGATAATCTGGTCAAAAAAAGTTACTCAACTACAAAAGTAACCATTCACTTTGTGCCCAGCCTTCTCCTCGCACGCACAGCACTGACCGAACACCAACTTTTTCTGACTTGACCTTTTCTCTTTTGATGCACGTAAACTTCATTTTCATAATTAAGACATTTTAAGTGCTGTCTTTAAGTGTTTCTCAGTTGCTAGTGGTTGTTTTCTTTCTCTTCCCCACTTTACTATAATATTAACCAATATACCTTCAGTTTTTCCTCTGTGTGCTATGAAAGCATCATGTGCCACTCCCTAATCTAATTGGCGCATGGTCAGTTGTTTCTAACTGTAGCAGGAGATTTTTTATGTATTTATATTACTTTGGAAACTATTGCGTACAATTTCTGATGAGGAAAATGCAACTCTATTCCAACATCAAGGAACAAGTAACACTAAACAAAAATTATAAAAAATTCAAACAGGTCTCTCCCAATTTAGAGACAAACAAGATAGCAGCTCTTGTACAGAACTAAGTCTAGCACAGTCACTCTTACTTAAAAAAAAAAAAAACAACTCTGATAACAGACATTTTAATAATCAATTATTGGTAAGCAACAGTGAACAAACTGCCTTCAAAACATGAGCTTAAAATAACTGCTCTACTAACTTCAAATTTTTAATCAGTTAAAACAACACCCATCTTTGTAAGTTACACGCCAGGTGACTGCAATCCTATAAATGTTGCAGATACAGTTCCAAAAATAACTTGTTTTAAAAAAGAACTCAACTGCTAGGGGGGAGGGGGAGGGAGGGGCAGATTTTTTGCAATTTTTCCCCAAGCTAAAACAAAATAAACTTTTTCTGAAGTGCAATGGACCTTTTGTTTTGATGTTGTAAGAGGCTGCCAAGGAATTACCCAAAAAAAAAAAAAAAAAAAAAAAAAAAAAAAAAGGAAACCAAACCACCACACCTCAGAACAACCCTTATGACGTTTCTGGACACACAAGTTCCAGAAGCTTTATAACCTCGTAATTACAAGACAATCATAAATCAGAAGAACACCTCAGACCATTATCTTAAGATTTAGAGATGATTAAAGAACCAAATTCAAAAGAGCAGTACTGATAAACAGCACATAAACAACACTCAGTGCTCTTGTTGCATGCTGTTTTGTACAATTTTAGTATTACAACTCAAAGTTTAAAAATTAGTCTGAGACTCTCCGGGCAAACAGCGAACATAAGGCCTTTATCCTAAAGAATATTCATCTCTTAACTTTGCATTAAGAGGCACAGTTTGCAATGAAACTATGAGTTCTTATTGCAAGATCCGATACAACTGAAAACCAGACACGCTAATGTGGCCAATGCCCCTTCATCAAATCTGACAAGTCAGCAACACCCTAGCTAAGCCCAGGCTACATTTACATCATCACAAACAGTAAGGTCATGTATAAAAGTAACCAGGTAACTTCTCAGGAAGAACTTATTTACAATACCAGAACACATTTCTTCAGTCCTAACTCATGCAGACATTACGGTTAAGACAATGAGACTGACAAAAGAACTGCAGTTTTGGGCACTGGGCTCTGCAAGTTCAAATCACTTTTCCCAGTGAGTACAGTGAACAGAGAGCAACATCCAAGAAAAAAACATCTTCCTTAATCCCTACCTAGATGTTTTTACAGCTAGCTTTGCTCTAACTGCTAGTCAGAAACAGGCAGCCTATTTGACACAAAATTAGATTTATCCCCAAAAGCTAGATGCACGGTTTAATTTACGTTTAAAGGTAGATGCACTTTTAAGTCACCTTCAACACAAGTTTGACAGGAAACCCAAAGTTTTTGAGGTATCATTTACAGAGAAAAAATGAACTCCTGATAAAGTCTGTGTCAATACCTTGTTAAAAAAAAAGTTCAGACACAGGTTTGGTCTGTATACATTCCCATCAGGTACAACGTTCTGACCACTTACAGGTTCAAGAAAACAAAAAGCAAATATAAAAATTACACTACTCAGATCTCAATTAATAGTTTAGGTATATTTTTTCACAATCTGCTTAAAGAATAAGACCAAAGTACCTCGTTAATTTCAACAGGTCAGAGTGCAATTACAGAGTTCGAAATGTTCAATTTATTAAAAAAAAAAAAATTAGTGCAAGAAGGTACAACTTTAGTCATTTTCCACAAAGGGGACCACTAAAATATACGAGTTGTCAGAAAAAACAGTCTAGGTTAGAATCATAAAAGTTAGTATCTGAGAAGCTAAAGTGCAAAAAAAAAATCAGGTCACATTTGATGGTGCAAACAATTACAGGAAATACAGCCTATTCCACATTCAGGAAGAGCTCTCTCTTCCCACAGGTTTGCACTAGTCTGATAAAAACAATCCAGCTTCCTAGTTATTATGATGTGCATTTTAAACATCCTTGTTAGTCCACAAAAGCCTTATTTACACATAAGAAGTTGAAAGCACACATATGCAAAAATATCTGTAACCTAAACGAAACTGTGACTTTCGTATTTTATTATGAAGTAGCTCTTTAAAAGAAAAAAAATGTTTCCTCCCATATACCTCTCACATTTAAGCTGATCTTCAAAACCAAATGCCATAAGGCAGAGACTAAGTTAAGCAATAAATTTATAAATTTTCAAAGATCAAATACTAGGATGGAGTTCAGAAAGGAAAATCTGTTTTGGATAATACACACAGCGCAGAAATGGGCCAAAAACATAGATGTATGTTCTGAAACCTAACCAGGTTAGATGTACTGTTCATATAAACCGACAGGTCAATCTCTATCTCTCCTTGCGTACAATTACAAGAAGTAATCACAACACAAGCCCATTTGAGTTTTGTTTTTAAATACTGGCATGTAAAAATAAATAAAGAAAAACCCTAACATTCCAGTAGAGAAAGCAATCCCAAGTTTTATTTATTTGAATTCTTCAGGTTGTGACTTTATTTCTTCAATTTGACCAGCAAAAAATAAAAGACAAAAAGACAAAAGCTGATTGTAATATTATTCTTCTAAAGCATAAACAAAACCTTCAGGAAAAAGGCTGTACAGTAACTAAAAAAAAAAAAAAAAAAAAGAATGTAAACATGCAAACAAAAAAACCCAACTACCTAAAGCACAAAACAACAAACTAGACTCAGCAAACCAAACTGTGGGGGGAGAGGGTACAGAGAGGGAACATGAATACCCTTACTTAATTTTTAGATTATATGTATCAATCTATACGTACACACACCAGCCCCTAATATTCGGTATTCTCAAAGATGCCATGAAACAACCGATGAAACTATTAAACAGTATACTTTTAAGTAAGCATTCTAAATCTCGCAGACTTTTCTAGCAAACGTATAGTTTGCTATTGCTAAACCCTTCTAGAGGATGTCAGTAGCATATAGTTCAAGATATTTAACACGGTGCCCCTTCGGTAACCAGAAGAGGTGTTTTATAGAACAACAGTTGTTCCAACTTCTCAACTGTTAACCGATATTGACTATCCCACCTACATAATACTGTGTGTAAGAATACAATATATGTAAATTCATACAAATATAGATACATATACCAATTCTTCAGTATTTTGTCATTCTTTGGTATCTTTTAATAAATTTGTTAATTCCACTACTCAAGTCAGTACTGGTGTTAAGAGGCCAGTCTCAAGCCTCAGAAAAAAAATAACTGGCGCCCCTTAGTGTTCAAATTTTGAAGTCTTGAAGCAATTTACTAGATTTGCATGAAACATTTTTTTCAACATTCCAAAAAGTTTTCTGCCTCCACAATACTTCCATCCAAATGCCAACGTAAACAGGAAAAGCAGAAAAGCTTAAAGGGATAGCAGATTTCTTCCTGAGACTATTTAGAAACACGGGTTGCATTTTTTTTATTTTTCTTTTAAAGAAGAGTGTGAAGAATAACAGCTGCAACACAATCCTTAAACTTTTTCAGCAAGAGTCTCACAGCCCTCATTTTGGAACTCCAGTATTTCACAGAACAGACTTCCAGAGCTTTCAACATTTAAAAAAAAAATCAAAATACGTAAGGATTTCAGATATTCCTTCTTCAGTGTCCTTTTCGTACGGGGAAATGTTTTTCTTTCTCTCTAAAGGTTTCAGGCCTCCTCTGGCCAAATACATTAACTTGAAGAGATTCAGTAATTTTCAAATCTGGCATCAAGCCTCTGGAAGGCTCATTTGTGCTAAAAGGGAAAAAGGGAGTCTTCTCAGTCAACTTTCTTCTTGATGTTTACTGTTAATCTAACTATTCTGAAGAGGTTGTTTGCTGTGGTGACCAAGAACGTAAGTTTTAAATAGTTTTATTTCTCACATCCGTATCTGCTCCAATATAAATTCAAACTTCACAAAAAGTCTTAAAAATAAAAATAGAATCTCCCATTATATCACTTCCCACAGTGCATCTTTCAGTATTCTTCACTGGGTTGTTTGTTTTTTGTTTTTTTTTTTTACTCCTCTATCATTTATTTCAGAAGGTAGCATTTTTTCGATATACTATTTTTTGTTGTACTACAGTCACTATCTCATTTTTACAGTCTTGGGAGAGGGCGGGGAATTGTTCTACCAAATATAACCAGCTCTTTCATCTTCCGAGGTCAACAACTTCCCAAACTTCTTTTAGCGAGAAGAAACACGTCCACAAACAAGAATCCTAACTCGAAATCTCGAAACTCAGTATTTCATGCTAAGAATCTCAAGAAGTTGAAACTGTATAAACAATTCATGATTTTATTATATTCTACAAAGCTACCAAATACGCTTGAACAAACAGGTCTCTAACTCTCCAGAAAGCCTACGTTTAAGGTGGTAATAAAGGAAATGCTTTTAACAAGAAAAGCAAATCTGAGAACTGAAGCATAATGCAAATTTAAAATACTAAGAGCAAGCGTATTGCGTTGTTTTTAACACAGTGGGTCTGCAAGTGTAGTGGAAAGACATATGGGACGCATGAACTTCCCAGCGTACTTTTTTTCTCTTTCTTTCCAAAATGAGATTATTTATTTGTAAAAACGCAACCTTAAAGGAAGCTATTTAGGAAAAAAAAAAGGGGAGGTGTGTGTGTCAACCCACAGGAGCAGCCCCTCGCCCCCCCGGGGCAGGGGGCAGCAGCGAACATTTGGCAGGAGCAGACGAGGCAATTTCGTAATATTTTTTTTTTTTCCTTCACTAAAGTCACACGTAAGAGTCTTTCAAGTTAGTTTCTTTAAAAGGTAAGAATAGCTGAAAGAAGAATTTGTTCGCTTCCCGTGCGATATAGGAAAATTGTAATTAGTTTGTGGCCAGTTTGGGGTGGGGTAGAGCTGGAGGCCGAAGAAAGAGCTCAGCCCCCTCCGTCTTAGTCATTCAAGTTCAAGCAGCTTCCAGAACAGCCAAATCTCGAAACCAAACACCCTCCCAACCCTGCTCTCCCCCCCGCCTCCTTCCCCCCTCCCTCCGCCCGGGGCCCTCCGGCCGGGCCGGGCCGAGGAGCGCTGCCCGGAGGCGGCCGCACCGGACCCCTCTCCCCGCCGCCGCGCCGCCAACCAGCCCTTCCCCTCCTCCCTGCCTTCCCCCAGAGCGCATTCCTGAGCTCCTCTCCTCGCTCCCTCCCCTCCGTGCGGTGGTTACCCTTCCCCCGGGTTCCGGAGACGGTGCGGGGAAGGGAAAAAGAGAAAAAATAAAGGGGGAAATAAAAACAAGCCAACCCTGGGGAGAGCGGGGAGCTGTGCGGCCGGGGCTGCCCCTTCCCCCGCCCGCCCGCTCACCGAGCCCCCCCGGCACCGCACGGCAGCGGCCAGGGCGAAGAGAGCCCGCACTTCCCCTTTGTTTTCGGCTCTCCAGCCGGGGGCCGGGAGCCGTGCGGAGAACAGCGGGGAGAGCCAAAACAGGCCCCGCGCTCCCCCCGCCGCCCGGCCGGGGCTGGGGCGAGGGGGCCGAGCGGGATCCCGGGAGCGGCGCGGAGGCCCCGGGGAAGGCGGGGGTGGGGTGGGGGGGGGAGGCAGGGCAGGGCGGCGGAGCGGGGGAGGGGGGCGGCCGGGCGGGCGCTTTTACCTTCGTCCAGCAGCCTCTCGAGGTGGTTGAAGATCCCGCAGAAGTTGGGGAGGCTGCTCATCAGCTTCTTGTCGTTCATCAGCTGCATCAGGTAATCGGGGCTCGGCTTCGGCTTCTCCTTGGTTTCCATTTCCCCAACCATATTCCACAGCCCGCGCAGGAGGACGGCGAGCGCCCGCAGCAGCTCCGCCGAGCAAGGCGACGGCGGCACGGGGCGCCCGGCTGGATCCGGGCGGGCGGGCGGGCGGTGGGGGAGGGGAGGGGGCGGGGAGGGGAGCTTCCCCGAGGAAGGAGGAGAAGGAGGAGGATTCAAATCCGGAGGCAAACGCAGCCCCACCGCCGAGTCCGAGGGGCCGGGAACACACACACAAAAAAAAAAAAAAAAAAAAAAAAAGAGGAAACTCGGTAGAAACCCCCCTGCGGGCTGCGCCCTCCTCCCCGGGCACAAGGACCCGCCGCCGCCGCCGCCTCTCGGTGCCGCCGCTCCCCTGCTCCGTGCGCCCTCGGCCGGCGCAGTCCTCGGTGTGTCCCCCCCTCCTCCTCCTCCTCCTCCTCCTCCCGTGCGCACACACACACGCCGAGCCCGGCTTCTCCTCTCGGCGCTGCCCCCTGTCTCCGCGGCGGGGGAGGGAGGGAGGGAGGGAGGGGACGAGCGGGGCGGGCGGGCGCTGCTGGCGCGACTGCCGCTTCCGAGGAGCCGCCGCCGGTGTCTCTCCGCTGTTGTTGCCGCCGCTGTTGTTGCCGCTGCGCCTGGCGTGTCCTCCTCTCCGCCTCCCGCCCGCCCGCCCGCCCTCCCGCCGCCGCTGCTGCCTGTGGCTGGTGAGTCTCAGCCCCGCCGCCTCCTCACTTCTCCTCAGTTCGCTCCGGAGTTCGCTTCAGTTCAGGCTGCGCTGGCAGCGGCAGCAGCAGCGGCGGCAGGAGGAGGGGAGGGGGCAGGGCCGGGCGGGGGCGGGGAGATGCCCGGGAGGGGGCGGGCCCAGGGGCGGGGAAGCTGTTGCTCGGCGGCGGGGGCGGCAGCGCCGCTTGGCGGACCCCGCTGTCGCTCCCTGTCCCCTCCCGGCGTTGGGGGGCCCGGGGCGGCGGCGGCTGCCCCGACCACGCCCCCTCCGAGCGTCTGCGCGCGGGCAGGCCCCCGCGCGCCTCCCGCCCCGCGGAAGCACGCGCGCGCACGGAACTCTTCTAAACAAAGTCGTGTCGCTTCAGCGATTCCGCGCGCGCGGGGGGCGGGGGCGCGGGGCGGGGCCGGGTCACGTGCGCCGTCGGGGGGGCGGGGAGAGCCCCGCCGAGGCGCGCGTGCGCCCGCCCTTTACAGCAGCGCCGCCGCCGAGGTCGCGCGCGGCGGCGGCGGCGGCGGCGGAGGGGGGGGGCAGTTGCTGGCGCCGCCGCGGCGGCGCATGCGCCAGTGGGCGGTGCGGTTGGCGGAGCGGCGCGAGGAGCGATTTCTAATCGGTAAAGCAGCGGCGGGGGCAGGAGGAGAGTGAGGCTCCGGGGCTGCTCCCCTGTAGCCAGCCCCGCGGGGGGGCGCGGAGAAGCTGGGGTGGTGGGAGCTGCTCTTGTTTCCGTCCTCCCTCCCCGGCCGTTGGCAGGCGGCGTGAGCCCGGGAGTCGTTTAACGGCCGCCGTCGGTCTCGGAGGGGCGCGGAGCGGGCCGGGGGTCCTGCCGCCGCTGGAGGCGGTGGCGGCCCGGCCGTACGCATGCCCCTTCCGCACGCCCGACCCTGGAGTGACGGCGGCCGCCGTCTAGCGCCGTGCCCCAGCCGGGCGGCCCTCCCGCCGCGGCGCCACCGGTGGGTCCCGGCTGCGGCGCTGCCTTCCTGCCCAAGCCGCACCGGCAGGCGGCTAAAGGCATTTTTTTTTTTATTTTATTTTTTTTTTTTTTGGTTACAGGGCAGCGCAGTGCTTTGGTATCAGCCGCGGCTTGTTTGGCAGGTCTAGATGGGAGACGTGATGGGAGCAGCAGTACCCGGCAGCCAGAAACAAAATTAACCTGCTCCATCCACTGCAGCCGCAGAGGCAAAGCAGCGCGACGCGGTTGCTTGTACGTATTCCTCCTTCCCCACGCAGCTACTCGGTGCTCTTACTTGGTTTTTATTATTTAGGAGGTCGTCAGAAAGCTTTGCTGCAATTTTCAGTGTCTTGGTAGTGCTTATGTTATGAAACTAGATAAAAAATAGCCTCGTGCTTCATTTAGATTGCTTGAAAACAGTCATTTTTAATAGGACTGGGTATAAAGTCTAGATATTGCATACAGGTCTGTAAAAATTCAAGTCTGTTTTCATACATACTGCATAGTATTTGAAAAAACTGTAAAAACTAATTACAATGAACAATACTTCCAAAACTAAAACGCAGCACAGACATGTTGTCGTCTTGACAGGTGCTTAATTTTACTGGGTATTTTCAAGCGGTGTTATTCTACTTTTCCTGAAAGATGTGCACTGACAAAAATGTAGAGAAAGTGTAATTCTCGTAACAGAAAAAATGCCTTGGATTATTGCATTCCTTCTAGTGTTAATTGATTTTTTTTTTTTCACATTTAAACATGTAGAATTCATTATTTGGACATGAGAGATTTATTTCATTTCAGGGTTTTGTTTACATTACGTAAAAATTAATGGCTTGTGTAAGATAAGTCAGATTTATTGCTTCCATCATGTTAAAAATGTATATACAGCAAGAAATTACTATCTTTGTTGACAAAGAAAGACTAGCAATGTTACAAACCATTTTTTTCATATAGAACCTTAGTCCATCGATAGCATGCCCAAGGCACACTGCAGTATGGCTATGGATGATGAAACAATACATTTTCTTTTTATTAACAAGATTGTGTTTGCTTTTTTCCAACATCGTTTTGAAATTGTGACAAGCTAAAATACAACCTTATATGCTCAACAAAATTGCCATCCTTTTATTTATCATAGATCAGTCTGGAAGGTGATGCTTTTTTTTAGCCCTTTATTTGCTACCAGTGAGTGAAGACTCTTTTTAACACCGAGAAAACTTGGTATCTAATCCTTCCATTTGATTAAGGACATCATCAGTCAGACAGCAGGGTTTCATCTTGAAATTAGATGGACTTAGATAATGTTAGAATAATTGTTCTGGACTGCTGATTCTCACAGTAAAAATAGCATATGGAGACTTTTTCAGCAGATTTGGTGCAGCTGTTCCCCTACCATTTCATTATTGCTTCCTGCACATAAAGTGCTTCTGGTGCTTGAATATGAGCAGACAAAACAAGCACACAATATAAGGTAAGAAATACCAGCACAGGTTGTTGCGCAGTAACTATCAGTTGTCTTCCCAACTAATAGAAACAACATAGCTTATCCCAAGCTATTTTGCACTTATTTAATGGAGAATAAGATGGTGCACACTAGCAGTTAATGAGGAATCACTCGTGCAGTGCAATGCAAAATTCAAGCTCTAGTTTGCCCTGTGTTAATCTGAATTATTTTCTCAGTCTGAACAGTACAGAAATTGAGGCAAAGCTGTGTCCTGAAGCTGCCCGTGTAATTAAGCATAAATGACAAAAAATTCTCATCCTTGATTTTTCCATAAATACGTAAAGACACTGAATTCAAGTAATTGGAAAAATTATTTTGGAAAAGCTGAATGCTTTACCAAAATGTAGGTAATAAGCAAATCAGCATGATACCCTTCTTCATCAATCATACAGTAAAAACAAAAGAGCTACCTAAAAGCCCCTCTCGGCATACCTTATGTTCTTTTCTCTGCCTTTACCTTCCCATACTTCCATGTCCCAGGAAAGGGTTTTTTAAGAGTGCCTGGGAATGAAAGTTGAGTTAGTTCTGGTTAAAGAGCTGTGAGAAGGTGTAACTCCCATCAAAACTGGCGTGTCTCCAGCCTGATCTACAGAGGCACTAGAAATGCACTATACTGAACTTTGCAGCTTTCCTGTGGGGGAAGAAATGAGGGGTTGAGTAAATAGGTCCTGCAGGTAAGGGAGAGAGGATTTGTGGTATTGATGTCAGGGCGTGGAGGGGCGAGTGTTGTTTTGGTTGGTTTGTTTCAAGGTAACCAGGTCCTGTGGTCATGTAAGGTTCTTTGGGTAACTACTCAGCGCCTTAACCTCTGTCTGAATACAAGCAGAAGTCTTTAACTCTTGCGTTTTCATCTAGGTATCCCTTCTTGTATCGTGTAACCTGTAGTTTTCTCCAACAGCTTCTTTTTTAAGGTGAAGTTTTATTGCATTAATCTAATCTTGCAGTAAGAAAAATTATGATAACGCCAGCAGCAGCTTCTGTATATTACAGTAAAGACCTGCAATGATCATAAAAAACAAATTCAATTACTGCTATAATGTTCATAGCTGATAGCACCTTGGGAATTAGGAGAGCTGAAGGCTGATGACTACTGGGAAACACACTCTTTTAGTTAAAGTGTTGGCTATTTCCTCCAGCATCTCTGTTGACTGTATGCATTTGGATGTCATCAGCCTTGTGCAATGCTGTCTATAACAAGAAGGTACCAATCTACTACACTACTCTTCTGCAGAGAAAGACACAATTCTTCACTTACCTATTACAGTCACTCGAGAAAAGAATACTATGTTTGTGATTCAGTATTGAATTGTTCATGATGTACAAGATAGTAGCTGCTGTAACTAATACAGCAGTCAGAAGTGACCACTACCAGATGGACATCTGAAGTTCAGTCATCTCTGGAAGGTGATTAACTCATGAACCGAATAAGGTCTAGAGCCAGACTAAAAATCTCAAGAGCAAATTAAATTGAAGTTCTGTGATGTGTCTGACAACAAAAATGTATTTCCCTTGACATTAAGCCAAACTGGTGGTAACTTTTCAAATAGAAGCCATGGTAGTACATCATTCACAGTAATAAGCAGAAGGCATAGTGTTCATAGTATAAAAAGGGAAGAGGTTGGTTTATTTTTTACAAAACAAAAAAAAGCCCATGTTCCAATGACCACTTCAGGTTCTTTAACTATTTATACTAGTGCTTACCTGTCCACTCTGTATGCCAGGTTTATTCTGTCTGGATGTTTTATTCCAGCTTGAATGTTTTCCTGACACAGCAGAGAATTGACTTCTATTTAAATCCCAGGATGGGCTTCTTCCATTAAATATAGATAATAACACACAGAGATCATAACACGTTTCTGAGTGCTGTGTGTAATCTTGGAAGAGATAATGCGTAATCTTGTCTGCTACTGATGCTAAATGATTGCTGAAGAAGTGAAAGATACAGGTTTTAAGCACACTTTGTAGTGTAGTGTAGTAGTGCAAGGATTCAGATTTGTATCTTCTATACTTGAGGTAGTTCAAGCTGCACAACATCTGTGAAGAAGGGCATAGTAACCCACAATATCATTACTGGTAGAACTGGCCATTCCTCAAGTTCGAATAAAGGAGCCAGAAGAAGAGATAGCTTTGTGATTCATCCACTTACACAAGAGTAGGAAGAGCTGCATTCTCACTGTTCCTGTGGTTCTGTACGAATTATGCAGTCATTAAGTTGGGGAGAAAAGAAAACGCTAAGTTAAACAAAAAAAGTATCTTCCACCTTTGACCTAAACCTAAGTCTTGTACCAGGCAGTTTTGTTGGTAAGATACATATTCTATATATCTTAAGTTATTGTGGTAAGATACTGTTACATAGATAGGATGGAGGTGCCTAAATTCTGCTTCATAAAATATTAAGCATTTTCTTTAACTCTTGGTAGTTAGAATCATAGAACAGTTGAGGTTGGCAGGGACCTTCAAAGGTCGTCTAGTCCAATGCCCCCTGCAATAAGCAGGGTCATCTTCAACTAGATCAAGGTGGTCAGAGCCCCATTCAGCCTGACCTTGAACACTTCTAATGATGGCCCAAACCATGACATGGGGCATAGACAACTTCTCTGGGAAACCTGTTCCAGTGTTTCACCACCTTCATGTTAGTGAAGGCATAGATAACTCTGTGTTGGGCTTCACCCTATATGTGTACCGTAGCCATGGATATGCATGGAAAAGATGTAAATCAATGTATAACAATATATATATAACAATATATAACAGAATATATTACATCAATGTTCAAGATTGCCATAGATTAATCACCTTTTTTTCTTGATTTTTCTTCAAGTAGATAATTTCCATGGGTATGGAATGTAGATGCTATTTCTTTATGTACTACTATGTAGACTTTTCTCCAGAAAAGATAGCGTTCTAGAAACAAGAAAACCTGTGTCTGTCTAGAGAGGGTGGTAGTTCTGCTACCTGAGAAATCTCCGTGAACTAAAAAGTAAGTTTAGATTGGTTTAATTTCACACTCTTCAGTAGGAGACCAAAATGAATCTCACACGTGCCAATTTTATTATAATGTTGCTGAGAAAGGCAGAAAACTGTGAGAAAGAGGGAAAGAAAAGCAATCTGAGAAAGCAGAGAAGAGAAAAAATTATCAGCAATTAGGGAAAGTTAAATCAAGGTACTGCATTGTAAACGTAAAATTTACCTGCTTTATCATCTTGTTCATAACAGCGCTTCAATTTAAAAGCTGGGGGTGGGGAAGCTAATTATTCACAGAACATATTTCAGTTGTGCATTTTCAGGGTATGTTTTACCTCTAAGCTAATAAACTTTCCTAGATTTTATAATTTATAAACACTTGCATTGTTTTTGTGCATTTTACTGTTGGATCATTAATATTGTTCTTAGCTCACTAAAAGATGTCAAATAATCCCTTGAAATACACCATGCATGTTTTCAGTGTTTCTGATGTCATGCTCAGTCCTGTAGCTTCAGTTAATGTGCTAACTGCACTTCCCATTGGTACATTCATGAATTTACTACTTAGCTCTATGGCTCCAGGCTTGAATAGGGGAAAATTTCAAATGACTTCTGGCCTGTCCCTTGTGGAGAACTCATCTACGGAAACACTGTGTGAGCCAGCCTGTGCCACGCGTTGCAGAAGTGGGAGTAGCAGCAAGTGTGTGTTACTGTAAGTGCTGCCTGACTCTGTGGAGACACAGAGTCAGATAACACACATTCTAGTTTAAAAGACTACAGTATCAGGATATTTGGAAATTAAAAGTATTAAGAGATCTTAGCTGTTATTTCAGATGTACCAGGTTTTTTTCTATCCAATTTTCACTAGTTACCTAACCTTCAAGCTATCCAGGATAACATTCTGCATTTTAATTGATGCATTCATCTCAACTACAGTAGTGCCCTCAGCAGCTTTTTTTATTTGCTACATGTAACTAAAAATACAATGTTGAAAGACATACTTCTGTATAAGATACATAATCAAAAGTATTTTTACTATTCAGCATAGTGAGAAGTGTTTTCACTTTCACTATAGGACTCTTAATGTTCAGTACACAAAGAGTAGCAGTTCTAACACAAGAAGTTATATTGAACTGGACAGAAAACATTAAATGAGAAATGTCTAAATAAGAAAGCTTTGCATTTTTTTAACACCTTCTGGTAATGAGCAAGATATTTTGTATTGGATGGCCTTCTAATAAAATGTAATTAATCAGTCTAAAAAATCCAGAATCTTATTTTTGACTAGAAATATTTTTTTCCTCCTACTCAAAATACTTTATTTATTCCAAGCCTTTATTAATACAAATCCTTTTTTATTCATTTAATGGTGAAGAGATGTATCTGGAGTTAAAGCTGCGAGGAAAGAAAGAAACAGGAACCATCCCAAATCTCGTGCCATCTTGGTTGGCATTTGTTGACTGGTGCCTCATAAGTCCCTATTTGACTGTCACTAGAGCTCAAAGGACAAGTCATACTGGGTTGTTAGCTAATCTAGCAGATCTGACTCATTGTGAGCTATGGTCACTTCATACAAGATCATGCAATCTTAATTAGCTAATACTGTATCTGATTATTATTTAGATTTAGTTCATTGCTTGATTACAGTAATTCATTGTTAGAATTTTATAAGCACAATGAAGGGTGGGATTCACTTGCCTTATTTTATTCCGCCTGAATCTCCAGGAGGTCACTTTTCTCTCGTAGTTCCTGTATCACATCTGCCAGCTCTGTGCAGATGTCTCTTACACCTTTTGGATGTCTAGAGTGGCCACTGTGAGCTGTTGAACAGTCAGCTGAATCTCGCTGTAAACACACAAATATTTTTTCTATTAACCACTTTTGCTCACAGAAGAGTCTGAAAAACAGCTTGGATTCAGGATTTTGACAACTAAAATTACTCTGTTGAAGGTAACGCAGTCATTCCTTAGCTTTGGCTTTCAGAAGCGTGTTAGTATTTTACATTCGTAAAGTTGTTGTATTGGATAGACCACAGAGTACAGGGGCAAGGCAGTAGGCTAAAAAGTTCACTATGGTGTGAAATGGCAAATGTGTGTAAAATGGAGTAATCACCATTTAGATGGTGATTTAGATATAGTGGTCTGATAAAACAAATCACTGCAGCTAAATTTGAAGTGTCTAGAAATTACACTTTACCCTGCTGGCCATCTCAAATTCTCTTACATTTTTGTTATACTTCTTAGTTTAAAATGTTTCGTGTTTGATCTTTGATTGTGGCTGATATATAGGGAAGGGAAACACAACACATTTCCTGTATATTCAAACAACTTTCGTACAGATCCAGTTCACAAGTCTGGATATTCCTGTTCATTTGGAACAGGAAAAGTTGCCGTGTACATGTCACAACTTTTCTTATAACTTAGAGAAAGTGGCCTTAAAAAGTTCTGTAATAGGCAGCTTTATATTATGGAATTTATTGTATCATTCATGAATAAAGATGATCACTGAAATGTTAACATCTCTTATGGTATTGTGTTTGTTTAAAAATATATATTTGGAAGTTTCATGGGCAGTTTTCTTCACCTTTCAGGTGTTTACATAACTTGTCAAACTAAGAAAGGTTATGACACATTGATTACAGTTTTTTGTTTTTACAGAACAGGTGTGACGGTTGTCTCTGTTTTTAGCACACACACTCCCCCGGACGCGCACACCCGAGCTGTTACCCTATCAGCTTAAGGAGCAGAGAAACGCAAAAATAAGTTTCCCAGAGAGTGTATTCCACTACCCAGTTTGCATAACAATACTGTTTTGTTATGTATTAACAAATGAATAGTCTGGTCTGACAATGTGCTCAAAAACCAACAGGTTGTGGCAGGAACTATAAAGAAAACACTACTTGAGGCAAGGCAGGAAAAAAAAAAACAACCTGTCTTGAATATTTGTAATTCTGTTTTGATTAAAGATGATCAGCATGAAAGTAATCCAAATTAGGCAGCCTTCTTTCTTCCCACTGCAGAAAGGTCTGGAAAGTCCCTTTTATTTGGGAAGCTGGCAAACCACTTCTCTGTTAGAGGTGGAGAGGAGGCACTGCTGCACTTAAAGCATTTCCCCATCTTTACAATTTTTCTACTTGCTTTTAAAAAGTCATGACATACATACCCAATCAGATAGCCAATTTTCATGCCAGAAGGAGGTCTTTCCCTCAGCAAGGCAATTAAAGTATACATCCCTACCTTGGTTTTCCTTCCAGGTAGTATATTTATAGCTATCCATCTGATTTTCATTACTAGAGGCATAATTGATCTTTTGTCCCATTTGGAAGTTTGTATGCACCTGTCCTGCAGGTTAGTAGTGAAATCAATTATCCCTGTGGCTACAGATACATCTTGGTACTTCGTTAGAAGTTTGTCAGAGGAGGCAGAGTCCTTTGTGTTAGATTGACAACAGGTGATTAGTGGGGAGTCATAGCCATGTAGGCACAGCTTGCAGGCTCAGGCTTGCACCTGATATTACATTGATACGCTCACTGATTTCCTCCAGGAATAGAGGTTTGGGGAGGTCTGGTAACAAAAAACAAAAATAACCAACCGAAAAACCCCAGCTGAGTTCATTTAAGGAGGAGGCTGAAATATAGAGATTAATTTGAAAAAAGTATACTTGGACTTTTCTGTTATCACAAGTATAAAATGGTAGATTAGCAATGTAGTAAGATAAGTGAATATTACAAATACATTAAGTGACTAAAATGACCATTTTGCGTGTCATATCGATGTAATTCTCCTGTTGTGTCTTCATGTGATTGATGTGGAGCTTGATGAATTGAGTGAGTTACATTATTTCATTCAACTTTGTCCTCACAACAACAGAAAAACTGCTGTCTTTTGGCTGCTTCTGATCAAGAATTCTGTTACATGTGAAATCATTATTTGTGTCTAACTACAGACTTTAGTCTGGTGGCCTTTGTGCCCTTTGGGCTGAAAAGGATACCTAAGCACAGCAGTCAGAAATCACAAGTCGTTGTGCATAGGTAGTGTGATGTAATACTTCAAAATTAATTTGATCTCAGATCATGAAATAAAAAATAAATAATTATTGAATGTATTACAATATTCCCTCATCCTTAAAAATAAAAATGCAAACAAAAATTGCAGAATTCCATGTCTGGGGTTGGGCTAGATGGTCTCAAGAGGTCCCTTCCAACCTAAACAATTCTGTAACAATTCTGAAAATACATTAAATACCAAATTTTATTGGTGTTACGGGTTTTTTTATCTGTAACTTTGGACTTTTTGACAGTGTTGTTTGTTATATAATAACTTTATATATAAAACTCCACTATTTACAAGTTTTGTACATAAATCTCTACAGGATTAGGTCCAAATTGTAGGTTTTGTAACTGTACCACAGATAATAATATGCTTTAAGCTACATTGTGATCTCATTGCCTGTCATTAATTGTCAAATTACCTAAAATTGCTTTTCATGTGTCCTACGTGTCCTTTTATGTAAATGTTTTAAGTTAGTATGTCAGTGCGTGGACCACAAATAAGTAGAGAAGCATTTAGAGAAATTTCTCCAGCTTCAGAAACATGAAGTATTTTGCTTCTCCTCTCGAAAAATGACACGATAGAACAAAAGTAGGAAGAAAGCACGCACATCCTTTGCGAAGCCAGTCTGTTGGGTCATGCGCAGAAAAGAGCCAAGCAGTGAGACTGAGATTGTATTGACAAGAACAAGATGAATGGCCCCCTGGAGACTATGGGGTTTGTATGCTCGTTTCCACCACCTTTTCATCCTTTTGTACCCCCTTTCAGTTCATATGCAGATTAACTCAAACCAAGTCCTCACTAAATACTCTTTTTCACTTTAGTTTTGGAAGGTAGACGAGGATCTAAATATTTATGAGGCTTTTTTTTCCTCTGGTTTATGATGCACTCTTGTTGAATGTTGAGGAATTACGTTAATGAATGCATGCCTGCACACACAGACACAGAAACCAGGCAAAAGGAAAAAAACCACACAAAGCGTTGTCAGCTCTAATGTCGGCACTTACTAAACAGTTCCCATGAAAAAAAAAAAAAAAAAAGGCAAAGAGATTTAAAATCTGTTGCCAGGAGAAAAATAAATTGTATGGCTGAGCACAAAAGAAGAACAAAGTTTCATCTTTGCTTCCCTCAGCTGCAAATGTAACTCTTAGTTCAGCTCTGAATAAATTTGAAATAAAACATGTTAATTGAAAAATGAAAGCTTGTCTGAAAAGTCTTAACTGGATTTGTGTTTTCAGTAATGAAGAAAAGGCAAAGCTCCAGTCCTGTACAAGTTTCCTTTAACATCAGTAGTAATAAACACGATACATTAATTTTTTTTGTATGTTACAAGGTGCAGTTAAGTATCATTTGATTTGAGTTACAAGTCAAATGAAACTGTTTTTGCTATGATTTTGCTAACTTCAAAATTTAGGAGGGTTAGATTTTGTGAGATTGAGGGGTTTTCTGGAAACTAAAATGACATTTTTTGAAATTAAATACATAGAATATACTGAGATTATAGCTAGATATAACTAGAATATGAATCTATTTTCAGTATGGGTAGTTCAAAACTGTGACTTAAGGAACATGTTTTTATAGATGGAAGACTATATTGCATTAAAATACTACAACTGAAATATGGATATATTAATTCTTTTAATACTACGTTGTCAAGAAGAGTCATCTCTTCAACCTTTAATCATCTCTGCCTTCTTTCTACCCCTTTTTTATTCTCTGATGCACACGTAGCTGTGGCAGACAGGGCCCTAACTCATACAAGTGGGACAGTAAATTCTTTCGCATTAATGAATCAGAACATGAGATCTTAAAATGTGCTTTCGTGCTATCGTTTAAAAACTTACTGAAGCAATTGCAGATTGTTAATTCTTAGCTCTTCAAGCGCAATAGTATTTCTTAAAACACTGCCTTAATAAATATGTTCATGTTTTTATTGTACTTTGTTTTCAAGGTATTCAATTTCGCATGTAATTAAATTCAATAAAGCCATCTACATTTCATTTATTCTAAAGTTACTGTTTATTATCTTCAAATACTGTTGCTATTTTCAGTTACTTTGCCTGTGATACCAAAGGGTAAAGTGAAACAAATTTTGCTTAGCAGATCCCAAGACACTAAAGTTGTATACAAACTAATAAAAAATTAGTATTTCACAACTAAAATTGCATCACTTTTATTTAGTCCTTTAACCTGCATCTTCTCCCACCTGACCACAGATACAATTTTAGATATTGCTAAAGTACTTAAACCCCTTAAAATTTAAAAGTGATCAAAAAAAATAATCTTAGTTTTGTCTCTTAACTGGGGAGATATCAAACTTACCTGGACTTGTCCAGCCTGGGCAAATTGAAGCACTTAATGTGGGGTCTTAGTGAAACATATTTGCACATCTGTATAACGACTTACTTCTTTTTTTAATGCGGATGGATTTGCAGGGAGGGGAAGAAGGGTTTCCTTCTATATTTACATGTACAGATCACAGTGGATTAATAGGTGAATGAGGAAAATGAATCAAGCTGTTGGAAGAAAAGAGCATCAGGGAGACAAGATCCTTGAATAAGCTTTGGAGAAGGAAGAATTGGAAGCCAGGGACAGAAAAGCTGGGGAAAAACACTGGAGTGGTGCAATGGTAGAGGCAGACGTAGCTGAAAGCTTTTATAGGGAGAACAGTAAGGAAAAACCAAAGTTGAGAGAGTCCTTGGCTTGAGTAGGGTTTTTTTGGCTCCCTTTAAGCTATTAACATTCGCAAAGAGAGAAGGAAACGAGTGGCACACAAGCCAAAGCCACTGAAGGTAGGTTTTTGGGGTAAGAAAGGCGGATGAACGATAAGCCTGGAGCAGGTATGTCAGAGTCCTGTGAAAGGCCTTCATTTAGAACACCAGAAAGGTACCCCCCAAAAAAAAAACATCCCAAAAGGCAAAGGGGTTGTAGCCCACAGGAGTGCCGTGTTAATGATGAAAACAATTACCTGTACTTTGCTCAAAAGAAAATAGCACAGGAAAATACAAGAATTTACAAAGATAATAAGCCTGAGCTAGACATGATACTCACGGGCCCATCAGCTGCATCTCAGTCCAGCACACTCACACTAAGGACAAGCCTTCTCCAGTCTCAGAAGTTTTATCTAGAAACTAGAGACTCATGTGAGGAAAAAAGTCCTGCCTAGAGCAACAGGACTTCTGGCCTGTGTTATTAGCTAGCTCACATTCTTTAAATAGAATATAGGACATAAACTAGTTACCTAAGCTTAGCACTTAGTTTCCTCCTCTGAAACCCACTTGCAACCACAGATTTCTAACCCATTAGAATAAACTCTGCTTCCAGAAGATAAAAAAGCACAAATGCAATTGCACAAATAAAACTTTCAGTGGACTCTTAAATGCAAGATCACAAACCCACTTAGTGATCTTCTGCCTTGTGAAGTTTTGCTTCAAAAATCACCAAGGGTAGGAGCACATTCTTCACTCTTCTGACTCGGAAAGATTCAGCCTTTAGATTCCAGTGCCTGGAGGAAAAAATTCCTGGAGAGGAAGGGAAAAAAAAAAAGTCATGGAACTGATTATAAGGACCCAAATCACTGTGCTGTTAGGATTACCAAATGCGTTAAGCTTTACAACAGTAGAAACTCCCCTTCAGTTGTTTGCTAGGTGAAGAACTCACTATACATTTTTTACTATTTTCCATTGTCTGAAAAATTTTGCTCAAATTCAGAAGTCACAAGATATATAAAGATAAAAAAAAAAAAAGAAAACACACGCACCACTGGAAATTGCAGGAAAGTTCTCTCACCACTCATCTGTTGTGGTGAGCACTAAAAATGAGCAATTTTCCTTTTTCCTAAGGCTGATTCTGAAGTGTTGTCACATTTTAACTGAAGGCAGTGGGGTGCAGCCATGGGTTTTCAAGAAAGTACTTTTTTGAGTCCGCTTAATCTTTAGGCTGGGATTTTTCCGAATGGATTCCTGCATAAATTTACCTTTTTTTTTCTTCCCAAAAGAAATTTCCTACAGCTGAATCACAGCACTCTAAAGGGAATCTGCCACTCTGCCTCAGCTGTGAGAAGTCTAGCTGTTTCCATACCAGTGTAAGAGTCATCTCACAGATGGAAGGTTTATCTCCATGGATGGTGGTGAGCTGAAGGAGAATCTGAAAGGCAATTAATTTTTTTTTTTTGCAAGTTTGATGTACATGCTTACAGTATTCCTCTTTGGTGCCTAAACAACTGATTTACTTTACTCTTCCTGTACTCACAGATGCCTTAATTTCTGCTGATAGACCTAGAGCTCCTAATAGACAGAAAGACTACAAAATGCTGAAGCCACAATTACCAAAGTGCTTAGACGTTTAGCATAAGATGTCCTAAGACAAATTTCTCAAAAGACATTCCCCCCAACATTAAAATAAAATTTAAAAAAATGGGCAAGTTTGTTCATCATGTCTGAGAATATCGACATAGCAGGTCTACAAATTTTCTCAAGGTACTGTGGGTGATACATGTTTTTTTTTTCTCATACGTAAGCAATGTTCAGATTCACAGTTCAGATTCATGAGCATAGTTCTATTAGATCATGAATCTGCACAGCTAGTTTCCATAAATATCCTTCAGACACCTAACTTTCATTAATTACTTAATGAAGGAACCTGAGCCCACCTCTAGACACAAAGATATATTACCTTATGTACAGAATGCCTCAAAGGGTTGAGTGTTGTAACAGAAATGCTGAGAGATGGTGGTGGAGTAAAACAGAACATCATTCCTCCCTCTTACACAGATCAACTCCAGATTTCTTCACAAATCATCAAGAGGTTAACGGTTGTTCTTCCAGACAAGCAGCTTCCAATATCAACAGTGACAACTTAGGAAGAAGGAAAGTGGATTTGGGAGAATTTTCCTCTCCAAGCACAACCATTTTTCTTTTCCTGCTTTCTCCTGTTTGAATTGCTCCATGTAAAGGGGGAAGGGTAGAAGAACTTTGATAACTGTTTTCTTACCTGATATTTTTGCCAGCAGAATCTGTACACTTTATAAATACAAAGTGATTATTTGAAGGCAAAAGAAGATAGAGGAAAAACTTGCAGATTTATTTGAAGAAAAATATAGAATAAACTAATACGGAGCCTGTACAGTTATTTCAAGAATACATATTCCCTATATCAGAACATAATAATTTGGTACATTCAATTTCTGCCATTTTTTAAGCAATAACCACTGATGATTTGCTTGTCAAGGATTGTCTTTGGCAAAGGGTGAAAATTTTTGTTTTAAGAACTGTTGAATATCAGGAATTAAATCAATGAAGGAAGCTTACAGCAACCTCAAGCATCATTCCTTCCTAAAGATCATTTAGTGTTCCCAAATTGTGTGAACTGAATTTGTTCACACAAGTGTAATTCCACCAAATGTCAATGCTCATAAATTGGGTACTAATTACATGATCTAATTTTGGAGCGTTCTAAAAGTTTATTTCTGAATCAGTTATCTTTTGCTTTTTTAATTTGTCATCTTGGTTTTCACAAAAAAAACCCCAACAACCCATGTTTAAACCTGGAAACAAATCAATTAACGTTTTTTGATATTTCTCTGAGGAAAATAAAGGGGTTCATTTTGTTCTTTAAACGTTGCCTTAGTCATTTTACCAGGGTGATTTTTAAGAATAATGTCATATAAATGAGGGTAATGATCTAGAAAGGCACTGGAATAAGACAAAAGAAATCTGGATTTAATGTCAATTTTTGATACAGACTTTCTGGCTGCATCTCTTCTAAAACGTTAAACAAACAGGACAGGACCCAACTGTGACTGTAAGGCCAGGCACCCTGGGCTGGCCGTGCTCACACTGTTAAGATTTCCTTCAACACAGCATGGTCACCTATCGAACGGTGTCTGGGAAGTCTTTGGGAAAGTGCTAGTTGGTCTTGGGGGGAAATTCTCCCCAGTGATGTTCTGACACTTGAACAGCACCAAGACCAGGATGCACTCCCTGGCACTGCTTAATTTCTCGGTGCAGACGTAATCCCCATGTGATTTGAGCAGAGCATGGGATTGTTCCATCATTAAGTGCCCCATTAGTGGGGAATAACTATTTTTCCTTTCTTCTTATCTGCTATGTCTATGTGGATTATGGTAAAAATCATCTCTTTCTGTTATGTGTAAACCATCTATTACACTAAGATCATAGCTTTATTTTAAAGTTATTAAACAGTATACTAATTAAAAGAGTAAAAAAAAGATTGCCAAAATTAAGAAAAGCCTGATAAAAGAAAAGGAAATCTTCAGCTACCAACACAAATATATATACATTTATATAAACATGGGTGTGTAAATGTACTGATATATAGTAGTGTGTGTATATGTATACACACACACTAAATATACTGTGCAAAAAGGTTCTGCATTACTGCATCCCTCTGCCAGCAGAATTAATATAACAATCTATTACACAGCTATTTGACAGAAATGTTACAGTTAATTAGATAAACTTATTCTTGCATCATAAATGGTTCTTCTGAAAACCTGGACATATTTCCACATAGGCATATATGACATTTCACTCAAAACTGACAGTATTTTGCAGACAAAAAAGTAGTAGCTAGTCTCTTTCTGTTAATCTTTTAAATTATCTTTTAAGATCAGGTTACATGCCATATAATTTAAATTATGGCATGGAAAAACCTATTTAGGAAGGATGAAGTTAATCACGGAGATGAGGAACAATACAGGAAACGTAGAACTCAAACAGAGGACAGGTGTTTTAATAGCTGCATACTTGAGACTGAATTTCCTTCTAACAATGGTAGCTATACATTAAACAAGAAAGGTAGTAAAGAAAACAGTGAAGTACAACAGTAACTGCACAAAGAGAGACCTTGCACAACAGTAACAACAAAAAAAGCAAGCTTGTATATTAGAGACTTTAAACTAGGAATTCAGAAGCCTATAAATCTTTTATTTTCTTCTAGTAATCATAGTTTCAAGTAAAATTGGGTGAAATAACCAAAAAATAAGCAAAGTAGTTGTCTAATAACACTTCAAAACTGCGATCTACAAATACTCCAGACTTCCTCTGGGTTTAGCAGTTTTTGCAAGCTCTATCAAAAATGTGCAGTTAGTATCAGTTGCCATAATTTCTAAATTAAATAAATAAAACAGCGTGTGGCAGAACTTCCTTAAGCAATGGTAAATGATGTGACTTTGCAAACAGGGAGGATATAGTAGATCCTCCCTTAGTCCAGGGAAAGGAAAAAAAACTAAATGATGAAGCCAAACACTTATTAAGGCCCTTCAGACCTGATTAAAGTCAAATTGCAGGAAGCATTTACTTTAATATAAAATATGCACAGCAACACAACCTTAATTAGACACACACGTCTCTCAAGATATCAATAAATGTTTCCTTTTGATAAGTCTGATTTAATAGACTGTAATAACAGGGGAATGTTTCTGAAACATCATTTAAGCAAGTGGGAGAAATAAACAAGCTCAAATATTTAAACCTCAACACCAATTAGCAGACCATTCTTTCCGAAGAAATATCTGAATTTCAAGTTTATTTAGCTTCAGCCAAACACAAATAAAGGCTTTGTTTTCAGAATAATTGGTTTTGAAACTGGAGAAACAGCTACTGGGTGTTGGTATCTTTGTTCTCAGAAGGCTACAGAAGCGGCAAACTGTCTTGGATGGTCTAGGTCTTAGCAGCAACTTAGAAAATAAATTTGAAGACAGACCTCCCCTTCTGAAGATTTTTTGTTTTCTGTTCCACCTTTGCATGAAGCAGAAATTGAGAGGTCAGAAAAGGGATCTCTCGTGTTGTGCAGCTACCTGGTAACAGCCCGGTGTTCAGCTTAACCGTGTGAGTTCTCAGATGGGTTAGCACCTCACAAAACCTTGCAGCAAGCATATATGGCATGCACTCTTAGACATTTCAATCAGTCTTCTGTGTTCATTCACAGGAGTACTCACACTCCTTTTTTGGCCATTTACACCACTGAAAAGCTTTTGCACTTTGCTTAAAACTGCCAAGAACAAAGCTCCAGTATCTCTTCTCATAAGGGTTTCTGTTCTAATTCAGGCACAGAGCATTTGATTTGTGTTGAACAGTGGGCTGATGGTTGTATTTCAGAGGTGATGACAGAAGGAAAAACTGTCACAAACTAAATGCTGCTAGAAGAAGTGAGGACCCAACGAATCTCCAAGCACATGAAAAGGCAGAGAGGGGGGCTTGGGTCAGGAGCCAGTAATGAGCACAAAATAAAGCAGTGACCTGATCCTTAAATCTGACATCATGCCAAAACTCTTCTGTGAACAAGGCCAGGGCTGCAGAACAAGGAGATCTCTTTACTCTGAAGTGATCTTCTTGCCAGGGAGGAAGAGGAGAATGAGCAGTCCTACATGAGTGCAACCTGTGAAAATGCTTACCTGCATCTGTACCAATATAGTTTGATTTTCTCAAAATGGTTTCCTGAGTATTGGGGGGCTCTGCTTTTTCCTGTGTGAAAGTCAGCGTCTCAGTCATTCTGCTGTTATGGAATGTGAAGCAAACAATTACATTTGTTCAGGTTCTTGTAATTCAGAGGTAAAGGGCTGTAACTTAAGTGCTTCTCTCTCTTGGTCTCTGTCCTTCAAAAATATTGAGGAAAAAAGGCACTGTTGCTGGACAGTTTGATTTCTCAAAGGTAAATGAAAAAATAACATGCAAAGAGGACATTCCCCAGAATCAGAATGTAGACTGGTTTCTTCTCCTTCCCCCCTCACCACCAACCCTGACCTGGTCAGGTCTTCCAAAATTTAAAAGCCACCGAGATGACTTTACCACTTCTCAGAGAAAGCCTCAGTCTCAGCAGATGGGAAGTAGGCTTTTTTTTTTTCTTGCTGCCAGAAAAACACAACTATCTATCAGAAGCTCTGATGCATCTAAGGAAAAGGAGAGTGAATTGCAAACAGCAGACAGAAAGCAAGCAGCAAATTAATGCTATGGGTGCCAGATCATCTGCAGAAGAAAGCGTTCTCCGAAACAACGAGGTAAGTGTTCATCAGTCCATATAGGCGTCAGGAGCTACAGACAGAAGGAAAGGATTTAGCATACAGCTTTAAGTGCATCCCAGCCTCAGCAGCAACAGAAACGTAGCATAGAAGTAGAGAAATATAAAGAACTAGAAAAAATAACAGAATGAACCCAAGAGATATTCAGAGGGTGGTGGTGAAGGACACTAATTGTAAACAGGAGAGAGAGGCCACAGTAAGCACGGCATAAGCAGAGTGCCAGAGGCGTGACAGTATGTGCTGGGGAAAAGAAAGTTTGTAACTGCAGACATTTTAAGAATGTGTTGATTCATTGAAAACAGCACAAAGCTCATGATGTCCATAGGGCCAGGGAACTGTTCCTCCCTGAAAAGTTAACCCACTTTTTCTTTAAAAGTTACTTTTTTTGGTGTTGGACCATACCCTGGTATGCGTCACTGAAATGTTCTCCCTCTTTTGCCTCTGTTGTGCAGAGTATAAAGGGCCAAGAACTTTCCAGCTGGATGTTTTTACCTGTGATTCCATTACTAGCAAGTCCTTACTTAAACTCTGTGAGATTGTGTATTGCATACAGATTAGGATATACCATTAAAAGCAATGGTAGCCCTCTATCCTCTGCTACTACTTTACTTATTATATTGCATAGATAATCAATTTTCATCCCTTTTCTAAAACTTCTGTTCCTTCTTCTGTCCTTACAATACACATCACACATCTTCAGGTTACTTTTTCCCCCTTTACTCTAATATTCCACTCACCCACCATCTTCCACTGCCATGCTGACCTCCAGAACAGATATACTTCCTTGTCCTTAGCTTTCCTTAACTTTATTTCACTTCTTCACTGTTCAACTTCTCACCTTCCTTCTGCCTCTGGGCTCTAGATGATCCCTATAAAGCCTCCTGGATGGTTACATCTTCCTTATTCCTTTCACCTGCTACTCCAACTTCAAACATAATTCAAACAATCAAATCTACTCAGTTTGTTCTTTTACTATGTCTCATTTCATTTATCTAACAACTTCTGACTTTCCAAGCTTCCAGCATAATTTCTTTCCTGCCTGATTATCCAGGCTTCTCTCATGGTGCCACTCTTTCTGGGGTGTGCTGCTCTGGCCAGCTTCCCTATTCCACACGTTCCCTTGTCATGCAGTAATATCCACCCTTTTCTCTTGGCTGGTAATCTTGAAATGTATATTTTGGCCTGACCAATGTCACAAGAGTTCTCCATTTCACTGTGCTGTGCAGACACACAAAGGTTTCAATTAACATCTAAGCTTGCCAGGGCAAGGATCTTTCTTGCCTGAACTATAAAGGGCCTTTTAAGCACGTAACAACAAATGCAGAGATTTTGACACCATCTTATTTCCAGAGGCCTTATTTTGTGGAAAGTAGAGCTCAGTGCTTCCTCTCCTCCCTGTCTTCTTTTTGTTGTTCCTTGGACCCATTCAGATCTCCTGGCACAAAAATGATTTCACCATAGCGGTTCTTCAGTCCTGTAAAATTGCATCACACCCAAAGAAATGTAGAGGTTTCTGAGGTGACTGTTACTGCCTGTTATGATAATACAGCCTGCTGGCTGCTGTGTCCTGGCACACCAAGAATTTAAGTTCATGTCTTATTCCAGCTACCCCTACACTAAAAAGGACTTAAGCAATGGGGAAGTAAGGAATACAAATGGAGAGACTAATGCCTCATGTTATTCTTCCACAAACACTTTATCTTTCCTACAATAAAAGTTGCACTTTAATGTCTTGGCTCGTACTTTGGGTGTTTCTCAACTAAATCTTGCTACAGAAGTACTGTGTCTATGTATCACAGACCAGAAGAACAATTAATCTGAGTTATGTGAGTCATGTTATGAAATGGCATCTTAACTCTTTGCCTTTGATTCCACTGTTCAGTAAAGTCTGTATCTTACTCTACTGAATACTGAGAAGCGTTTCAGTGCAACATCTGCATAAGCATGAATTAGAGGTGTAGTTTGTATAATCGGATTACATAGCACTGTCAAATGAAGGCACAATTTAAATATCTTACAAAATTTCTTTCAAGGCGCACATTACACTCAAAGGATCAATTTCTTCTGCTAATATTTTTGCAAAAAGTTGAATTGATGATTATTGTAGCCTCCTCTCTGCATCAACTGGAATCCCGATTCCATATTCAGTTTCTCTGTTTTTTCCAATACCACTGCTCAAATATATCTTGAAATATTCCTCCCAACCATACATATTACTCCACAAGAACAGATGGAGTTTATGCACAACTGGCTTTTTTTTTCCTATAGCCAGTTGAAATGAGCAGCCAGACAAGACAGAAATTTGCTGAAATTCTGAATTCTTTCTGCAGGTTTAAAGATTTTATAAGTTATCATTCGTTGATTATGCAACATCCATGGTCACAAGCATCTGTTGGTTGCATATGGGAGTGTAAACTCCTTTTTTTTATGCTACTGCAGAAAATAAGACACAAGCATGTAACTTGTTCAAAAAGGGGAGAACCACAGCAGCTTTGTTTGCAGGATGAGCTCCCTGCCCTCTCTGACGTGGGGCAGAAGCAATCAGTAAGAAAGGATGTACTGTACCATGCACCCTGAGCACTCAGGGACAGATGTGATTAAGCCAAATTTTCCCAGCTGGGCAGAAACAAGGGGAGCTGTGGCTGAGATTCAGCTCTGGCAACTTACAGGAAGATTATGAACAGTTCATAATAAGAAGTCGTCTTTCTGGCAACTGTTTCATGTGTGTATGCAGATAATCTATCCATTTGGAGAAACTGCAGACCAGGTATATCTTAAGGCTCCTGAAACTCATGGATTTATTCCTAATCATCAGAAGACATGCTTATACATCACAGATCTTCATTATCAGAATGCTAGCTGCCTGATTTCTGCCGCCAGCCTCAGCTGTTTGTTTCAGTCCACTTGGCTCTATGAACACTGGAAAAGATGAATAAATCCTATTTTATACTCTTTCCCATTCCTGACTATCAAAAATTCAAACCCAACCATTACAAATGCAACATTTACTTAATGGCACGCTTTGTTAAGTAGCACTGCTCAGTCATCCTGAATATGCCAGGAGCCCAAGAAAACAACTTATAAAAAAATTTAAGAAAATTACTCTGACTCATTCAGTTTGTTTCCTTTATTCTACCATGATGAAACACTGAGCTATAAGAATGGAGGCTTCCAGGGAGCAGTAGGGAATTCATGTCACTGCTGACTCTCAAACATATCACTACACTGTGCTGTCTTTTATTTTCCCAGACTCAGAATTAACAATTTTTTGCTCCTCCTAAAGGTGGAAGAGAGCGACATACTAAAGAAATAGAAAAGTCAAGAAAATATCTTCCACTAAATAAAATAAAATAAAAAAAAAACCAAAACCAAACCACAACCCCAAATGGCAAAGAAGGAGAGTGATTAATTTAAATCAGAAAAGTTTGGTTGACTTGTCTTGACTCTTCCTGGTTTTTTATGTTGAGTTGAGATCAAGTTCCTTCTGTTCAAAACTCTGCACATTTTCCCTTCCTATTCCACTTTCTTTCACACATTGCCTCCTTCAGATCTCTTCTCCTTTCTACCCTCATTGTCTGTGTCTAGTCCTGCCTTTGAACTTTCTTTCCAAGTATCACATATTTATTTTAAAAAAGCTTTTCTTCTATCGATCTCAAGCCATCTAATCAATTAACACTGTAAAGTTAAATTCATATAGCTTGGTTTTCAACCAGTATTTAACCCAAAGTTCATTATTTCTGTTTCAGATCTGAAATCCAAAAACATTTTTCCAAAAATATCATTCAGTCTAGTGTAAGAGACTTATTTTCTCTCTCTTGAAAAGAGCTATTCCTTTGTGAACACTACCACCAGTGTGCTCTTGGACCTGGCTTTTGTATGTTGCTGTCCTGTGCTGCATATTGTATTTCTCTGACTTACATTGTAAATTACACAAAACCAATACCTTGTCTATGATAAGAATTTTATCAGGGATGCTCTACAAATAACAGTACAGTAGGATATCACCTTGTCATTGCTTTGCTAAAGCTCAGTACAGAATTTTGCTTACTTATTGTATAATAGTGGCTTGTTTAGGACTAGCCTGATACAAAAAACACATTGAAAATTTGTACCTAGATTGTAGAAAAAACCCCCCAAAGTTCAAGGCAAACTCCAAATTCTGGGTGTAGGTTTGTATTCTCAAACCCCCTTACACACTGTAGCTCCTCTAGTGCAATATGCTAGGATTAATGGCTTCATGTCTAGCCAATTTCTTTTCTAATTTCATCTGGCTTTGTTTTGTACTTTCACAATCTAGTGTCTCTGTTGACACTGCAAGATAGGAGTAAGTCACATACAGAATGTTGTGTTTAGATGCTGCAATCTATTGCAGAATACAGACAGAAATAGAAAATGGCAAAGCATGTGCAAAAGTCATCTCATAACTTCGCCAAGGCATTCTGGGGTTTTCTTAGGCTGGGTAGTAATTGCAGAATTCTCTTGCAGAATACATAGCAATATTTTTTTGTTTTACATAATGAACATGGTCTGCTTAAAATCATGTTCCTCCTTTAATACAAACAAACCACAGCCTCTATACCTCCTATATGTAATCCACTGCAGCAAGTAAGGAAGAGATAGCGCAGAAAAATTGCCTAGCTTCTGTTTCTTGACTTTCAAGAACTGGTGGCCTTATACAAACCAAAGGGGAAAAAAAAAGTCATTGTATCTAGAATCTGCTGGGTGCTAATTTGACGTGGCAATGAGATGAAAGTTGGATTCATGCTAGTTTCAACATCAGAGGATTGGAATGCAGCCTACTTAGCATAGAAGTCAAACAATTCACTGGCAATAGATTACTTTCCACTTCTAGATCTGCTAAATAAATAGAAAACTAATTAACAGTGTAGTATGGCAGATGTAGCAGGTTTGAATTTCATTAGAGCACTGGCTAAGAACTGAAAGAATTAAGAAGTCGTTATATGTCCTAGTGTCTAACGAATCTTTCATACCGCCTTTTCCGTGGGACAGACAAAATACTATTTTTGTGCCCTCTGCGTAAGAGTCTCCTGCTACATTTCCACTTAAAATAAGATTGAAAGTGTAAGCCCTTGAAATTATTGCAAGTATTCTTTTCATTTTCCATAAAATTACTTTGGTTCCAAAACAGCAGTTGTGTATCTTTGCCTTATGTATTTCTGTTCAGCTACTTAAAGCTTTTTTAAATATGTTTTTCACATGGAGTTTCATTATCTATATTTCTTTCTCCCTGATGAAAAGTGTAATAGGTTGCGTTTCCTGTAGTAGTTAAGAACAAGGATCACACAAAGGAATAGCTATACTCACATTCTGCAAGGAAAAAAAAAGTTAAGGCATTTATTTTTAGACTTTTTCCCCCTAAACACACATTAAACTGAACTTCCTATATCCAGAATTGCATAACCAGATTTGGCAGTATTAATTAACAATAAAAGTAGTGTTTTGCCCCATAAGAATCAATAAGATAATTATGTTACTTAGGAAATGGTAGTCATATGATTTTGCTTTCAGTGCATAATGAATAACATTAAGTTCCGTGCAACAAAAAGGTTTTACAAACCAAAGCAAGCCATAGGACCTGTCTGAAATTCTTCCAGGAAAGCCTGATTGAAGCCCTGTAGCAACTACCTGATTTTACTAAGTCTTATGGGTATGTATATATGCTTGTAAACACATATTCTTTTAATCAAGAAGTACATAAATTCTTAAACCATATACTCCCAGGAGGCAGTTTTGGCTGGCATGCAGGAGATACCAGGACCGTTTCTATATTTTAATATTTGGACCTTGGAACATTTTTGTCACACTCCACATAGCTTCATTCCTAGGCAAAAAAGAATTAAACGTCTTTCAAGTGGCCATTATAAAGCTAAGTGCTGTGCATAAATATGCATGAGAGGTCATTATTGCCAAGAGATGATGCTTAAAAGGTTCAAGTGTCTCTTACTAAGATTTTCCTACTTGCTCTATGGCAGTAGAGTGAGTACTTCAAAGGTATAGCCGCATCTCCAGAAACTGATTTTTGGTTGTTGGCTTTTCTCTCTTCTGTTTTCTTGTAGGGTCTCCCAGTGATCAAATATAAGCTCGCAGTTATCCCCAGACTGGATGCTAGAAACCATCCCTGTAAGTAGCTGTACTGCCTTGGGGATTATCTAAGTCAGGAGCCTAGCTGGGATCCCCGTCAGCCTCTGAAGAAATAGCAATCACCACCAGAAACCGGCAGATCAACTGCGCTCCTCAGCCTTTGCTTTCAGTCTCAGCAGAAGCCAACTTCGGAGTCAAGTAAATGTCTGAGATCCTCCTTTCCACAGCAAGCTGCTCCCAGCCTGCTGCGCCGTACGTTCCCCCGTCAGACACGTCTGAGAAGCGGCCGCCCTGCCCTGGGCTGCTGCGGTGGCAGGAAGGGTGGGAGGGTGGCAACGCAGCAGCACGGTTGTCTTATTCACCACCAGCTTTCCAAAAACAATGGGGCAGAGCAGAGTGATGAACAAGGCGTTGAAATTGAAAGAGCAATCATGGGTGTGATAGCAGGGCTGGGGAATGCAAACATACTTTGGATTTCAGTCTATTCTTTGACAAGGCAAGACCCAGAAAAGATCACGCAGTCAATATATTTAGACACAAGTCTACAGCCTGCTGGTTTGGGTTTCTTTTCCAGCAGCACTGAGCAGTTACATCTCCAAGTGATTACCGAAGGAGCTGCATACAGTCAGCAGCTCTCCAAACCTGGGGTAGACTCCCATTGAACACTATTTTCAGCAGTTCTGTCGTGCACAGGATACCTACAGTGGCAGCAGCTGCACTTGTCAGATGTCACATTTACTGTGTATTTCCCCTGCCCTTTTTTTCTTCCTCCACGGTTCTTCCAGCGGGGATTTTGGCTCTCTCACATGCATATTAGCTTGGTATGATGTCCTTCTTCCAACTGCACAAACCTTTCCAAAACGCTTGTCAAACCTAGAACTGTTGTGGGGTTTTGTCACTTTTGTTTTTTTTCTTTCTGGAAACATGTGGGTAGAAGTATGAAATACGTATTCCCAGCCTTTACTCAGATGCTCTCTTCTAAACACAGGGTAGCCCGGAGAAGCCTGACTGCATGGTCCTTGGCTGATGTTGCTCCTTTTCTGCCAAGTCAGTTAGTCACATCCTCTGTTACAGATGGCTGACTTGTAGATAACCCCGAGGAGCAAATAGGTCCTTCACTCCTGATCATAAAGCTAATTTATTCCTGTGCCTCACTCCTCCAAATCTCAGTGTTTACCATACAACATGACTGAAATGAAAAACTGTAATGATTTTTATGTTTCAGGTTTTTTTTATTTATGATTTCAAACACTTTTAGTAACATAGTCTGTATCCCTTCAGTACATCCAATTCCAGAGCGTGGTTCAACTTGGGAGAATATTGGTTCTTACTCTCTGGTTAATGCATCCATTTCTTGAGTTATTGTCTTTGCATTGATCTCTATTGATTCAGTTAAAAGACATGTTATCCTTGTTTCCATTTCTGTGAGGGAGATGTGCTTGCATTATGGGACCTTTAATGGCAAGGTTATCTCTCATGTCATAGCCCTCATCTGCAATGTATTTTACTGATTACTTTTTGTGAGTAATCCTCAGCACAGAGGCTGCTCAAGAGATGGAACAATCTACGTGTCTGATGCTGTTCGGTATTTTGCACTTAGCTAATGAACACACCCATGCAACAAGGGTCACTGCTGCCTTGGACTGATTTTTCAGTGGTAAGGAAGGATGTTGTCAAACCAGTAAATCTATCCAGGGCACAGAAGGAACAATACCCAAAATTATGCATGTTAATCCAGCAAAATTAAAGCTGCAGTAAAAATTTGATAACATCATCTGAGAACAGCAAGGAGAAGAGTAGAAGAACATCTGGCAGAAACTTCCCTGCTCTTTTATAGCCAGATGTTAAGCAAGACAAGTGGAGGTTGTATGCTCAGACAAGAAGCTGTTTGGAAACAAGGGAAATGACATAGCTGTCAGGAGGTTCACTTCCTCTGCACAAAGGCAGCCTGGTTTCCAAAAAAAAAAAAACCCTTTGCTAATGAAAATGTTGCAAATGCAGCAAAGTAGCAACAGATTTTTTTTTTTGCTGGCGCAGCAAAAGAAAAGAAAAAAAGAGGATGGGCTTTTCCTCCCTCCTCAACCTACATTTATGCACTAGGGCTGCAGCGATTGCTTGGCAGGCTATGTCTATTAGAGCCAGGGCCAGACCTCAGCAAGCCAGTGGCAATGGCTCCATCACTGAACTGAGCTCGGGACAGCCTGGGAGCTCATGTCTGAACACTTAACTGCATTTTAGGGAAACGAAATTCTGACTCCCAAAAATAAAAAAGGAGAAATGAATCTGACCAGTTTTACATCGATTTAGTTTTCTGCTGGTCTGTAGCATGTTTTAAACACCAGCTCAGCTGCCTTTTAAAAAGAAAATAGGAGCTGGGGCTAAGGATGTCTCAGCAGGCTGGGTCTGCCTGATAAACACCGGTTAGATGCATCAGCCTCTGAGAGCCTTGAAGTTGAATGTAATCTCTGGAATTTTAAGCTTCCACTTTCCCCACCACCTTCCAGTCCCTCCTCGACAAACTATTAATTTTAAAACAATATGTCCCTAATCCTATCACTGTTCTGTATGGTCACCAAATCACCGGACGAGACAGATCCTCAAGGGAAAACTCATGTCCCTGCATTGTGAGTAATGAATGGAATTATTTCATGCTTCACAATGCCCTTGAGGGGGAGTCATACCAATTAACATAACTGGGTTTTCCTTATTACATGATGGAAATTAATGAGAGGAGAGGGGGGAAAAAAAGGGAAAAAAAGAAGATGGTATAGAGTGGTGTTTTGTAATGCATTTTGATCAATAAATTGAGGATGCATGCCAATTTGATATTGGTAAAGCCCAACCCCTCAGAGATAAAAACCCCTCAGAGAAAGGCAGGCTTTTTTCGTCCATGAAGACTGAACCCTATTTCAAAACATGGTTTGTGTAATATTTAAGTATAGGACAGGCCTTGTGTTTACACCTGGCATGTTACTGCCTGAGTTCACTAAGGGCAGTCTCCTACAAGAAAAGTCTATATCTGCTGATGGAAGTATAAGGTCTTGACTGTAAATGTCTAGACTGCATGGAAGAGTTTACCATGTAAGGAGGCATTGCAGCCACAGCAATGCAGCTCTAGCATCCCTTCATTTCACACTACTCACAAAAATGCAAAAAAAATTGAAGATAGGTAAATGCCAGCAGCAGTTAAGTTAGAAGTTAGGATCCCTTTTTGTCTTTGTCACAATTGGGAGTTAATAAAGATTTTGTCATCTTTTTGGGGGGCTAGATTCATGAAAACATGCATAAGGATGCAGCTGGCATCTCATGGTTTTTCTTGCACCTTGGTCTACAAGTCATTTACAGTAACAGCTTAACAATACCAATTTGAAAAACATAGGGACATTGATACAGTAAAATTCATTCATTAAGGGAAGAATTTCTTCCAGGGAAAAGCAAGCTATTCACAGCAGCTCACTGGAAACATTTAACTTCATTGCCTAACTGCGATCACTGGGCTGCGTCCATAAACACCAAAGCATTCAGCAATCAGCTCAGGGCGCTGGGGCATCAGCCTGCTCATGCTGTGGCTGCAGAAAATGTTGTCATTACCTCCTTCTTGTACCAAGGTCATGGGGTCCTGAAGATGATTCTCGAGAAACTCCTCTGTTAACTAGGCTGTGTTACCTCCCCTCTGAAACTTACCCACTGTCATTTCCCCATTAGCCAAATCTTTCTCCATCTTGCAGTTCCCTTTTTAATCCTCAGGTTCTCCAGCTTCACCAATCCTCTACATTTTCTAAGCAGGAGAACTAAGCATTTCCTTTATCTAGGACATAATTCAATTTAATCAAAGAAAGATATCAGTCAATCTGGCATAATCTACTGCAGTAAGCTCAAATGTAGCATTTTCTTCCAATTTCTCTTTACCCCCATGTATCTTAATATTATTCCATTTAAAAATTATGCTAGATCTCTGCATACAATTAAGGTTGCCCATTTTCCCTTACTTACCTCCCTCCAGCCTCCCTCCTTCTGCAGATGAATGCTGGAGCCCAAAACTTCAATATTAACGTGTTCAATCTTTCCCATTTTTCACGTCATGCTGAAATATGAACAGCAGCAGAGGGCAACTGGGCCACGTGGGCTTGTCTTGCTGGGCCATCGGCTCTTGTTCTCTCTGAGGACTAATTGTAATACATAAAAATTAAAATAGTTTTCCCCAGGAGGAATCAAAAAAAACTAATCCAAGCAGGCATTACACAGGAGAGCTACAGGCTGAAACAACTCCAGGAAGAGAGAGAGCTTTGAACTCAATTTCCCCACATCCCAGCTGCATGCTCTGGTTACTGGTGTAACTGGAGGTTGCAAGAAGTCAGCTGAAAGGAGCGCCTGTGACCCAGCTCCAGCCAGGCTCAGGTTCCATGGCAGCAAACACCTCACAGAAACAGGCCCTGAGCCACCTTATGTCACCAGGTGTCTGCAGCACTTCTTGTAGGGTAATTGCCCACTTAGTGTGAAACGAGTTTGGGTCCCATTGCTAGGTAGCTATGTCTCCTCATGCACTGTAAGTGCATGTGTTGAGGTTATGAACTCCATCAAAGTCTATAAAAATTAGATGTTGCAATGTTCACACCTAGTTCTTTCATTCCCTGAACCTTAAAAAGGAACACAAACAGAAACTTGGCTGCCTTCCTCAGATATTTTTCCTATACAGACTTGCCTCAGCTGTCTCCTTAAGGCACGTTACCTTGAATTTTTTTTTCCCCAGCTTCACATTTTTTCAGGTTAAATTCCATATACCAATGCAAACATCCTCTGCTTCCCAAAGCCTTCCTCCTCTTTCCTCAGTTATGGCTCTTTCTTTGATGTCTTCACTTCCTCGTGCTCTTTCTTCCATGTGACATCTATACAGTGCTAAGAGAGTTCAATAGATAAGCATCTCACTCCACTATCCACCTCTACCCTAAAAAATCTCTACATAATTTTTTTCTCACCACCTGGATTCAGTGATCAAGCCCAGCATCTAAAGACTGAGTCCTGTACCTCCTGTCTTACACATTGATTTCTCATGGAGCACTGAATGTGTGCACTTGAAATCTGAGGATGCTAAAATTCAGATTTTTATTTCTCCTAACCCCCTTTTTTTCTTATCTTATTTAACGAAGTAAAAGATTCGGTTTCCAGTTATATCTGTCTTTCTGGTAATGATAATCAGCTGTCTCAAGTACCTCCTGGAGCTCATAGACACTTCTTTCCCCATTATTCTCCTTCAAAAGCCTGGGATGGAGCTATGTCTCCTCTTGATTTCCCAGGTACCTCTCCCATAGCCAGCATTAAGTTTCCTGGCTGATTTCATTCCTTTGGCATCTATTTTTTTTAATAAATGTGGGTTGTAAACAACCTGCTTTTCAAATAGTTCTTTATTTTTGTGGGTTTGCTTGATTCCCTGGTATCCTTGAAAGTTAATGATTGGGTTTTTTCTGTCCTTAGAAAACATATAGAAACTGTGACAGACTGACTCCCTGCTGAATACTGAGGTACAAGTAGTAATTCACTTTCCTGGCAACATCCCCCTTTTTGTCAAGGTAGCCTCCGTGTCACTCAGGAAGGTGACGGCTATCTCCACAAGTAACCTTTGGCTTCCTATATACCAAATTTATAAAAACTTTTATTGTGTTCAGATCTTTTCCCATCTTCTTTTCCTGTCGCAGCTTTTTGGATCATATTCTTGCATTCTTCGTTCACAATAGCCTCTTGTACCAATTCCTGCAGCGCTGACCCTGCTGATTTATAGGTCTCATATTCTTCTCTCTTTATTGCTCTTTGTGTTTCCTGGTCATCCACAATGGTCATTTCTACTCCAAGTAGATTTATTTCTCAATGGTATACAGATTTCTTGAACTCTATGGACTATACCTCTGAGTATTTCCCCACCGTATCCTACATTTTCACTGTCTTTTGCTGTTTGTTTGAGAATACAGTGTTTTCTGTGAATTCAAAGCTTTCGCACTTGTAATTTTGGGGACTTACATGTTCCTGATTTCAGAAGTCATTAAATTTGGCCTTTGTTTTCGCATCCTCCTTTGTTAGCCCTTCTGTGTGATGCATAGCTTATCTGGGCAGATGCCAAGTGCCACAATGCAAGCCCACAGCTTTAACTGTACATTCATAGTTTTTGCTATAGCTCCCATATAGCAATATAAGTGCTTCCCGGATAGGAACAAGCTTGTTTTCACTCTATCCTGTGAGTAAAGAAACTGTTATTATTTACATTTTATGGAGACGGAAGCCAAGGCAAATAAGTTAAGATCCACATTTATGAATGCATTTAAGTGCCTAACTTGAACTCAGCCAAAAAAAAAAAAAAAATTTCTGATTCTTAAGTTATTATTCTTTTTCAGAAGCCTGGCTGCTTTCCTCCAAGAAGCTTCCCATTTTACTACACTTTCCGGCCCCCTCGTCCCACATGCAAATCCTGCCTCCACCAACACCATTTTGTTCATTCTCCATGCCCACGTAATTCCCTCTCATATTCCCCTTTGTTCTCACACAGAAGCTTAATGTATATCTACTTAATTAACACAGCTGAAGGCTGGGCTAGCCTGCAGGTGGGATCACTTCCAGCAAGGCAGCCCCTGGACTCTGACAGCAGGTTTTTTTCAGCTTGATTCTTTTTCCCACACCACCTAAATCATGGAGGACATGGATATGACCCTTTTGCTTTGTACTGGTTTAAAGTATTTAATTCCTCAATGGTGGGAATTTGCTTCCTACGTACATGAAAAAGCAAGGCGATGAACCTCATGAACACTCAATCCCCAGTGGATGCAAGAGGCAGCAGATGTTGTAAGCTCCCATGCCCCCAGCCCCTGGAAGACCATAAGACTTGCAGACCCTAATACTTCCCCTGCTGAAACCCCATAGAGCCATTCCTCCCCAGACAGACAAAACCCCTGCTGGTGCTGAGACAGTGGGTTACAAAAACAATGTCCCCCCACCTCTCCACCATTTTCCCAGCCTTTGCTCTCCTGCCCACTCCCTGAGGATGCATGCTCTCCACCAGAACAGCCCAGAGGGGAAGCCCACCCTAGCCGTGACTGTGGGTGCACAGGTTCAGGGCTGCAGGTCACTTGTGGCTGACCAAACCCCTGAAGTTCAGGTACAGCCTGTTCCTGGTAGCTTTCTCATCCACAGCTCCACGAGGGGTTTATCTGACAATATGCGGGGGACACGTGATACAGTCACTCTGGTCTGAATTTCTCTTGACCTTTGCTCTTACAGCTGTTCCATACCATAAGATTTTATCATGCTTTTGAACAGGAACCTGGAAGCCAGGGATCATGCTCCCCTTTTAGAGATCAGTCTGCACAGCCAGTGGAGTCAAGAAAGAGATTCACCTCTTCCTAATAAAGAGATGTCCATCTGTCCAGCTGACACGCCGACTCCATCCCCATTGACCACCCTGAGACCAGGACCATCAGCTCACTGCATACAGGGCCAGCTCCCCAAGCCAGGCCAGGTGAAACCCACCCAGGTCTCCCAGCCTAGCAAGCCACCCCTCAGGCTGTGGGATTTTTCTTGCTGTCTCCCAGGTTACCAGCACAGGTGACATCCGAGAGTCACCTACAGACAGGCAAAAACGAGGCGGTGAGGGATTCAGCAGGAGCTCGCGCACAGGATGCAGGACAGACAGCAATGCTCTCCCAACAGACAGACAGAGGCAGATAAAGGGAAACTAATGAGAGCAGCAGGAAGGCAGCCTGTCGTGGTGCCACAGCCCTGCCTTCGCCTATATCACCAGCTGATTGTGAATGACCCTGTTTTATCAGGCACTCGGCAATCATGCAGCAGTCACCGCACTGGGCAGTTTATGGCACTAGTCAGCTTGCTGTTACAATAAGATGCTAATATTTTGAACAATCAGGTACTCACCACCATAAAATAAAGCTAAACACTCTAAATCCTGCTTAACAAGCCTGCTAATGCACTATTGAAATCAATGACACATTTGAACAGTAAGAACTGCCCTGAAGCTTTTTAAAGCCTGCTGTCCTTATTTTTCATTTTGGAAGCAGAATTGTTGCCTCCAGGAGGGCACCTTCTGTTTGAAAGACTACGGGACCAAAAGCACAAAGAAAATGACATAGATTAGTTGGTAACAAGTGCCAGCAAATAGCATCCAACAAGTCACTTCATCTTTCCCTACCTCATTTTCTTCAGCTTGCAGAGCGCCAGATATAAAACCAGAAATGGTCTTCTCCAGTGGTCAGGTGCCTTGCAACACATGGATGAATGGAAATGTGTTATTAAAGGTTACAGAGAATTATTCTTAAATGGGCTCAAGTGATGTTTGTTTACACAATGCAGACTTGATAAAGCAATTGCAGACAAAACATATATCAAAATATGTTTAAGCAAGAACATCCATCACAACCTGAAATATGGAACTGTGTGAGAGGAGAGAATGAGAAAATGGGAATTGCATATTCGCAGACAGGAAAGGACAAGGGGGAAATAATGACAAATCAAATATAGCAACTTTTTTTTCTCACAAATGACACTTCTCATCAGCTAGCTTATGTCAAAGATAAAAGAAAAAAAAATCTCCTGTGACTTTTATCTATTAGATTTTGCTCTCAATACCTGCCATGCTCTGGAGCTGTGGCTGCAAGAAGGCCCAGCTCTGCCACTCTCAGCTAATAGGTTTGATTGTTCTCTCTGAAATTATACTCACAGATAGTGACCTGTGAGTCAATCTGGTTTTGCACTGGATAAGAAAGGGCCCCAGATAAGGTGGTGTGTGAGTGACTGGTGCAGCCTGACAGCTGGCAGCGAAGCTCTGCTACCCCATCGGCGCTGCTGCTGCTGCCTCCCCGCTCGCACAAGTTACGCTGCTGATGGTGAGATAAGTCATTGCCATCCACAAAGTGCTGCTGTTTAGTATACAGTATTTATATTTTATGAATGTTAACAAGCAAGAAGCCCTGCACAACTGAGCAGTTACGAGCTCAAAAGGCTTTGTGAGATATTTTCTCTAAGGGCTCATTAATGTGGTCTTTTAATGGAGTACTTGCATATCTGAATCTTTAACTGTAGCTATAAATAGAATTTATAAGCACTTGACAGTGTGTGGCAAAGCTGTGTTAGCAGCGCTTGCCCTGCTTTTTGCAAGTTCCATTTGCAACAGATATTTAAGAGGTGGAATTTAAACATTTCCCAAAATGCAGACTTGTATACATCCTAATAACGCTGCACCCTGAATATCATTTTCACTGGGTTTAACGCATTTGGCATGTTCCCTCACTTAACCAAGCATCACAACACCTCAACAAAACAGCCAGTATTCCTATGCTATTGAAGGGAAAATTAGGGCATAAAGAGGTCAAGCTACAACCCAAATGTCCCACAGCAAGTCAATAGCAGAGCAGGGGCAGGAACCATTGAGTTCTAATTGCCTGCCCTAATCATTGAGCCCAGAGAGACAAGTTGTGCCATTATTTTCACTAGGGCTGAAGTAGGGCCACTCCAGGCATATAAACTACTACCACTAACTGATGTAGCTGTCAGCTGGATTTTCCCTCCCATACTGGGTTCCCTTGCCCTGTGAAACACCCATGCTGTACTGACCAGGTGGCTTTTCCCACCTTCTTGATGATCAGTTTAGCAAAACATTTTAGCTCACCAAACCACATGAAGCAACCTTCAATATACTTTTGCCAGCCCTAGTGAAGAACCAACAGAATTACCCAGCTTAATGTACTATACAGGAGTGTTGGTTTATGATGATATAGTAAAAGCTGCTGGAGGATCACAGCTTTTAATAAATCACCATATAGTATTATCCATAAAATTGCCATTTCCATGCACTGCAGAACTTGTGACAGCTCTCTTATTTTGCTTGGCCACCTGAGGCTGTACCCATGTAAGAAACCCACAGCATGTCTGCGCTGCTGCTCCATGCGAAGAAGCCATCACAGGTCAAGCATGACAAGTTTGAAGAGCTAGTTTCCAAAATATCAGCGACTTGAAGCATCTACCACAGCCTAAGGAATCTGCAAGGTGTAAATAGGCCTTTTTCACCTGATTGTTTTTTTTAAAATGGACCTCTCAAATATTTCCCTGTCTAAACAGGCCCTGGAAGCCTTGACAGCCACAGTAGAGGAAAACAGTGGCACATCCACCTTCACCTGGCTTTCCGCCACCCTGTTCCTATCCAGTGGATGCACTGGCATACTTCTCCAGTTACACCACAGGGACTGAAGCCCAGCCATGTCTAGAAAAGAAAAAAACACACAGCTCCTGTGGCCTCACTGGGAGAGGCTTTCCTACCTAGCTTCAGCACTCAGTTGTACAGTTCATCTGCTTGGACAGAATTACATATATTTACTGGGGTGTGGGCCCGGAACACATTGACGAAGTCCCTTTAAGGTGATTACAGGGGATGTGTTGTCCTCTCAGGCTGACATCTATTATGGCTCATTATTTGGATTTTACGCTAGCAATTCTGAACGCTTCCATTTTTGGTTCTTCTCTGATGCAACTGCAATTGAGTTTTCTGCATGCATACATCCTGAATTTATTTTAACTGTGCTCAGTGTTTAGAATGTAAGTGAGGATGCTATTAACTACCAGTCTGCGTCTATGAATGATCACTTATTACTTTCTCAGTGGTTTGGTTCAGACGTGTGAGAGAATATGTTAGCTTGTAATGAAACTATCATGGGCTGAATTGTTTGAGGGAGCCTGTTGTCAAATTATTACTTTTATCTGGGGGGGGGGGGGGGGGGGGGGCGGAAATCAACCAGAATAATTTATAGCTTTAAAATGCTGATTTTTTTGTGAACATGTATTAGATGCTCTAACACCATTAAACTATTGTAAATCAAAACATGATTAAATATTTAAGCAGTATTCATTCTCCTATACAGGCATAAGTATCTATTTGTCTTCTATCACAACTTTATGCACTTAATGTATTTTCAGCACCATGGTGTCCCACAGTACAAGCTCAGGATCAGTACCTCCTGGAGGAGTGGGTGGGCGGCTCCAAGAATATTGTCTGAGCAGAAGATCTAGCAGCCACGTCCTCCTGTTAGAGCAGAGAAAGCACAATAAGAGTTTTGCCTCCTCCTTAGTCACCTGTGCCCACCTACCACAGGGATATGTATTTTTAATTGTTCTTTATTTAATTTGCATCTTCCTCTTTCTTCCCCACCATGAATCTTCATTGCTTTGACATTCCTCCCCCTGGTGACTTTCTCCTCCCATACATTACTGGTCTCTTCCCTTTCTTCCCAGAACACTTGCTCCTTTTCTCATTAGCTTTTTTTCACCTTCCTCTTAACAGAGCAAAACCTCTCAATCCTTCAGCCCTCTGACGTTGAACGCTTCCTTCCTATGCTCACATTGCCTCTTCAGCTCTTCCCTGCAAACCTTCATTTCAGAGGAGCTCAGCTCCATTTTTCCTGCTTGCAGTGGGCTCTGCTCCTGGTCAGAGGCATTTCTGAGCACGCCCTGATGTGCTGAGCTAAACACCACAGAGAGAAGAGGAGGAGACAGGCTGTGGGACCAGGTCACTGGATCCGAGCAGCACTTGGCAGCAGAGCAGTTTATTTCTGCTGCCTCTCTGTGGCCTGGCAGGAAGACCATCTGCTGAGATGTAATTTGTCACGACATTTTTGCCCAGCTGCAGGTCAGCTGGGATCCATCACTTGAAAAAGCAGCTGTATATTTCTCTTTCGGCACTATGGAGTTGTCCATGGGAGAACTTCCCACCTGGAGCCCAAACAGGACCATCAGACAGAGAGAAAAAGCCCAATGTACAGGGTTAAACAGCTTTAGGTTTACAGCCTAAAGCACCAGCTGCTTCCTCGGCAGCACTTACTGCGGTTTCTCTAGTCTGGTGTCCAAAAGGCTGCTTTAATTATTGGCTCAGACAGCAGCACTAGATCATCATTCAGCGCAAGGAGAGTATGATCAAAAATCATATAAACATAGGACTGAGCCAGAGAATGACTGTGACCTACTAGGAAGGCCGGTTCTGCTCTTCTGTACGCAGCTATAAATCAGGGTTAGTGAGGCAGTGGAGAAAGCAAGACAGGACCACAACCTGGTGTGAGCAAAGGAAGAGGGCTCTGCATTTTGCCATCAAGGGTAGGTTTACTTTTTCTGGAAGAAGGACAGAAGCCAGAGACAAAAAACACAGAAAGCAACACAGGACCTCACTACTGAGGGCATAAAGGCAAATGTTGCAGCAGGGCTTCTGCTGTAGGCTGAACTCTCATTTCGTCTGCAGCAGGATGTCCCCATCCATATGGCACATCCCACCCTACAACATATCAGCTCTCAGCTCAACAGGCAAAGCCTGTGAACAGTCACCTTTTGGGTTCCTGTATGGGATTTAAGATTTGGTGGCTTGACCTATTAATCTTGATCAAGGGTGTCTGCTCTTCCAGCTGGTGCTGGAGGGGACACTCTTTCTTTGTCCCCGGGAAGGTCTGGCAGAAGCAGTTGTGCCAGTCAGGAAGGTGCAGACGCAAAGTGGCTCTAGCAGAATCAAGGACTTACAGGCAGCCCCTATCATCTCCCTGCCTGTGCACGGGCGATTGCATCCCCCCTCACTGAGATGTCCCACAGCATTCCTGGTATCACAGATGCCAGGTTACAGTCAATCTAACACCTGAGTTATTTTCAGCTTGGTTCATCCATTTTCTTCCCATTTCTGCTATTTGAAATGGGTTTTATAGAAGAAAAAGGGTAAGGCATAAACATACAGTTTTATGTTCCCCTGTTAAATTCAAGTTTAAGCGGTATTACCTATTTCAGTACAAGCGGCTGCTAACACAAAGTTTGTTCCCCTTCCCCAATTTAGTTTCGTTCACAAATTCCACGTTTACCTGTGATATGAAGCGGGCTGACCCCAGTTCGCCACACACCCCACCTCACAGCCCTTCCCCACAGCCAGGGCAGCACAGCCCTCACCCCCTTCCTCTCCCCAGTGGGTGCCATCTCTGCCCTGCTCCCTCCCCAGATGCCCCTTGAGCCTTTGGGCATCAGCTACCCGTTTTTTGTGGTTATGTTATTTTCCTCCTCCCCTCAAGCATGGCATTGGAGTGGGCAGCCCGCAGAAGGGTGTGCTTGGGCAACGTGTGCTACAGAAAAGAAGGGGCTTTCCAGGCACGTGTCAGGAAGGTCCCAAAAAGCATCCCTCAGCACCACAGGGAGGCTGGGTACCACACACGGCAGGAAAATCAGGCAGCTGCAAACCCTCTATACCTGCTTTTACGGCATTGGATTTATTGCACTTTTATTGGGCATTTACTGAAATAAGTGAAGAGACATAAAGTTCACAGTAAAAAAAGAAATGCCTTTCACGGCAAATTTCATTATTCTTATTATTATCTGATAGCAGCAGTTTTGTATAAATTCCTAAACAAATAGATCATATAACTGATTTTAACCTTTGCCAGTCTTTAAAGCAAGGTGCATGTTACTTCTATATCAAATCACAACATGACGTAAGAGACAGAGCTCTCCAGCCTCCTGACATTTTCTGTAGAAAGTCATTTAGACAGAGAAATGCAGGTTCAGACCTAATAAGTAAAACAGATTAAAAGTACACAGACCGAAGCAACACAGAGAAGGCAACCAAAATGACCCCACAGCTCTAAGGGGAGGATATGGTTAAATGCAAATAGGGTCCTTCTAAAGCACTGCATGTGGTAAAAGAAAAATTATCCAGGAAAAAACCCCATGCAACCTACTACACCGCAACAATGTAAGTTTAAGGTAAGGTCAGGGGCCAGTTTGTGTTCTCCTTTTTCATATCAACAGCCCCTTTGACTTCATTAAGACAAACCTGAAGGCCAAGACGGGCAATATTTAGCTGCAATCGCTGCTCTGTGCGGCTCCAGCCAGTTCTGTCCTTGCTGAACTGAAACCAGAGCAGTCACACGGCATCGCTTCCCCATTTTACTCTCATTGAGACCAAGCAGCGAGGAGGAGGTCTGGCACCAGGACGGCATCAGCAGTTGTCAGGGCAAGGGACTGGTTTCCACCCCCTGCTCCAACACACGTTTTCCGTGCGACTTCAGTTTGCTCAGCTAAAAGCAGAAATAGCAACACTTCCCGACTGCGCAGCAGCACTTTGGGTTTCAGCTGGCTGTCCCCAGGGAGCCACTGACCCCCTGGGAAGAGGGCTCTATGGTCATCTGCTGTGCCAGCCGTAATGCTCCACCGCAGACTAAAAGAGAAAGTGGGCTTTTGCTGAGCATTAGAAGTGAGTGGTCACAACTCTTCCCCAGTCTCTTTATATTTGCAGTATATACATTGTTCTTGTTCTTGCCTGGAGCAAAGCTAGTCGAGAGAAGCAGCAGAGGTATCGCCCTTGAAAAAAAAAATAAAACGCTGTGTTCAAACCCTTGCTCTGATGCCTCCTCCTCCCATTCACCAAACCAAACCAATGCTAACTGCCATCTGTGTTTCCTGGCCGTGGCCACCATCTGTCATGGCAGGAAGGAAGAAGACGTGCAGAGACTTTGGCAGCTCAGCTCATGCTGGGCACATCCAACAGCTGCTTTTACCAGGAGCAGGTCAGTGGACACTGCAGGATTAGGCTCAATGGGCACCCAAACACCACTAAGGCCACTCACAGCTGGGCGAGGTGGCTGCTAAACACCCCCATTGGGGCTGGGAAAGGGTCCTTTCAGTGACCTCCTTGGAGACCATGGCTTTGAGGACATCTCCCACTCTTGGTTCACAAGCCCAGCTCCAGGTTGGGGCTGGGGCTCAGCTCATTTCACCTAACCCCCAGCCAAGTTTCCAGACCCTTCTGCACCGCACTGGCAACATCTGTCCTTTGAGGTTTATTTGTTGATGTGTATAAAGAGCAGATACTTCCTTGAGCCTTCAGGATAGTGGGTGCTTGTGTCCACATGGACCAGGCAGCCCAGGAGGGTCGGCGCTACAGTTTCTCAGGAGGGAGAGGGAGATAAATGTCATGAGACGTCTCATGCAAAGCAAATGAAACTGCGCTGTACAATTTAAGGAAAACATTTACATTTTCATGAGAAACTTGAAACCAAGAACTGGAAATTAAAAACTACTGTTTGTACAACTGCCTGTGATTGATCAAATTATAGAAAACAGCCATGAGTGAGGGCTAGGCTGAAACCAAACACACACTCAACACACCATCCATCTCCATTCCCCAAATGTAATTATAACAGTATGGGAGACACGGAAAGACAGCGCAACACTACATGCTGGTAATAAAAAGCTGGATATACTTGTGGGTATGAAGAGAAGCTGTTGAGCAGAGGCAACGCAACCATCTTCTTGGGGAGCTGAAAAATGCTTAAGGAATAAAAGCTTTAAAAAAACCCCATTGAAAACAGAGGAATACTATTTTTCTTTCTTTAAGGATTAAAAACGACCATTATAGTATGTATGAACTGCAGGGTTTGCAACTGCCCAATTTTCCTGCTGCACATGGTACCCAAATTGTCTTATAATTAAAAGCTGCTATAACACAGACCACAAAACCCAACCCTGCACTATGTCAGTAACAAAATTATTGACAGAAAAGGGCCCTATCGAGTTTATTTACGCCCTGTTATTGCCATTACTGGCTTTAAGTAGCGGGATCCATCCCTTAAAGAAAGTATGAGCACTGTTACGCAAGGGGTTTTTTAGATATATGTTAGATTTAAAAACAAATGGGCAGAATTTAGTAGCTAAATTTCTTTTCTGTGATGAGAATTTATTTTTTCCTTCTACTGATAAGGGAGAAACCTTATTAATGAGGCCTCAGTGGTAGTTACACTGCTGCTGCTGCTGCACTGTAAGAGATGTACACATTTTTTTTTTCCCAAGGAGGGTTTAACTGCTTTGTAGATCCATAAAGATATTTCACAGAGAAAGCTTTATTCAATTGGAGCTCTTAAACCTCCTTTGTGAAATGTTGTGGTATTTTGTGAGATATGTGGCCTTTGCTATGCACGTGATGCTGGTAGGTTTTTAGGCATGCAAGTTCAAGAGCTTTATTCCAGATATTTTTTTCAATCAATTAAGCTCACTGGTAAGACTGCATGCTCTTCAGAAAGGAAGGAAAAGAAAAAAAACTGCTAAGTCTCTCTGCCTCCTGCAGAAGTAGCTAGATTTGCTGATAGTGTCTTTGTAGAGTGGCCCAGATGCTGGTTTTGGTGGCTGGCAGGTTCACAGCCCTGGAATGTTTCTGGTGGGTTTTTCCTCCTTCGTTAGAAACATTCTTGTGATGCGGGGGATTCCTATCAAAACTATCATCACCCTCGCAACGCGAGTCATTCCTGTGCTTTTGAATACAGACAGCTGCTGAGCTACAGAAAACGTCACTCTGCATCTACAGAATTCTTCACAGAGGTTTTTAGGTTCCCCCCCCCCCCTTAATGTTGCATTTTTACACGCTTGTACACCCAGCCCCTATGGGGGAGTGAACAAATGGCCTTTTAAAGGCAATCTTCCAGAATGCTCCAATTGTGCCCTTAATTGCATCAAAGTACATGTGGGCTCAGCTCTATGCGGACATAGTTTTAGCTGTAGGTTGATTTTAAGCAAGCCACACATTTTATACCAAAGCAATGCATAAAAGCAGGCACAAGAAAAAAAGCTTTAATTTAGTCACATTACTCCAGTAAGTAATAATGCATAGCAAGCAATAATTGGATTCAAGAAGTTTAGAGCAGATGTTCTCTTTACTTTGATTCTTGAGGCAGTGCAGTAGCAATTTCTTCCTTTGCAACAGACATAAATGATTCAGTGTTAATAAAAAAGTTTCAGGCATGGAGTTATTCCAGTGAATAGCTGAGAAATTAAACACACACTGTGAAATGTGGGGCTGCACAAGGAAGGGCTTCCAAGTATTCCCCCTCCCCGTACTGAGACCATTTTGAAAGAGATCTAGGGTTTATCCTTGGACTTACAGTAGTGGGGTTAAAGCGCTATTTCTGCCAGGTACTATTCTTTACACACACACACACACCCCCTGAGAGAGCTTAGTTGCTCTCCAAAGAGGTGTGGAGTTGCAGACCACCCACCTCAGGGTCTCTTGCCCAGCACATGCCCAGGAACAGGCTCGTTCCAGCCCTGGGGCAACACCAGCAGCAGCTGCATCGTCTCTCATGGGGAAAAGAGGAAGGAGGTTTTGCAGGTTGTGCTGATGGCCAGGGGGAGCCAGGCTCCTCTCCCCAACACCTGAGGATCACATCATTCAGTCCACCAAAACAGAATGTTGCCGTCAGCAGGTTGGGGCAAACATGGGAGCACCCAGAAGAGAAGGCAACCACAGAAAATGTGCTCCCTCCCCACCAGAACCATTGGTAGCTCCAACTGCACTTTGAGAGTCACACAGGAAGCAAGGGGGGAAAAGTCCCATGCTGCCCTATAGAACAGCACTGGGGCACCCATCCAGAATTTAACACAAACAGAGCCTGGAAAGGCTCTGCCACAGAAAACCCAGAAAACTCCCAGCCACAGAAACGCCCAGCTAGTAGCTGGGGGGGACAAACTGGGGGCCCAGAGAAGCTGGGGTTTGGGATACACAGCTTCAGGGGGCCCAAAGAACTGGAAAACCACAGCCTTTCCGAGCTCTCAAGTCAAGAGCTTCCCATCATTTGCTCTCGTTCCTGTCCCCCACCCACAGCAGAGCTGGTATTTTTCTCCCAATACACAGTGGCATTACGCAGGAGAAGGGAGGAGGACCTATTCCAGAAATGTTTTGCCTCAGCTACTGCCCAGGGAGCAGCTCTGGGATGAAAGAGATGCAAGTTCCCCAAAATTCACATTTTCTGAAACATTAGCTGCAAAGGAAAAGCCTTTGCCGGAATAGCTGGTCCCTCCTGGTCTCTTCTCATCAGCTCCCCCGTACCTGCCCGGCTCTCACAGCATCTCTTCCAGCTCAGCACAACACCGCAGGGACCCGGGAGAAGCAGGAAGCAAGAACACGTGAACATGAAGTAATAGAACTAATGCATGAGGTGGAGATGGCGAGATGTGGGGATATCATTCCCTGCTTCTAGGGCTGGAGTTAGGTAAGCTGAGCTGCTTTTCAGTAATTGCTCCTTAGGGAAGGGCTTAGGAATTACACCCAGAAAACAGAAATTGAAATCTGATATAGAGTTGGATGGACCACGCATTTAAAGCTAGACCATTCCCGATTAATGCAATAGAGCGCAACATGAGGTAGCTGCCTTATGTCAGACATTAATTTTGTCTGGCCTATACCCAGTGGGCTGCAGCATCCAACACTGTGCAGACAGGCTGTGCTTGTGATGCAGAGGCCTCCTCAAGCTTCCCAATGCTTTTTGAGGAGTTTGCTCTTTGATACAGGTAAAATGATCAAAGAAAACTTGCAGACAATGTGATTTAATGCGAAGTCCGCATGACTCCATGGAAGGCACAGAGCTACAGTGGTTACAGATGCTAGTCACTACAACACATACATCTGCACATGAATATGCTATATCCCACTAGAAGAACTTGTGCTTTTATCTGCAATCACATTAGTATGGTGGTGTCAAGTCATCTCTACCAAGTTGTGTATCATATGGCCACAGAGGTGGAAGAGGTGCACAGATGAGACTGAAGACCAACGTGTTCCCACTGTACCAGAGTGGAGCTGGCTGAGACAGCAGGTTGGTGTGCAGCTGCTCCCCTTCCACCCTCCAACAGCCTTAACCTCTGATTTTTATTTTTTTGAACATTATTATGGTGATGCAGATGAACAGAGGAAATTTGGATTGCCTAGATCATTTAATAAACTAAGGGTACATCATATTCATTTCTTGAGATGGGAATACAAGACCCAATGTTATGATACTCTGTTTAGATGTCCCTTTTTCTCCTGTTACTTCAACGCGTTTAACTTATCCTCACCACAAAGCAGAGCAAGGTTGGGATTTAACTTTTATTTCAGCACTTGTAAAGCACCAGGATTAGCTTCCCTTTTATCCCCTCTAACCCCGTGCCCTCAGCAGCCAGGGTCAGCAGACCACAGCAGATGCAGAGGGCTCTTGGGCACATGGGTGCCCACAGGGCCAGCAGCAGAGAGAGTGCAGTCCTCAAAATGCCCCGGCCATGGCCACACCAGCGCTGCTGTGCCCTGCGCATCCTCCCTCATGAAGGTGCCTGTTCTCCCACAGCTTGAGGCTTTTGCTCTATGTGAGGGACTCTGTTGCTGAGAAGTTTGAGAAGCAGCCCCCCCCTTCCCCTTCTGCTGCAGGAAGGGGACTCATGGCCAGCCAGTACCCTAGCAGGCAAGCGCAGAGAGGGGAGCTGGGCGACTGCCCACGTGGGGTGTGCTGACCCCAAGTGACCCTGCCTGGTCTTGCTGCACCCTCAGCCCCCAGTATACCGGGAGCACAGGGGCTTACAAACCAGCAGTTGCCAGGGCTGCACAGGTCATTAGCTGCCCAGCTCACCCCCGAGTGATGGTAAAAAATTAAGTATTTGTTAGTTTGTGGAATAAGCACCCAAACTGTCATTACAAAAGCGACACTAAGCACACAGATGACTCCCGGCTTCACAAGAAGCATACACTTTCCTCCCTGAGGCTGCAGATTGTTTCCCTCAGCTCAAGCAAACTCCCACCCACCTCACCAGAAACCATGCTGGAAGACATCCACCACCCCAGAGGTGCTGGAAGACCCATTCCTCCCTCTGGACGTGCTGCCCTAAGGAGGGGAAAGCTCTCAGCAAGAAGCCCCACAGATATACCCAGGCTGTATTTGCTAGGAAAGAAAAGGCACAGCTAAGATATGCCCCACCACACATACTCCTCTTCCCTCCACTGACACGCCGGAAGGATTATGGGGCCAGCGCAGGGAACGTCTTGTCCTGCCAGGGCATGAACCTTCCTCTCCTGGTTTCCAGGAGGCACAAAGCAGCTCCGAGCAGTCGCAAGCAGACAGGCTTTGTACAGAGTTCCCACAAACATCACTGCTTTTATTTAAAGCAGAAAACACAGGATGTTACAGATGAGTGGAAAAATGTGAACTGCCCCACTGCCTGCAGAGCCCCTCAGACAGGAGAATGCTTTTCTGGAAGTCGGAGGGTCTCCAGACAGGATTAGGAAAGCACATAGTGTCTGCTTTAGCTTTTTATTTTTGCCCTGGCTGGCCGCAGCTACACCTCCCTGCACCCCCCACACAAACACCCCCCTCCAGCCAGGGTCCCGTACCTTCCCTCCCACTTACAGCTTCCCATAGCCCTTTTGTATTTGACTCCTGGGAGGCCTTTTTCAAACTGCTTTTGTCAGCTCCATCTCTTTGAAACGCTGGAAAGCTACCAGCGAGAAGCCTGGCTCCGGCTCCCCGCCGCCAGTGCTGGCAGCAGCTTGCCCAGTCCTCTGCCAGGCTCTGTCCCTCCGCAGGAGACCATGGGCAGCCCCAGCCCAAGCTGGGCAGGAGCCGCAGCCACCTCTGCCCCTGCTCAGCTTCACACGGACAAGTTGTGCCATTCAACAGCTCTACAGCTTGCACAGTGACTGCTTTATAGCGCCCACCAGCATTCACAAAACGCCAGAGACCCCAAAACTGACACCAGGTACAGAATTTCCTTACAGAACTTTGGGGAAGAATCATTATAAAGATCTCTTCAAGGATCCTGCAAGACAAAGGTGGCCACAGGTTTGTTTTTTTTTTTTTCCCCTGATGTTAACATATACTTTTTATTCTTCAAGCTGGACAACCACCAGCCAACCTAACATGTTTATCAAGATAAACTGAAGACACCTGAACCATTTAGTCTCAAAAAACTGACTTATTTAACCATCCACAGGGTCCTTTACTGATGCTACTTACCTTACAGTCACCGGAAAGCTAGAAAGGAGCCACAGACCCCATAGCAAGGAACAAACCACATCAATTCTGTAGAATCAAGATACCTTTAATAGCGCTATGCTTAATTTATACCCCTTACAACACCTGGCCCAGAGTGCCTTTTAATTGATTACAATTAGAAACTGCTGGTTGGCTTGCCCCTAGTGTCAGTGACCACACTTGTATGATCTGGTGAAAAGAGAGGCAGTTACTATTTTTCAACCACAATTCCATTTTTTGAGCGTAGTAAAATAGCTAAGCAGTGTATTGAATGACACAGTATTTTTCATATGCTTAAGCACCTGGGTCCTTGATCTTGTGCTTTATAAAGTGCTCTGAGCAGTGCTGTAATTGCCTATAAATATGCTGCTGATCATGCTTAAAGGGACACTGTCAAGGTTGGCAGGCCTACGGTTTGACTTAGTAAAATTACATCTTAAAATAACTTTATTCTCAGTGTTCCTGAATTACCAATCTGTGGTTTTCATCGTGCTTCTTTTTATCAGGCCAGGTCCTAGGATTAATAAGGTTATGGGAGATTGTTCACTTTTGAAGCAATGGCCCACTTATAGAAATAGGATTGACAGGGCTAATGTTCGCACCCTGAGCAGGCAAGTAAAAGTACTTTGCTGTAAAACCTATTTTTCCTGATATGAGTGGGCATGACCTTTGTTGGTTTGCAATAAGGTCACTCCTTGTTGAAACAATGTCTTGTAAAATAAATCTTCAAGGAAAGCACAGGGCTGAGGGGATCAGGTCTGGGCAAATCTGCAGCTGCACCCGTTTTCCATGGTGTCTCTGTCAGTCAGTTGTCTTGTCCTAGTTGAGCTAAAGTGGAGGGGATGCAAAAAAGAGTGAGTCAGGGAATAGAGTTACAAAGCTGGTGAGGAGCCTGCTACTTCATGTCGTCCTCAGCAGCGCTGCCAGGATGCAGAGGGGCAATGGGATGGGGAAATCCCAAGGACGGGAGCCCTTTCCCGCACTGTCCCTTCTGTGAGCAGCTCTGTGGCTGGAGCCCGGTGGCAGGGAACTGAAGCCAGCTATTGAGGAGTTTTTTGATCTCCAGCAAAGAGCAGTACTTGGCTTTCTCTTAAGGACAGAATACAAATAGCTAAGGAGAGAAAGGTGGCCTGGGATTTTTCCTTTTATGAAGGGGCTGATTTGTTTCCGAGCTGAATAACTCAGCTCACTCCGAGCGGCAGTCCTCCAGCACACTTTGTACTCACGGGAAACCTGCAATGCCACAGTAACCAAACACATAGGGGCCAGTAAATGGAAAATTATGGCTCATCGATGCCAGGGACAATGCAGGACAGGGGTCTGCTGAGGGGAAACAGAGTGAGAAACTGTAGGGAAAGGCTGTATTGATAGTGCCAGGGTGTAGAAAGGCATAGTGCTGTGTAGAAAGGCATTTTTGGAAGAGGCGATACGGCCTTAACTCCTCTGCAGTATCTTGCTAGACTCTGGGCTGCAAGGTTTGAAGACAAAGCTCTTGAGTTTCTCAAGACACAGGCCTACAGCCAGGCTTCACCTGCCTTTCTGCCTGAGAGGTGAAAGATTTACAGACTCCCTAGATGTGAGGCAGCGTATTGGATGTGCTCATCCATTCCAGGTGTGTGTTAGTCACAGGACAGACACTGCCTAAACTCCAGGGACTTGAGGGAAGCCCTGGCAATGCATTAAAAAAACCCAGAAAGAACAAAAACACAAATAGCAGGTCTCTGGAGCTTGGGAAAAAAGCACACCTACAGCAGCCATGCCTAAACCAGGGACTGGTGAGCACTCATGGCCGCTGGCATCACTTGATGCTGCAGTTCCTGAAAGAGGCAGGAAGAGTAAAAATCTTCCTCTTAACTTTTTTTTTTTTTTTAATTACAGGAAAGAGAAGAAAGTAAAAAAATAAAAAAATAATTCTCAAGCTGAAGATCCCACAGAACAGAAAGAAGAAAGTCTAACATCAGCCTAACACTGACACATGCAGCTCAACGTTTCAGCAGGTGGGAAGGTGCTCCCCACACTTCCAGTACACACCCAAGAGAACAGGGCAGCGCAGGGACTGTGTCTCTCACACAGACAAGCCTTGCAGGGTGTGAATATGGATGTGGGTAATGACTTGGAAAAGGTTTCACGAGTCTAACGCTAAAGAGTGCATTTTGAGCTCTAACAGTTCCAGAGAAACACTTGAAAGTGCAACTTGCATATAATTTAAGAGCTTCCAGAAACCAGAATAAAAGCAAAATGAGCCCAAAGTCTGTACTTCTAAAATTACCATGCTTTTTAGATAAAGGTCATATCTCCTAATTCGTTTTGAGCTGACCTGATATTTTTAAATGGTTGTCCTTGAGAATTGTAAAAACTTGCTTTATTTTTCATAGATTTATTCCATAGAAGTGCTTAAAAAGCAATAAAATGAATCTCAATAGCCTTGCTTAAATCCATGATTATATCACTTCCATGTTGTGGGTATGCAGGGAGAAACTAACTGAGTAGGAAATTGTAAGGGATTCCTGTAATAATAGTTAAATTGTTTGTACACATACATACCATAATAGTAACAGGAAAGCAATAGTAACCTTGCAGTTACAAAAATACCCAGCACCCTTTAAAAATGTATTTGTGTATACTGTGTCTACCCAGATTAACTGTGTTGTTAGGGACTGATGCATTATGTACAATGCATCTGATTTATTGAAGTTTTGTCTGTTCTTCAAAACTGTGGCTGTGCCTGATATTCACCAAGAGGAACCCGAGTTCCGGGAAAAGGTAAACACCTGGAAGCTGAGATCAGGAGTGTGCAAGAAACACGTATTAATTTAATGACAGTACTTTATAATGGACCATATAAATTTTCCTGCTGTAATTGGTATATACATTCAACAGTTTTATTGTATGTCAGTGCACATTATTCGTCCCAGCTGCTCGAGAGGCATCGCTGAACTGGTGTTTCTCTTCCATGACAAACACCTATTAAGCAGTCAGCATAAACTCTTCTTGTTACAGCCTCTGACATCAGCCTCGGGGCAAGCGGACACAGAACAGCAATTGCTGAATTGCGTATGAAAATTATAGTTTTATTGTCTATACAAGTGAAGGTTTAACTCCGATTCCTGCTCGAGTCAGCTCTGTTATAAAGGAGCGATTCTTTCAGGGAACAAACAAGCACAGTACACCATTGTAATCAAAGGAACAGGCACTATTTATGTATTGGAAAGCCTTGTTCACAATAGTGCTAACACTCTAATGCCCCAGAAGCTGCTATTTTAGCAGCTGTAGATAAAAAAAGCATGACTAACAAGATGCCACACAGAGTCAGCTACAGTTTTATTAGAACACAAATGGAATCATCCCATTTGATACAGCTCATTTTAACATGCACGACTCATAAGTAGGGATCATGTATTTAATGTTTATAGAAGCAGTTTCTCCACCGTAGCGTTCGAAGATTTCCAGTGTCTCTTGAATCAGATCTCCAATATTTTCACGCTTCTGCTGGCTGTAGTCTATCCCGTCGCCTGAATTAACTGGTTAATAAAACAAAAAAAAAAGAATTATATTAAATTTACTGTTACTTTTTGAAATAATGACATAGGAAATTGCAATTGCTGGTCAGTCACTGTGCCTCTATTAGAAATTTTGCTCTGTGACAAGAAACACAGCTGAATTAGAAAACAGGATGGTTTTGGTATCTCCTTAAGGCTCTGCTCAGACTCCGACTTCATATGCCTTCAAAATATGTTTATGTACTGTTCCTTCAGTATCCAAGCAAAAATCCTAATAAGAACCAAGAAAACACATTCTTTTATAACATAAAGATGGACTCACACAGTTAATCTCTTAAGACCTTTACCTCTTTATTTCTAACATTGTTTATTTTGGACAAAATCCTACTGCCAGATGCATAAATGCTTATCTACAAAATGTGACTTAAGCTAGACTTGTTATGATTTGAAGTCTTAAACAGGTATTTTTTTGGGATTGTGTCATGTTAGACACCATATTCACATGCTGGGGGGGAGGATGTCATATGGCCTAGAAGAGATATTTGGATTATAACATGGCACTCATTCAATTTCTGCTCCCTGAAAAATGTGTAAAATTAAGTCAATGTCAAAAGGACAAATTATTGCAGTCCCTAGATGCAGTAACACTTAGTACTGCTTTCTCTAACATGGAATAGCAAGGGTGACACATACATGCACAGCATAATTCTTAAAAAAAATGAATGTGAACAACTGTGCCAAGAAAAAACACAAGAATGAGAAATAACTTCACCTGAAATGATGCTGAGAGCTTTAAAGGAGGAAAATATATTTAATTTTTTAAAAGGAATATTCTGAAAACCATCTTAATACGGGTATATTCCAAGACATATATCAAAGATAATATGGTAGGAGCATAATGTACTCTAATCAGGTGCCGCGTAGTGGCCAGGCAGAGTGGCTGTCACACTGCTTTAGGGTAGTTCACATGCAATTGGTCAGTGGTCTCACTCCAAGCAGCGGTGGCAATGTGCCCATGTCATACATTTAACACCTCAAATAATGCTGCTTCCTTATTGACACTCTCAACCGGCCAGTAAAGGACATATTTGTCAAGACAACACAACCAACTTCTCAGGTCGTGCCTGCCTTTCACATTAGAAACACGGCGCACACAAAGGTGAGGGTAGATTTTGCTCCCACTGCTGCCTCCACATCCCCAGGCCCAGGCAAAAATCTTCACATTCTCTCCTGGATCTCAGCCCAAGGATCTGGATTTAAACTTTGTGACTTTGTTACCAGTAAAAACTAAAGAACCACGCTCATGAAGAAAGAGCTGATGAACACCGGTAAAAATCATCCTTTTGCTGAATTTTCCAGTAAAATATCTGATTGCACTCCAAGTTAACTATGTGTATATCACTTTTTCCAAATCCTTACACACATTTGTGTCACTTTGCTTTTTGTAAAATGTTTACAGAATTACAGACATGACATACAAGTACTGGGCTTCAGAGTGGAAAGGCAGTAATTTTTTTGTGATGATTACTCTTAAGCACACAATTACTTTCCTTTATATTAACTATTTCACTAACATGAGAAGCCAGACTTGTGATATCAAAATTTAATACAATGAATTTACTGTAATGTTAGAAATAACAGATTATGAGAGTGTATAGAAAACACCAAGAGCTATTAAATCAAAGGATTAGTTTATACAAAATACTAATGCGGAAAGAAAAGCACATCACAACTGAGTGTAATTTACCTAAACATGGTTTGCTCTTGCAGAAAACAACTGAGATCAACTGTGCCTCACCACCTGTGTTGCATGTGCACTGCCAGCACTCCCCAGAACACCTGGAGGTATTTCTGATTACACCAGTTTGAGCAAAGGAAACCCTGAACCTTGACCTAAGTCTTGGCAAATATGTAAAGGAATTACTGCCTTTCCAACCATTTGTCTATTATCTGTGATTTTAAGCCTATACACATGCTCTGGTAATGAGCTTACACAGCTTTCATTGTTCTTTTAAAGAAGTAGTAAAAGAATCAGCTCTCTGGAAGTAATGGTGATACGTTGCTAAACAAGTTTGGAGAAGGCCAACAAAACACCCTCATAATGCTGGTAGCAGAGGTATTTTCCAAAATCCCATGTTACAGTCTTTATTATAGAGCATAGTCTGTACAATAAATGATGCCTTAGATGCTTGATTAAAAGGTGCCTAAGAGAATGAGGCAATGATAAAGGAAATAGTCTGCAAGGGAAGACTGAATGTGTGATGGGCAGATCATCATTACAATTTTTTTTTCAGATAGACCATCTGTGCTATATGAAGGTTTGTATCCTCAAGACAGCCATAATTCACATTAATGTCATGACACAAGCTACAATGAACAATACCAAAAAGGTTATGTCAGTATCGAGGTCACCTGATAAGTACTTAAATAGCTATCCTATGCAGTTATACGAATTAACAAATCTTTCAGACAAAAAAAATAATCATTAAGCCAACAGGACAACATCCACTAAACGGATGAGTCAGAATGATCTGCCCAATGCACCTAAGGGTAAGTATCTAGTCATAATAATAATGATGATTAGTTGGAAAAAAATAACTACTGAAGTATAGCGGCCTTGGCATGTCCTTCTCTGGTTTGACTCTATTTCCAAGTTAGTTTGCATGATAAGCCAACTTTGTAAGCCACAAAAATGTTGCATATGTAAAGCGTGAACGTGGATTTCATTCAAGCTCTTTATGAAGTTCTCCTTTTTGAGGAAGAATAAATCAACATGAAAATGCTAGGAAGCACATGTGTCATATTTTTGTCTCAAAGTGAAAAGTTTGGCAAATTCAGAATGCATCAAGATCTCTTTTCAGAGTAAATGTTATTTCTGTGTTTAGAAGAAATGCATTGAAGCAATACTAGCAGATCTACAGGATTACAGTCAGGAAAATATCATATTTTCCCTTTCTGAATCAAAAAGTTAGTTCCCAGTCTCCTAAATCTTACACCAAGGGTTTTATGGCCCTTAAAAGTGAAGTGAAAGGCTTTGCACCTGTCAAGACCTGCGTTAGCTGATGAAATCCCCTGGCACACCAAGCCCAGGAGTGGCACTCCCTGTCCTGCTGCCAGCGCTGCCGACGCCAGCTGCCGTAGCCGAGGAAACCCCGCTCAGGCCCTCAGGAACTGAACTCAGTGTTTGGCAGCAAACATGGGAGGATTTGAATTTTGCTTTAAAACACATTTTGGATTTGAGTCTAGACATGCTTCCATTCATGACTCAGGATATTAAAGAAATTCTAGTATTATTTGTATTCCATCTCATTTCGTTTTAAAATTTCACTAGGGTAATGCTACAAATATAAAATTGTTTTGCATTAAAGAACGACAAGCAAGTTTCTGCCGATGCATCAAGAGCTTTGAGAGGGCAGTTTTGAAGTCCTAGAGTGGACGAGAAAGGTAAACCAACCTTTAAAGCTCAGTCAGATCTATTCTTATCTATGGACATTTGTTAGCATCTGAAAGTGTCTGAGACATTCTTTCGGTTTATTAAATTTCACTTCAAGGCAGGCCAGGTCTCAAATAGAGGGTTTTTTAATCCCTCGAATATGTCAACGTACCTCTCTAAGTATCTCATAGATACCAGAGCTTGCTCCTGGTGGTGGCTGTTCCCATGGTGGTAGCTTCATGGAAAGCACAAATTAAAATCAGAGTCTTCACACACCTGCTGTTGTAGGGATGTCATAGATCTCGAGATATTACAGTTTCCCCAAATGTTAAATATCTGAGGAATGCTTACTGTTGGAGGACAGAATAATACTTAAAAGAGATTTCTGAAGAGACTGTGAAGGAGCCTCATGTTCCCAGCTTAAGCAATGTTTTTAATCAAATTGTAAAACTCCTTTATTTTTTATGGATGAACTTTTGAGAGCATATATACACACACATATATTTCAACTTGTTGTTTTGGAACAAGTGGATCCTAGCAGAAATTTTTAACTACAACTAGTTAACAACAGAGAGCTCTTGTATAATGGGATTTTTTTTGTTACTCGGAAGCTACTTGGAAAGATAGACACCATGCCTCCCTTTCTGAATCTTGAGAAACAGAGATACTGAACAGTAAAGTGACTTGCTCCAAGTCATGGAAGAGATCAGTCACAAGTCATGCTTTTTGACTTTATATTGTAGATGATGAAAGTGCTATTAATGGTAAAATATAACTATGGTAAAAATAATTTTTAAGCTGCTCAGTTCATCCTAGTCAAGCTAACAGGTATTTTCAGCAATTAAAATGATTACAGTAATCCAACACACTGACCACTTAACTGAGTAAGGTTTTTTACTTCAGAAAAACAACAGTGATGGGATTGTAAAGTACAGTTATATTTCTCAGTACAGAATTGTATTTCTACAGAAAAGTCTATCACAACAATATACAGGTAAGCAGTACAGACTAGCATTAAAATATTTTGTGGAAAATTTCAGGACTTTATCTCTTCTAGGAGTCTGAGTCAGTACCAAGAAATAGATGGAAGCTGATTTCAGCTATAGATTGATATGCATGTGTGTCAGGGTTTACGTTGCTCAAGGTCACTGCTCAGGTACAGTTCAGAGCTTAATCAATTTTTCAAAGTCCTCTTGTTAAGATTAGTTTAATTGTCATAAAACATGTTGCTTTCCTGACCGGAGTGGAAAATGAAAGCCTCTGATGAATCAGTGCGGCGGGAGGGAGGAGGGCTCCTTTGCACTGCTCCTCTCACTGTGACTCAGAACTGTGCTTTGAAATTGTCAGCTCCAGGAAGAATGAGGTAGTTCAGTCTCCCTGTTTATTTAATTGAAAGTCTGTGAAAAGTCACATGCTAAGACTCTAAACCCCTCCTATCTGCTAAGAGACAGAGGGATAGTGCTGATTCATCTCACTCAGGTGAAGGAAGAGCCAGCTGGAGGTTACGATTTCTAATTGTTACTAACCCAAACAGAAACCCCTGTGTTCCATTTCTCAAGGCTCAGAAGCAACACAAGCATCAGTTTTACATGTTTCTTAGGACACGTCTAGATTACGTGCCCACAGAAGTGCAAACTGGCCTCACGCAGGCTGGTCCCAAAGCAAGAGTGTTGGAAAGAGGAGCTCATAGAGTGATTTATGTTGGAAGGAACCTCTGGAGCCATTTGGTCCAAATGCCCTGCTCAAAGACAGCTCCGTTTTCAAAGTTAGGTCAGGTTGCTCAGGATGAAATACTTGAAGTTGCTCAGTTCAGAGTAACCCCAGAACAAGAAATAGTGCAGAGATCCCCTTGAGCTGCAGAGTTTTTCACCAGCCATTTCAAATGCAATGAAGGGAGGTGCTACACCTTAAATGTTAAAATGTATTTGGTGAAAGAGGATTTGCTGAAGTTACAAACGTCATAGGGGGAATTATTATATGTTTTGATATAAAACAAACCTAAACTTTTGGCATAGTAACAGACTCTAACTTCATATATAACATTGTTTATTGAAGCTTAATCATATACCAAATAAAGAGGCATGGATTTGGCTGAAAAAATAATAGAATTTCATTAACACCCTGACTTGAAACTATGAAAACATAATTTAAAACAATTTAACATGTATTTCTCAAAGCACTTTAAAACATTAAAGCAGAAAGTACTAATTTACTTTAAGAAGGCTAAATCTTTGAATATGCACAGACCTGTTTTTTGATACTATCAACACTTAGAGTTCCTTGTCTCTTGCTTTACTTGGCTCTTCCTTCTATTTTTCATCACTACTGAGGAGTGTTTATCACTTGACAATGCTACAGTACTGCAAAGCTTGCAGATGAATGTTTCAATCCAAGAAGAAAACATGGATGTTTGGAATTTATGAAGAATAGTAACATAGAGACATTTCTGCTCATCGTAGGTCTTAGAAAAAACAATTTTATACTTTTGATATAAATCAGCTAGGTATTATCTATCTAAATAAGATGCTTCCAAGATTTTCTTAATTATCATTGAAGGCATTTTGCTTTAGCATAAAATTTAGATTCTTGCTATAGTTATCTTCCACATGCAGCTAGTTTAAGTTATTTCATAAATTAGGATTTATTTTAAAAAGTAAGTGCTGTTACTATAAATACTATTCAGAAAGTCAAAAATTCAATAAGTGGAGGAAGTTCTCTGATTAGAAAGGAAACATTTGACTGACTTACGATGTTTTCCTAATGATGTAAGGCTACTAGAGATAGCTTTAACCACTTGTAAATTGCTGCAGCATAAAAAAAACCCCAAACCCAACAAACCAAAAAACCCAACTGAAAATGAGCCAAGACAGCAGCTGTTATCACAGTTTTCCATTTCCAGGAAATGTTAGCAACATTAGATGTAATCCATTCTAAGCCCAGGCTTTTTTTTTATTTATTTTTATTTTTTTATTAAATAGAAGTAAAAAATTGAAAAAGAAATCACAGGTTTTGTAACAAATTACATTAGCAAACATATTTGACCAATGAGCTAAAAAGTAAGAGAATATTATTGTCTTTTTTTTTCCCCTCTATAAGTATTTAAACTTCTACAATGAATTTAGACTTTGAAGTTCGCCTATGTTTGTGCTCCTGATCAATATCAAACAAAGTAGTATTAAATAATCATAGATAAACAGCATGCTCAGCAGGGGAACAGAAACCAGAGTCTGAGATCTCTGTGGCCTTGGTACACTGTTTACTGTTGCAAAATAATACATTAGGTCACAAATTGTGCTCAGAGTGCAACAAGAATTGCACCACTTAGATGAATCTGATGTTCTTCCAATTTTTTTGGATGTATATAAGCTAGTACAAAGAAAATACTGGTTTTTAGCTGGAAAATCATGTCTGTATGTGCAAAATTTGCATAACTGCTGGACTGATGTGAAATATTGCTTGTCACACTCATTTCTCATCCAAATATAGCACAATTAATGCAAAAGGAATTAAAACCATGGAAAAACAATTTTTTGTGTATGTGGAATAAACATAATTTATTTTTTAAAGTAATTCAAAGTGACAAAGCTGAAAGTCCCAAAATGCTTTAAAGATTACTGGTTTCAGTATGGAACATAATTCTGCAACAGCCAATTTTTAACATTGAGTTCATTCATACTTAAACTCAAGATGCTTGACAATCCATCCTCCTTCCCCCCAGGGAAGATTTTTATGTATGGAACCAAAATGCTTTTGAGGGAAAGCCCTAGTTTTTTCTTTGTAAGCAAAAATCTCAGTAAGTCGTTACTTTGTGTTAATAACTGTTGATGTTTTTGTACATCTGTCACGTACTAATGTTCAAAATCTTTTAAATCATTTAAGGACCCTGTTTGGTATAGATTCGCCCATCAAAAATTTCATTGACAACTAAATGAATTCAATATATGCTTTCATAACTTTGTGACAGAAGGGTGAGTCCTTTATTATCATTGGACTGCAACGGTATATAAAATAGATCAATATATTAAAAATTTCCCATCAAAATTATGGGAGCAAGTTATTAGGCATGCCTATAAATTGCTGGATATGCCTGAAGTTGCCAGTTTTCTAGTTTTTCTGTTCCCTAATTAACCAAATTAAGCAAGAACCTGAAGTCAACTGAGGGTGTTTCAGCAGTGATTTGGGAAAGGACAAGGAGATGAAAGCTATGAATGACTGTGTGAATTTGCCAAGATTTCTTTCATTGCTGTGAGACAAGGACAGAATTTATGCAGTTTGAAGGACAGCTAGCACTGAAACTGTAATGTACTATTTTATCCACAAGCCAGACAGAAAGGAACACCGTGCTCCCCCAGACATCTGTAGTATAAGGGTCAGGATATCTTCTTCTGGTTTCTCTTTATTTTTTTTTTTTAAATATGTATGTATATATATTTTTAAGGAAATTGAGTAATGCAATTACTGCTTTTGAGTTTTTTCCAGTTGGATTAATGCATATAGTAGATCAAAAACAAAAACAAAAATTACCTTTCCAAGATATGACTTTGCGTTCTTTTATGAAGAACAGGAAGGACATAAAAATAAATACTTATCAAAAGCTAGTTAACAGCTATTCATTTTACATTAAGAAAAGCATACTTTTGAATTTATAACAGCTTTTCAAGCAAACAGAAAAAAGCCATTTTTTATACAACTAAAATGTAGTACAATGTGTAGTCTTTACCTACAAGAATGTAAACCATTTAAAAAAGAAAGAAAATTGTGTCCCCTAGGTGTGGTGTTTCTGCAGATTCACAGCTTTTGAATTGTGAAAGTTGAAGCCCTTTGAAAGCAATATAGGAACTGCACAAACATCACATGCAGGCTGATTTTTTTATTTTATTTTTTTAAGCTTTAGGAGTCTCTCACAAAAATGTCTTTTATTTATCTTTTTCAAACTTTTCCCTAAAATACTCAAACGAGAGCTTCAGTGGCCAGTCTGGCCCAAACCACGACAAGTGTGAAGGTAAATGAATAAGAAGAGCTATTTCATTAGTGACTCTAAGTGGAAAACACTCACCCTTCTTCTTGTCTAAATTACATCTGTACCTTTTGTTGCTTGACCTGATATTCGAAAAAGTCCCAAGCATGAAGAAAGCAAGAGGCCCAGCAGCATCCAGCCCAGTGTGCTGAACGCCTGCGATCTTCTCACATCAAAGTCAGTTTCATAAGGAAAGCTGTAAAGCTTTGGGATATAAAGTTAAGTGCAAAAAAGCTAGTATCTCAGGTTATTGAAACTTACTCTTCTTGTATATGTCAGTTCAATTTTCTGAAGTGATGCTTAAAGAGACTGTATGTTGATATGCAAAGAAGGCACTCCTGTACTCTGTGGCACACGGTGTAGTGAGGACGTACTACCACTAGCATGAGACTACAGCTGAACAAAAAGAAAGTACAGCAGATGGTCATCCCAAACACTTAATCTTTGCATCTTCTTGTGTCGTTTTAAATTATTAAGTAGTAAGCTGGAGGAAGAGCAGCTTGAGGAATGAGCATACAAAAGCTTTCCAGTATAGCTTACTGAGTTATTCAAATCTTGTTCTGACCTAAGCTAATTTTAAAAATGTTGCTTTAAATAGTGGCATTTAAATACCTTCCTTTAGAAAACCCTTTAGCACTTTTTACTAATATTAAATGAACTGAGGAACCACATATTTCTCTGAACATTTATTTCTCCTGAGATAAATCAGTGAAAGGGAGGTTGGTTGGTAGCATGTTGTGAAACTGCATAACCCAGCTCAATGGTTACTAAAAGTCAGCCATCTCAGGTACGACTGCTTATTTGTCTAGCTTGCCATCACGACTCAAATAGTGGAGCATGCTCATACTGTGAGCTCCTAAATTGTCTGCTATTTTCATTTCTCTGAGAAGAACCATTTTGTTGAATTTGAAAAAAAACCCAACAAACAGAAAGAAACTAAACTGCAATGGGAGTTAACAGTAAAAAATACTATTGATAACATCAGTGGGTATGTACAAAGACAGAAGGTATTTACATGTTTTTCCAGTAACCTGACCCAGTACTAAGACCACCTACTGAGATTTAGCAGACTGACTCTTGCAATACGCAGCAAAACCTTTTGTTTCACCACTTATGTAACTTTTATAAGATTACTTCCCTTACTATCCAATATAAAAATCATTATTTACTATGCTACTATAGGTATTGTAGACTCTAGACTATGGGTTTTTTTAAAATGTACTCCTAACTTTTTCACAAAAGAATGGCAGTGCTGTTATTAAAATACAAGCATTTTAGTGATGACTAAATACAATTGTTCATAAAAAAGCAAATGTACAGAACAGGTGTGCATAAAAACAATAGGACAGGAAATGGTTAGCAGTTTCTTTGCGATAAAACTATTATTCACATATATTACAAAATGTTATGATTAAATTATTTTTTAATATATAAAAATATATATTTATTGTACTGTATTACTTTTGTTTATTAAGAAAATGATGTTGTTCCAGTAAAAATTGTTTATGCAGAATCTTTTTTCCCATTCCAGATAGTATTTTTCTGAAAAAATAAAATGCAATCATAGGTCCTAGCTATAGGAGAAAGAATAAAAAAGTATTTTTCTGATTTACAGTGTCCATGATACAATTTTACTGTTGGCACGTGTGAGTATAGGAAAAAAAATGCTGCTATTTCTTACACTGCTTACAGCTGAAGAATTGCAATCATCCATAAGCACATGAACTTTTAAGGCCATACTTGTTTTTACACATTCACTGGAAAAGACCTTTAAGCTTATCTGTTCTGGGACTACAGTAGAAGTAAAAATGGCTTTTCTGTGTGCAGACAGGATACATGACATGCTCAGCAGGGTAAATTGGACACCAGTTAACACTGGTAATACCTTTATGATACTTGTATGGGTGCCTTCATGTAGAAAACATCCAACTGCTAACAGTGCAGCACTTGTAGTTTGGTTTATAACATTTTTCTTAACACCCTTTCACATCATTACAAAAGCAGTGGACCCAAACAACAGCAAAGGCAGAAAAAGAACCCTTGCTTCTCAGGTGAATTTGTGTTTGCTTGTCCTAAGCGGCTGAAAATATCATGTATCTACAAGCGGATGGCAGTGTACTAGTTGCAGCAAGTTCATCTCCCTTGCAGTGGTCATGCGAGTGTTTGCTATCCTGACACGTTGCTGTGCCAGGGCCTTAACGCATGGGATCTGCAGTTTTTGTGGTTTGTTATTCTCCAGCCAATCCTGGCATTATGAGGCAAATATAACCAGTTACATTCTCTAACATGAAGCTAAAGCATGCTGCATTTTGTAATTGCAATCTTAATTCTTCATTCATCATTTACTCATCTTACAGCCCTTCCAGTGCTGGTGCCTGACAAGCCTACAATTGTTCAGCTTCAGAAGGAAAATAGCTCATATATACGCACTCACACACACATGCATGTCAGAACAGGGAGGAAGAGACAAGAGAAGAAGTAAGTGATATGGCTGAATGCTCTTGGTCAACTCAGGCCAGCCTAGGGGTGTCTAACTAACAGCCAAGAAACCTGTTAAACAGCACGGTAGAGCACAATGTGTTTGAATATTTGTAAGTTTGCATTTTCATGTATTATAATGAAGAATTTCACTGAATTTCACTGAATTTTTTTAGAGTTGGAAGGGACCATATAGATCATCTAGTCCAACTCCCCTGCTGAAGCAGGATTGCTTATAGAATGAGAAAAGTAAAAAGCTGTCAAGAAAATTCTTTACTGGCAACTTAAATATGCTTTCTGACACTTGGATGATCTGAGAGTACATGTATGCATTATAACTAGCTTTGCATTAATAACAATGAAATGGCCATTCCTATGAAGGGAAGTCATAAGTGGTTTTTTTAGACAAATTTGGGACACATTGAAAAGACAACCTGGAAGATGGCATGACTAATATCTAAGTGGGACATATTTATAAAATCATAGAATCATAGAATGGTTCGGGTTGGAAGGGACCTTAAAGATCATCAAGTTCCAATCCCCCTGCCACCTCCACCCCCCCCCCCACCTCCCACTAGAGCAGGTTGCTCAAAGCCCCATCCAGCCTGGCCTCAAACACCTCCAGGAATGGGGCATCCACAGCTTCTCTGGACAACCTGTTCCAGTGTCTCATCACCCTCACAGTAATGAATTTCTTCCTAATATAAAGCTATTCTCTTTCAGTTTAAAACCATCACCCCTTATCCTATCGTACACTCCCTGATGAAGAGTAAAACTCTCTTGCAGTTTTTCTGGAACGCTTATTGCTCAGTGGATAGGGTCAGTCTCCAGAGGAAAGGGAGAAATAACCCCTCACAAAATTCCTTTATCTCCTCTCTCCAGCAGGCCACAGATGGCTGTTTCACCTCCTACGTTGTTTAATGCCAATGGCTGTGGTGAGTTTACGGGTGTCTGATCCAACTCTGCAGCTGTAGTGCTGAATTGGTACCCATGGAAGTGTTACCTCAAGAGTCACAGAAAACTCTGCTTCAGAAAAACATTACTGAGCATTTTTGGACAACAGGAGTTAGTGCAGAATGATGACTTTTGAAGGAAACTATGGGATGTTATTTTAAGGGAAAAGAATAACCTATACTAGTTTCCATAAACTCATGCGAGCAAAATTCTTCATGAGTCACCAAGAAATTTCATCACTGAATGGTGATATCTGGAAAGATCTTCCTAAATTACTTGTCCTAGCACAGCGAAAGTTTATTTGGCACTTGACTGATAAGTAAAAAAGACAATTCTTGTCCCGGCATCAAGAATGTGGACATGGGATGAGTAGAAGAGAAAGAAAAACAAAGGCTGAAAGTAGAGGAACAGAAGCCAAGGACATTCATTTGGCCAATTAATTTTCCTAAGTATGCACCATAAAGGTTCTAATTTATATTAATATATACATTATGGTTTAGCATAGTTGTGCCATAGTGTAATTTAAAGTATCACGCTGGACACCGATTGACATGTTGTATCTAAGCCTGTTGAGTTTCCACTATTGATTTGCAGCAAAACAAGGTGAAGGGTAGATAGATCTATCTGCATGTCTGTAGCTAGGATCCAATATCTTTGCTTTACAGTTCTGAGTAAGACTCTCACCTACTTACAAGTTTACTTTGGGAAATGCCAACCATATTAATGTAAGTATAGGGCTCCTACAGGAATGTGATAGCAATCAGCTTATGTATTGACTTTTTAAGATGGAGGTGGTGAACTGAAGCTTTTACTTGTCCATGAGAGGAGAGGTACCAACAACAAGCCTCCCAGTGCTTGAGACTTCTCCTCTTCTATTCTCTTCCTTCCTTTTGATTGTATGGGTAAAGAACAGAGTCACCCAGAGATCTCTTGCTGGTTTGCTAATATCCTTGTTTTAGAGAGGCATACGCTTTCGTCTCTCCATAATATCAAAAAATGCTGAAGAGCCAGTAAGTCATTTTAGGCATGCTTGTTATCAGATCTAGTGCCTCAGCCATCTGCCTCAACAGCTCCTGAAACTGCTGATAGTTGTCCGGCAGAGATTATAACCACTGTCACAGAATCTTCAGAAGTCATGGAAGAAGTCAGGCTATTACCAGTTTATTTACATATTCTCACTATATCCATATCTAGCAGCTCAGATTGGCTTAAACAGGGGTTATGATTCTAGCTCTATAGGGGAAATTGTACGATAAAATAAGAACTTGATTTTATAGGAGAGGAACAATAATAGCACTCACAATTCTTAGGTAACAGATTGACTTGACTTCACACATCCATGGAAGATAACTGTGAAAACAGCCAGGCAGAACTAGAGACGCAGGGCAGGAGACAACATCGTGGTATAAATCTCTTATAATCGGAATGGAAATTTCAGACCAACTTAGGAATTGCAGCACTTAGTATTTGTCATGTGGGCTCTGCAGGAGAATTGGCAGGGCTGCACTAGACTCACCTCATGGCATAAATAGGAGTTACTTTCCCAAGAACAGCATCCAAGTGAGTGAAAGGCTGACTAGTGAGTCCCACAGAGGTAGCCAGCAGGGAATAGTGAGCAGAACAGTGTCTAAAATCTTGCATTTCTCTGAGACTCAAATGTTTGCATCCACCCCAGAGCTATAGCCCAGAAGTTTTCCTGAGAGTAGATTTCTTTTGCCATTTCTTCCAGGTGAGTCTGAATGCTTCATTTAAATGCAGCTCGTGCCACAAGACAGTAACGATATCTGTTTCCTGTGGATGTGTGTTGGTTTTGTGCTACACCTCTTTACAATAATAATTCAAGTTTTGCACAAGTTCTACCAGCTAAAAGATAATATAAGCTAAGGCCTGTTCTGACACATCGTATGTGTTGTATGCTCTATCAACATTTCTGTCACCATGGGCATAAATTTGGATCTCTACCCAGATGCTCGTTCTTCCAGAAATTCTGCCACTTTTCCACTTTGCTTGAATTTGGACAATGAGTTTAAAAGTTATGGGAGTTGAGGGGGGTGAAAAGACTTGCAAAACAGAATAACCTTGTGACTCCTTGTATTCTTAGGAAGGCAGGCAAAAAAGATGAGCAAGCGCAGCAGTGGCTGCCTTTGTTGTTATTGTATGAAAACCTAGTGGTGGAGCACCCTCCCAGGAAGCAGGGAACAAGTCCGGCACCGTTCAGCCTATGTGGTTTCAAATCTGCAACTTTCATGATCAGGGAGATTTCACCTAATTATCAAATTAGTTACTCATGGAGAAAGGCTCTTTTCATCTCTGTGCTTATGACTTGGCAAGGAAGAACCTGTAAGACAGACCTTTTGTTAGACTATGAACTTGTGTCAATGTTTTCAGACAGACCCGAAGTTTAGCACCTGAATCCAATTTTCAGGAGCTACCTGAGTGGGCCGATCCTCAGCCCTTACCAGTTCCCAGAGGAAGGCTGCAGTGAATTAGAACATCTGTATGTGAGGCTAAGTACTTAAATGCCTAAATACAGATTTACATGAATACATCTACAGTGCCAATTTTTAAGTGTTTTGACTTGAACTAACTTCCTAACAGATGGTTATTCTGCATCATTTATTTACGGCTGTTTATGTTTTTACAAATGTAATAACTGATCTAAAAGTGATCCAAGCTTATTCCTTTTATTTTTATTTATTTATACTGCAATAACAGTTAAAGATACTCCTGAACTGCACAATCTACAGAAATTATATAAAGAGGATCTTTCTGTGTTGTATTGACAAGAGGCCCTTCCAAATATTCAAGAAAAACTGCCATGACCATAAGGCAAAGTAAACAAACATAAATTAGATGTTAGCATCATCTGTAACATTTTAAGCTTAAGCAAGATATTAACAAAAATAAACAATGCCAAAAAAACTCCCAAAAAATTGAGGAGAAGATAAAGGGAAATAAAGAAGAGAAAATATATAAGTAAGTGTAGTAGAAGCTTCAGAAAATGGAATTCAACAAAATTAACATAAAATTTCTCAATAAGATAAATCTCATGGTACATAAAATGCAGTTCATGGTACCATAAGTAGATATAGGTCCAATTCAGGAAACTGTCATGCAAGTGTGTGATTACAAAATTAGAACTAAAGTATGTTTACTTATATCAAAACATTTCCTAACTAAAGAAGAAAGAGAGCAAGGTGAGCATGTCCAAAGTATTAAGAAATGAAAGGCCTAATACTGCTCTCGGCTATACTCATGCCTCACCATGTAAATCAATGAGTTTCAGAAGACTAAATGAGAGATAGAGTTAGCTTTTCTCCACCTACTACACTGACTAATTAGTTTATTTTCAATACCCAAAAAACTCATAACTTTTTTTCACAGTACCAAAAGCACAGGAAAACAATAGCTATCCATTACACCTCTAACAGGAAAAGGCACACATGACCATTAAACACTTTGAGACTTGGAGAAGAAATGTCATGAGAAAGAATAGTTCTTAGCTTTGAAGTTGTATTTATTTATATGTAAGTTGTAATATCCAGGGAAAGCAAAGTTTGCTGTAATAATTTTCTTACATTACTGCAACATGCATTTTTAATGCACCCCTTTAACTACAATCATCTGAAGAAGATTCAGAAGATTATTACAGTTGCCAACTGTATTTATTATACACCTTTATGTGCACTGTAACACCACTGCATTTGTATCAAGAAACCAGATCTGGAAGGAAAGACAAGGAAATTTTCCCACTGAATGATAAAGACGGTTTACTTTCATAAGCCAAATAAATTTTTCAGGAAACAAATTCAAAAAATTATTGATGTAGAACAGTTTTTATCATATCAGCTGCAGAACTCCACTGGGGAAAACAGAAAGGAGAAGCCCTCAGGCCACATTTTGTGTGACCTAATTCTTTCAAGGGTATGTTTCTGCAAATTTTTAGGAAATGACAACACAAATGAACAACAGTTCCCATCGTGATGTTTTCATGGATTCTCTGCATAACCTCAGAACAGCAGACTTTGCACCAACACTACAGTACACAGTTTTGTTGTAGAGTTTAATTACTTTTGGATGTAAATGAACAGAAAAACAATTATCACACACCCAGCAGAAGAAACGGCTATGCTTCTATAAATTTCTGGTATTCTACTGTTGTGATTGTCAATTTAAAGTTTCAGTCTATACAGTGCTGCCAGTTAATGATTAGTCTACTACATTTTGGCGAAATTGCACTCCAGTCAAGGGAAATGAAGTAAAACGATGAGGGGAAAAAGAAACTAATATTGCTAAAGTCTAATTAGAGCAGCAGGGCCAGTGCTGGACTTAGCTGTGCTGAGGTTGTCTTTCTATTAAATTCAATACACTAAATTCAGTGAGAGCAAGATCAAATGCTATGATTTGATTTTCATGGGTGAAGTGTTAATAGGAGTGTGGATTAACTTTTTTTCTCATGTTGTGAAATTGTCATTATATTAATGTAAAGCAGAATAAAATCATTCTTCTCTCTTAGCTATATTTCCGAAATCTGCCCATTTACTTCCAGAAGCATTAGCGCCATGCAGTTTATTTTGAAGGAAAACACTTTCATTTAACAAAGAAAAAAAGTCATTGACTTCATTTTAACAGTTTCCTATGCCAGACAACTATTTCTTACTTATATGGTTTTAATCCATGCTGGTTTGTTTCTAAATGAGTACTTGCAGCAAGTGAATGTGCTTTCATTTAGCAGCTTAAGTTTTTCATTTAACAACTTAAGACCACATTTTAGCTATAGTTGATATAACCATGATAATTAGAAAATCACAGAATCACAGAATCACAGAATCACAGAGGTTGGAAGGGACCTTTTAAGATCATCTAGTCCAACCGATTAAACAAAAAAAAAAAAACAAAAAACAGAAAACCACTAACCACCAAACCCAACAAAAAAAACCAAACAAAAAAACACACACAAAACACCACCCAACACTAATCCATATCCCTGAGCACCATGTCAACTCCTCTCTTGAATACCTCCAGGGATGGTGCCTCAACCACTTTCCTGGGCAGCCCATTCCAATGTCTGACAACCCTTTCAGTAAAGAAATATTTCCTAATATCTAACCTGAACCTCTCCTGGCATAACTTGAAGCCATTGCCCCTTGTCCTATCATCTGTAACTTGGGAGAAGAGACCGACCCCCGCCTCTCTACAGCCTCCTTTCAGGTAGTTGTAGAGAGCGATAAGGTCTCCCCTCAGTCTCCTCTTCCCCAGACTGAACAACCCCAGCTCCCTCAGCCTCTCCTCGTAAGACTTATTCTCCAGACCCCTCACCAGCTTCGTTGCCCTTCTCTGGACCTGCTCCAGCACCTCAATGTCCTTCTTGTGGTAGGGGGCCCAAAACTGGACACAGTACTCGAGGTGGGGTCTCACCAGTGCCAAGTACAGGGGGACAATCACTTCTCGGGTCCTACTCACCACGCTATTCCTGATACAGGCCAGGATGCTGTTGGCCTTTTTGGCCACCTGGGCACACTGCTGGCTCATGTTCAGCCGACAGTCGACCAACACCCCCAGGTCCTTTTCTGCCAGGCAGCTCTCCAGCCACTCTGCCCCAAGCCTGTAGCGCTGCCTGGGGTTGTTGTGACCCAAGTGCAGGACCCGGCACTTGGCCTTGTTGAACCTCATCCCGTTGGTCTCAGCCCATCCATCCAGCCTGCCCAGATCCCTCTGCAAAGCCTCTCTACCCTCCAGCAGATCAACACTGCCACCCAACTTAGTGTCATCTGCAAATTTGCTGAGGGTGCATTCAATCCCCTCGTCCAGATCATTGATAAAGATGTTGAAGAGAACCGGCCCCAATCTTAAAATAATGCTTTAAGAATCTAGTTGAATTTTATCTCAAAAAAATATTTATGCAATGTATGCATACCCTGATATTAAACTCTGTATTTCTCCCCTACGACCTCTAGGTATCATAATATTTCACCCCTCCTCCAAAAGTATTAATGGGGATTCACAACAGCTTTACTAGCCATATATTCTGAAACGCGTCTGGGTTCATACTCAGTACAATTGGTACAATAAGTGTTGATAATAAAAGCTGTCTGAGTGCCCATAAATATATTGTGGAGAAATATTACGTGTGAAACTCTTCATCCCTCCATCTACAATTATTTAATACAGAATGTCCAAAACATATATAGTTTAGATAAGACAGAATAGCATTTTAAATTTAAAAGGTAAGATGCACGTAATACAAATTTTTCACTTCAAATTGTGCACAAAGTTTATTTGTAGACCTTTGAAGTTGATGGGAGACTTGAGTGTTTATTCAGCTGGAACTTTAAGTATTTCATATATAATGCATATGTTCTCTGAAATGGTTTAAATTGACTACCACAAACAAATAGTGGGATGTTGTACACACATCTCAAATATTCCATAAAGCAGACTAAAAATGTAATATGGACATCAATTCCTTCAAGCTTCATAGTGTCTATTCAATAGTAAAAGACATCAAGAGAATTTTGCATTTGATTTTCCTAACAGAACCATGACCCCCACCATTCCCTAGTTAGTCCATGAATACAAGGAAAATCTAAGGAACGTATATAATGTCTATATAATTTTTTTTCCTTTTTAATTCTATTGTTCTGAGGACTTTCTCAAAAATTGTTTTGATAAACATCCTTAATATAAACACCTATATTGGCAGGAATATTTTCATTGGGGAATAACTATGGGAGTCCATAATCTCTGATGTCAACAGTTACATCGTGCTGTTTATTTATCTCTGATGTGTGTAACATTCTCAGCTTTCAGCTTTCCCAGTGTCTCACAGGAACCAGCTCTTAGGATAGTGTGATTGTACAAATTCAGATTCCATCGAGACAGGAAATGACATGAGAAGAAGAGAATATTCTCTTAAATTTTGCTAAAGCTATCATTTTCCAATCTATCGCCTTATACTGAAGGATTCTCAAGCTAACTAGACCATCAAAGTAGTCCATTTGGATCACTTGGCATTCAGTCATAGAACAATCACTTGGCATTCACCCATAGAATTCATCATAGAATGACTGAACAGGTCAAAATTTTGAAAAAGGCCTTTTTCCACCTGAGACTGACTTCAAAGCTGTACCCTAGCCTGCTGTATTATGATGAGACCCTAGCTTTTTCATTGAAGACTGCCTGAATTCGTCACTGAAATTTATATTACTTCTATATAAATACAACAAACTCTGATTGCTGGTATCCTTTAAAATTGCCAGGCCAAAGATGTGGTGCCTATCCTAAATGTGAAAGTCCTGTCATCCTCGTTGCTCTCTTTGGTATTAATCATGAATCTATTAATCTGAAACACAAAGCGCATGGGAGCAGAATATACGCTTATTCAATAAACAGAACAAAAGATTCCAGATTCCCTGTCAGAGGATATTAGATTGATCACAATTCTCTCAGCTTTCAGAACAAAGCTGAAATCTCACTTCAAATTAGTATCCTCATAGTCACTAGACAAAGCAGCGAAGAAGAAGAAAATAGGACATAGATCAAGGTGGAAAAGGTGAGGTTAAGCGTAAATGAGATTGCTGATCTATTGTGAGTCTAATTAGTTTTTGGAAAATACTCAAATCTTTGATAGGTAACATTAAAAAATCTTATATATAAGAGAACGTGAGAAATACTTTACCTTTGAAAAGTATTTAATGTTGAGAAATGATGGTTTAATAGAAAATAACATAGGACTTCTTTTTTTTTAGTTTATAATTAAATAATCACATTAAGTAATAAATGTTTTGTGGCTGTTAACCTAATCACAATTGATTCCTTAGTAGCAATGGTTTCTAAAAAGGAAAATGGTTTAAGTTAAGAAAATGTGCTATTTAAAATGCATGTGTATAGTACTTTGTATTTGTAATAAGATATGGATTATAACTGTGTAATTGACTGACATTCAATTAAAAAGCTTGAAATTAAGTAAAGATGGCTGTGTATTGAACTGTTGCTTTTTAGTGCACTTCTGTTGGCACATCAACAGATCGCTCTTGAACTGTATCATTAAGGGTGTAGAGCTGTAAATTGAAGAGCAGAGTTTGTAATCAACATGCATATCTGTCCCTCAGAGGTGTTATCTTGAGCGAAGCACATTTTGTTTCCATCTTTTGAACAAAACAGAAAATATTAGGAGAAACTTTTAGATTACTTTTTAAATGAAGTTACACTACAACTAGCATAAGATAACTTCTTTGGAGTGAAAAGCATTTATATGAGCTGAAGATCTGGCCAATTCTAGTTAATTGCAAAAGAGAAAGAGTTTCTCCCAAAGATGAATTAATTTATTATTTCTGAAGCAACAACATAAAATCATGTTATCATCTTAAAAGCACCTAGCAAAATATAGTTGGAAGGATTGGAATTATAATATAGACCCTGAAGAATAATTTATAAAGTGGCATTAAAACTCCAATATTCAGGAAGAAGACTGGGAGTAATAGAGTGAGGGAAAAAATGAACTTTTTAGACCTCTAGATCATGACCTCAATGATGAGTGTGGGACAGATCCCACCACTTGGTATTATGAGCTTTCAGTGGTGGAGATTGCTCCCTGGAGATGTTTCATAGAATCCTGGAATTGTTTGGGTTGGAAGGGACCTAATGCTAGGGACTAGATTTAGATTAGATATTGGGAAGAAATTCTTTACTGTGAGGGTGGTGAGACACTGGAACAGGTTGCCCAGAGAAGCTGTGGATGCCCCATCCCTGGAGGTGTTCGACGTCAGGCTGGATGGGGCTTTGAGCAACCTGGTCTAGTGGAAAGGGTCTCTGCCCATGGCAGGGGGAAGTTAGAACTAGATAATCTTTAAGGTCATAGAATCATAGAATCATTCAGGTTGGAAAAGACATTTGTTAGTTATATATTATTTATTAAAATATACCAATAATATTTCTCTTATTTTTCAGAGAAATATTTTCTTACCAGTAATAAGAAAAAAGCATTCAAAACTATTCTACTGTACACAAAATGTTATCAACTGCAGCATGTATTTTAAATGTTGCTGAAGAATTGGATGGTTGGTTGTTTATTTTTTTTTTAGTTTGGTACCCTTCATTGCCTCATGTTGAACAATTGAACTGGTTAAATACATTGTCTTTCTGTGAATGAGGAAATGAAAAGTACACTGTCAGCATGTTTATTAGATATAATTGAATTTAGCATGTGTGCTAGAAATGAAATCTCATTTCTTTTTCTAAATTTGTAGACCATAGGTTGCATTAAGTAGAGCCTAACTGCCACACAATGTTTGGATTTTGTACCATAACATCTCAATAACTTCTTCTACTTCTGATTTAATCATTATTGTATAACCTCCAACATTTTGAAAATCATTTTCTGATGAATGTTATCTTTTTAACATATTCTTTCATAACTTCCATATTTTTAAATCCCATGGTTGATTAGAATATGGATTTGAACAAATAAAATATACATCTTTTGTTGGCCCCAAACAACTGATCAAATACAAATATGGAAAAGACAAAAGTCAAAACATAAACCCACATATAAAAGGCCCTGATCATCACTGAATATTGGCTGCCTACCTCACTTCTAAAATGGGTTCCAGTAAAATCCTGAATCCACCTGGGACTCTTTCTGATAAATATAGAATCATAGAACAGTTTGGGTTGGAAGGGACCTTTAAAGGTCATCTAGTCCAACCCCCCTGCAACAAGCACAGACATCTTCAAGTAGATCAGGTTGCTACAGTACATGGAGTCAGTCATTTAGAAACTTTTTTTTTGCCTTTACTATTTAGAAGCTGATCAGTTGGGTTATAGATCTTGATACACATATTAACCTTCACAGTACTTAGTAATATTACTACCAGGCTTTTACCTATATATAATGCTTATAGGATTGTTAGCAATAGCATAAAAATAAACAAGGTGCAGAAAAAAACCCTTCAAACAAAAAGCCAAATAAGGCACAAGATCTTCGCTAAAATCAGCCAGCCCAAGAGAAAAACGATCTTTAAGTATTTTTCTCTTTCCACACAAGCTCTGGAGGTTAATAAAACATATAAAATTGAGTCAGTAGCAAGATTGCTCAACTAACCCTGAAGTTTTCCAAAAGACATAAGATAAAGATCATCTGAGCTTATTCTGCAACCACAGTCACCCACATGATGAAATCACTGGCCTGTACAAAAAGTTAAATCAGCTTCTGGATGAAGGGAGAGCATGTTTCAACAATATTATCAGGTAACTTTTAGACTTAAATTGGTATGAAGACAAAGATAAGAGAAGAAATATAGGTAGCATGGTGAGTTGATGCACTAACTGGCTTTTCACCCCAACAGATGAGAGCTGGAAGTCAAAGTCAAAGTATAAATAAATGTGTTTTCTGGTGTCATTCTGGTCCATTTGTTCACGATACAAAATCACCATGTAATTTTCTCTGATTAATTGTGATTGGCAGCTCTATTCAAATAGTCTGGAACTGTACTAGAAGCTGTGTAAAATGAGAAAGCTATAACATCCATGTAGAGAGGTACGGTTGCATGATACTTCTACATTTATCTCCTTTCAGTGTTTTATTTTTCCAAGAACGGAAATCACACATAAAACAAGAAATGTAAGTAACAAAGACAAACAGTCCCTCCTTCCCCTCAAATATCAGCAAAATGAAAGTGCATAAAGAGGACTGGAAGGAAATGCTGTGTGACAGGTCTTCTGGAAGTTTTCAGGAAGTGTGAAGATTATGTACATTTAAGAGGATAAAAAAATCAGATTTCATTTAAACACAACTGATTTAAATTTCAGCCAATGAAGACGATTACTATGATGTCATTAGATAAATCTCTTCTTTTGCTGCTTGCAGTGGCCATCTGCCACTACTAACCACTCTCAGTTTATTTCTTGCAGGAAACCAGTAAGTCCAGGTTTATGCAAATAAAATGATGAAGGATATGCGCAGATAGGAACTATCTTTTTGATGGCCGATACTGCAGATTGCAAATGCATTAGTTTCTGACAACGCTGACTCAATTTCCAGATGGGAAGAATTGTGCAAGGCACATATACATTTGTAGTTTAGGAAAAAAATTCACTACCTGAGCTTTCTTTGCACAAAAAGGCTGATGCAATGTAGAACTAGGTAGGTAAGATAAGCCATTAATTATCAGGGACAACACAAATTCCATGTTTTCCCAGTGGAGTACACTTGCAAGTAGTAATCTTTCCATTCCTGATGTTTTCCTGTCTACCACTTCATCCAGAAATAATGGAGAGTTACGTAGACTTTAGTCAGTGCAGAACTCTCAGCCTAGCATCAGAAAGGCTCCTCTGTTGACTTTTCCATCCGTTCCCAATTTACTAATCTATCTGAAGCTTTGTTTGAACTCCTTTTTACTTTGCAAAATTACAGACCCATTTCTCATTCTAAGAAGACTCACTTGCTCTCAGTATTGGGTAAATATCCAAAGTAGACCAAAACTTTGAGCTTCTTAAAGTTCACAGGCTACCAGTGCAAGTCCCAATCATTCCTGTCCACAAACTTTTGCAGTCTCTAGTCAACAAAATGCAGCTAAGCAGTAAGTTTGGTACCAAATCTTTTTATCAGACAACAGTTAAAACAATTAAATCTGAAACAATGCATCAATAAGATGCATCATTGTTATTTTCCCACGTGAAGACAATTGGAATGGTAAGAGAGTGATTTTGTGCTAAATAAGAGATAACATACTCACGCCCACTTAAATCTTTTAATTCAAATTGACGTCCAGTAGTCAAAATAGAAAGCAATTAAAATATTTCTTTTTTAGACTGTAGGCCCCTACTTCAGGAAATCAGTTAACATGTTTAAATCCATTCTAGTTTAGGAAATATACTTGGTTGTGTGTTCAACTATAAGTCAATGCTTATGTTCATTATGGAGTGTTTACTTTAAATGATTATAAGCACGTGGCTAAATTCATTACCAGAAGAAACAGTTTCCCAAGTCGCTGCTGGTACATCCGCTATCCAAATCTCAGAAATATGTTGCCAGATTGAAAATTAAAGGTACAGGATTTTAATACTCTTCTTCATTCAGGATCGTACTTGTTAATTTTTTGCACACATATTCTGTTACATACAAATAAACGTGTTCATTCATGGTGGTCTGAAATGGTGAGTAGTGTGAAATGGTGTGAATAATAGCAAAGTAAATGAAGATGCTGTAGGTTATTTAGGTTCATTTTGTAAAGAAGCCAGCCATGTGTTCAATGGGCAGCAACAGGACGCCAGGCTGGGTTATCACACAAGGGTAACGTGCCACATTCTTCTCATGCCACAGTGTTGCATTCCTTACTGCTCTGGGTTGTAATCTGACTAAGTCACAGCAAACACGGCTTGATAGATAATAAAAAGGTAAAGTTACATGGTCCTTTCTATGAATGCACCTTCTGGGAGATACTGTTTAGGCTAATTGATTACTCAAGAATCTTTGGGATGAACCCTGACCCTGGTCTCCTGCTTAGCCGTAACATAGTGTTAAAGGCTATTTAGCCCATGTTTTTCCCCTTTTCATGTGAGGTCTCGGAAACATTTGTATATTATCTGGAAGATCCATGTTAATAAAACCTTGGAAAATACTGTAACCCCAAATTCTGGATTCATTCCTGATTTAAACAAGGAAAGTGCAAATCTGAGCAGTCTTTCCCATTCTTGGCTGTAAACAGAAATGGAAGAAATTTAAAGCCAGATCCTGCTTACTACTCATGCTCAGAGATACACAGGGAAATCAGAAAGAGATTTTTGCATTAGCAGAGTTTCATTCAAAATTTTTTATTGAATTGAGAAGCAGTATTAAAGATATAAACCCAATACTAAATAAGAAAATGGACACTTCAGTGCTTCTGTCTGGCTAGAACATATTTTGCTTCTTGTAAGATATTCTTTTAAACAGATTTCTATTTTTACAAGTAAGGAGAGACCCAAGTCTGACACCATAACACTTTACAGAATAAGTGATTCTACTGAGTTAGATGGAACATCATCTACGAATAAATATTTATGCAATTAGACATGTTAATTTTTTACAACTAGAAATCTAAGGCAGAAGAGATGAAATCACAGAATTTCATTTTAAAAGTAAACATAAATTTCAAAAGCAGCAAATTTTTAATAATGAAGTTTACACACAGTGATGTATGAATTCATTTTCATATACATTTATACTTTAATAGTCTTCTGACAAGTGAAAATAAGTTACAATTTAAAATTTGCAACAAACTCTTGATACAAAACTTGGGTTAAACCAAGAAGGAACAGTGTACAGGAATGGCTAGGAAGAATTTATCTCTCAGTCCTTTCAAGTCCTCACTTTCAGCTTCACAACTTAGATATTTTCACTTATGCTTTTGTAAAAGCTCGAAAATCTCTAGCCGCTTTTGGAATTCCAGGCATAGCTAATCTATTTACAGTGAGATTGTATATCTACATTTTAAATATTCATACCATCTTCAGCACATCATTATATGAAATGATTCATTACTTTCCTGATACTGAATCAAGGAAACAGGTCATTTTGTATTTATAGAAGATATTCTATATGAGGAGAACTGAAGATACTAAATAAACATAGCACTTAAAATTCTGGTGTACAAGTTCAAAGTCCTCTAGAAGAAACATTGCAGATGGATGCTTGTTCTATAATTAAAGTTCAGAAAGACTCTACTATCATATTATCTTCCTATTTTATGGCCTCTTTAAAAATCTTAGACTTCCAAAAATTTTAAAAGCTATTGAAGTAATTTTTTTTTAAAAAATCATGCCTTATGGGGAATTACATTTTTACCAGGAGTATATAGCATTTTTTGATCTTTACTTGCTACAGTGGAATGATGCATCAACAGAAAGATATCAGTTTACATAAGAAGATCTGGCCCTTGGTAAGAAAGAAGCAAGTATTCAGACGTTATGAAAAATATTTTAACTGGAAAGTTAGTTATGGACAAAAAAGTTCATGTTAAAATGAAGTAGATGGAATTTTTAAAATAAATTATATCCTTTTTTGAGTTTTTAAATAAAAACTGAATGTAAATTTCAAAACTACTGATTGTTCAGTTCACAATTTTTAATGTAAAGGTAAGCATGAAAGTTTTCAGTTACTGAATCAATCCTTGATTATTTTTTTTCAATCAAAAATGCCAAACTAGAATAAGTTAGAAAAGTTTTAATGATGATGAAATAACTTTCTTCAGAAGATATCAGTTTGGCAAAAAAGTTTTGGTTTTGGTTTTGGGTTTTTTTGTTTTGTTGTTCAAGCCTAATGCCGAATGCATTTCTAAGCTCAGGTTTGTAAACATTTGTATATATACACAAAACTTCACTCACACAATGAGTTCAACGCAAAGGTAGGGAACTATCAACAAGGGTAAACTTATGCATGTATGTATATGTGTTTGAAGACTCAAGGAGTTACTTTAGAACTTGGTCACAGAGTGACAATAAAGCAATGGAAGTATTTAAAAATAATTATTTAAATTTTAATGTAAAGCACGGCACGAACGATAGTAGATGTGCTATAAAGCATGTAAAGCAGATAAATCCCAGCTGACTGAAAGTTTTCTTTGAGAAAGCAAAAAAGATATTATCTCTTCCTCATGAGTAGGCTGTTACAAAAAAATAGGGAAAGCTAAATCTGAGTTGACATGGTAAAAGCTACAGATTCCTGAACCGTGGCAGAACACATTACTGCCATTTCTATTTCTTTCGAAATCATAATGGAAGAGGAAAAAGACTTTAGCCATACCTTCCAAGTTACATTTTACATTTTGCTTTCTGTTTTGTCTTATGCTCATTTCTGTATTGTTAGAAGTAGGAGTGGATTTCCTTCTGCCAAACACCCCTAAGAAATATTTGTTTGTAATATACCAGCATATAAACTCATCCTGAAACTTCTGCGGAAAACGTATTTTTGAATGTTTTATTCTAGAGTTCTATCTTTAGAATTAAGTATTAATTATTATAAGCATGTGTTGAAATCGTTTGTTTCATCATAGCTAAAGAATACATTTGCACAGTAGAGATTTCTAAATAAAAAAAACCAAACAAAATCAGACTTAGTAATCTAACCAATACTGATGCTAGCAATTCTGAGATGTTTACAGGTTACAGATAAGAGTATGATATTTATTTTGAGCTAGAAAGATCTGCATACTCAATTTTTGAGGAAGAATGTTTAAAACTCACCCAGATCTGAATTCTGTCATGAAATCTCCCAAATTTTCAAAATGTGCAAAGTGCACTGATATATCAATTCTGAATTTCTTATTGGAAGTTTGGGGTAAGAGTTTTTACAAATGCTACTTCATTTTTGAAAAAACTGTATCATGCTGAACTGTTATACAAACATAATCAACGGGATTATCAGGAGACATGGTACCGCAGCACAAAGGGCTGCTGTATGGTAATGTAAGCAAAATGTCAGTAAATTAAAAAAAGACACAGGAGTTATATTAGTGATCCACATAACCTCATGTGAGAAGAATAGTAAAATTTTAGGAAATTAGAATATAAAATGAAAAAAAAAGTCCTCCTAGAATTTAGGACATTTTAGGTCAAATCCAGCCTTAGAATAAGTAGACATAATTTCAGATATTTTAGTGTCTACTGGCTGAAATTACCCCTCCTGTCTTCCAGTTGCTGATAACTTTTTGTCTCGTTGTAAACATTCCCAAATTGTCCTCCAGGGAAATGTGTGTATTTTTGGGGGAAGGGGGAAGAAGCAGCAATGCCAACAAATACAAGTTTCTTCTACTGCATACAAGTCTTTTCTACATTACTCGTAGGTTTCTGAATAATTTTCTGAAATGTAGAATCTCCTGAAAACTACCAAAGCTGAATTTTGCACCAAATTGGATTCATTCTTAGCATTTTGATGCATTAGAATTCGATTTGCACATTGTTGGGGTCACTGGAAGGCAATCATGAAGGCTAACATTAGCTTAATGTTAGTCTTTTAGTCTCCTCAACCCTTATAGTACACAAAGAGATTAATTTCATCCTGAGGTGAATCCAAATATGTAAAATTAGACTCTTGTTTGAACTAACTTCTAGACAAGCTTTTTTCTCACAAATGAGTAGAGAGAAATTCTATGGAAATAACTCTCCTTAGTCTAACTACTAACCTTTTGACGCTCTTTGACTTTTCTTCCTCCTCCTTTTCCCGCTAAAAAAATCTCCTCTTCTGGGTGCATTTAAATTTCATCTTAGGCAGGATTTCCAATTTTTTTTTTGTATATGCACAATGATAAAAAATCCGTTATTTTCTTGTACTTAATTATTTTATATTTTTGGGCCCTAAATTAGGCTGAACATGGGCTGTTTTTCTTCCATGGGTTCCAGAGCCATTTCTATTTGTCATCTTCTCTACGTGTCTTGGCTGTTTTTAGGATGATTCAGCTCACAAACCCAGCAGAAATGCCAACCGTTCTTTTTTGCTGCTACATTAATTTTCTGCCAAAACACTTAATTGAATCAGCTCTCTTAGGAGTGAGTTGAATGAAGCCTCAGGACCCCTTGGCCAGGTGGGAAGGTGAGAAAGTGACTGCCTTTTTCAGCAGTGGCAAAAAACTATAGCCACTCTGAAACTATGGTCAAACGATCTATTCCAGCTGCAGGAATAGTCCCTGTGACTTTGCTTAAGAAGTTACCATGAGAAGTTACCAACCCTAGAGACTCATTATTGCTCCATCTATATTCTCAGATTCTCTTTGACAAACCCATCTTTGGTAAGATAAACAAAAGAAAAATGTAATGAGGAAAACCTTTCTGAGAGAAGCTATTGATCTGAAATCTTTTTATTTTTATATACTTAAGGCAATTATAGTTATGTGTTGAAAGGTGTTAAGGATTCAGATAGCACACCTCAAATTTTGTGGGAGAGCAGCTACAGTCATCACCATAATAAGTTTTGTTTTGTTTTTAAGCAAAATACTCTTTTATAGTATGTATTGAATCACTGGTAGTCCCAACTTGAACCTGTTCTTTCCCCTCCTCCCTCCCTCCCAATTACCTAGATACTGGCAGTATCTAGGTAATACTGGCAGTATCTGACCTCAGCCTATGAGAATTAACAAATATAGGCCTTGACAAAGGACAATTCTATTTCTGTTCATAGCAGCCCATAGTATTAGTGGAACTTAAAAAAATCCATTAGTAACAAAAAATAAGAAGTATATCTGCAGTATGGATACCATAGTCATAGTTGCCGCTGTGTCGCATTGCCCTGAAGACATTTATTGGGTCACACGCATAGGAGTGGTTATAGTCTTTCTTGCATGTCCCCAAAAATCTGCCTTAATAAAAACCAATAGGTGTTCTGTTAATGAAATTAATTCATGTAAGCAAGGCATATATGCTTTTCAGCCTTCCTTGTTTCAAGAAACTATAAGAACAATAGTATGTTGCTTGTGAATTGAAAGGATGGAGTATGGAAAAGCAGCAAAAAATATGTACTTCTAATTGCAGTAAGTAAAAATTACAGTAAGGCAATAATTTATGGAAGAATGAACAAGTTTTCTCTTAGTCATTCTTGTGAAACTCATTCTATTCTGGGCATTTTTGTCACAGCCTCCTATTTTCCTTGTGGGGTCTGCCCTCTCCCTCCCTTCCCCACAAGTTTCTATTCAGGAAACCTGTGGTTTGTTTAAGACAGAATTATCACCTAAATTTCATCTATAGCAAAAAAACCCAGAGATTTATTTTACTCGTATGCCTAACTGCATTTAAAAAGAATTTATTTACTAATTCCAAAACCAGTTCATGTTGTAAATATCTTACTGATATTGGAAATATCTTAATACAAATTATTAAAAAAAGATGATTTAACCCCCTTCATGTGTGTGGACAGAAGAAATAAAATGTCATATTTTACATGTTGATGAAAAATAAAATGGATACAAGTAAGTCAACAGATACAGAGGTTTTTATTAAATGTAAAGACATTCAGCGATAAGACTGCCAATTAATTAATAACTAATGAATTGTTAGAATCTTTTTCCTTACGAAGGCAACAGTATGCTCCCCTGGCATACTTTTTAATAATTGAATATGAGTTGGTTTAAAAGTCAATGCATTTAAGATATGTTTGGTAATGTCAATAAGTGGATATTATCCTGCCTTGTTCTGCTGCTGTCTAATTCACCGCAATTGTGCTGTGCTTCATTAGCTTCCATTTTATTATGCAAGAAGGTGAAATTTATCATGAGCACACATTAAATGGTGTTACTTCAGCTTCCTGCAATGAGCAAAGTAATTATCGAAAAATGTGTCTGCAACCTTATGGTCAGTTGGAGGGATGCCACTAATGTTTGAAAAATAATGGTCTTGGGTGACATGTTGTTATGATGATGGGGGATGGTGTGTCAGTCATTTATTCCCTGTTGTAGAAATTGCATATGGGGAAGGAAAGAAAGTGTCACATGATTGGCATTTGTAAGACTAACTTGTCTCATACTATCCAACTGGGTTTACTTCCCTTCTGAGAGAAAAAAAGAAAAAAAAAAAATTTGGCCAAAGTGAATCTTATTAATTTATGGAAAAAGAAGCCTGGGTCCTGTGTCCTTTATGTAACTTCAGAGGAAGTGAATTTGTCTTAAAGGCGAGCGTGGATAGAAAACCAGAAAGAAGTTATTCTAGCATTACTTCACTTTCCATTTTAATTTACCTATGACCAAAAAAAAAAAAAGTAATGAATAAAATTCTGCACTTGGTATTTATTAATATATGTAGCTGTACATGCAACCTTTGAGGCTGATGCCACTGAAACTTGTACCGTATTTCTAAGAAAGCAAAGGATAGTTATTAATAATATGTGTATGTAGTATTTTCACACAGATAATATTGATAATAAAAATATTAGTGTAAAAGTTCTCCTTTGAAATTTCCACACAAGAAATCTATTGTCTCTAATGAACTTCACAATGGAATTCTACACATGAAAGAAAGGAAAATTGTTTGAGCCACCATCTGTCCAAAGTATCTGAAAGAATGTCTGTACAGTATAGTCACTGAATAAATAGCAATTTCAGCACACAAGTTAGTATTGGCCTAGAAGTTCACATTTTCCTGCAGTACAGTCAAGAGGAGAATGAATCTTTAAAAATACAGGTCAGGGTGCATATTCATAAGTTAAATGTGTGAATGATGAACCGAAATAAAAACCAAACAATATTTGACAGAAGAGTAGAGCAATATAAAACATAAATGGTTTGAACAGTCAAAAGAAAACATGCATATTATTTTATGAAAGTACATGTTCACCTACAGATGAAGATGAACTGAAATAATTGGAGATGCTTAGTCAAAAAACTCACAAACACACCCCCCCCGCGGCCATGTTCATGCATCTAGAATAAATGGTCATATATCATATCTTATTTAAGAGCACTACAAAAACTAATTAATATTAGAGATTATACTGGGTTTGGAATGGATTTACATTTTCGAAATTGAGCTTTTTGCAGGTTAATGGAGCAGGCAAAGCAGCGATCACAGTAGTAGGTCCTCGTTCTCATAAACTGTTACATAGTTTGGAAAATAAATAATGTGCATTGTTTCTAAACACATAAGAAAATAGATTTACTACATTGTGACTGAATACTTTACTACACATCAAAAGCAACTACAAGAAAGGAAATAATTAGAGAGAAAAACTTGTGGAAGATACACATAGCCAGTAAAGAAGAGAGTGGCTACATTGTAAATCTTCCATCTTGACAACAATCAATCCAGTTCTAGTCTCCTCCACAGAAATTATTCCTTCTTCAACCCAACTCTAAACACAGCTGTTGTCATCTTCCTAGCCTGGAGCTCTGATGTAAATGATCAAACCCTCTTTGGAGGGTTTGATCAAACCCTTCTGTTTTACCATTTTCCACTGCATCAGACGTAGAGTTCTGGTTCCATAACTATCACTCCCACTCCTTTTCACCCCTCACTGCTTATCAACCTACACTAATTTCCATGTTACTCACCCTATCAGCCTTGAACATGTCTTATTGATTGTTCCTTACAACCGGCTTTGCATCAAATGGAACATATCATCAAAGTTCTGTAACAGAAAGAGAAAATCAAGAGGTGACAGAGGAGGAGTGCTCAAAATTCTCTGCAGTATGAGCTGGAAGAAATGTCTTATCAACCCCTGTACCTCTTCTCGCTGTTCAGTTTCCCTACAGCAGCTGCTAAACTAACTAACTGTAGAAAGCACTGATGTGTGTGAGCTCTCTAAAAATCTGTGGAAATCCTGGCCTAAGAATTTTTCCTAAATAGATAATTTGATCTCAGTGCAGTAAGGTGTTTTGGCAAGGAGCAGCAGATAAAATTTTTCACAATTAATGAGTTAGTGGAAGATATGCATGGAAATCCATCTCCACCCCTCACAGTTTTGCTCATATGAGCCAGAAGGCTCCTAAGAGGTGCCTTTTTTCAACCCATCTGAGAAACAGGAAAGGGAGTCCCTCGCTTCCATTAAAGATGGGGAGAGAGACAGCTCATGAGAACCTACCACTGTAGTCACAGAGGAAACCACCAGTTTCTTTAGAAGGTTTTGTGATCACTGGAAAATAAATTTCTGCAATTTATATTGTTCCCTTCTGTCCTGCCAACATCCTTCTATAGCCATATCTATCCCACTGACATTAATGAACCTTATATCAGCCTTCCAGTATCTAAAGGGGGCCTACAGGAGAGATGGGGAGGGACTTTTCATCAGGGGTTGTAGTGACAGGACAAGGGGTAATGGTTTTAAATTGGAAGAGCATTGATTTAGATTAGATATCGGGAAGAAATTCTTTACTGTGACGGTGGTGAGGCACTGGAACAGGTTGCCCAGGGAAGTTGTGGATGCCCCATCCCTGGAGGTGTTCAAGACCAGGCTGGATGGGGCTTTGAGCAACCTGATCTGGTGGGATGTGTCCCTGCCCATGGCAGGGTGGGGTGGAACTAGCTGGTCCTTAAGGTCCCTTCCAACCCAGACCATTCTATGATTCTATGATTTTCTGTAAAAGAAGGATACGACTGTTTCTCCGTGCGCAGTCACTGCTCAAAAAGCTGTGTGAAATGGCTCCATAACTACATACAAGTTCTGGCAGAGTTCTGCAATGCACAAACAGTTGCTCAAATATGTGCAAGTCATGGGTTTGAACTGAAAAAACCCTGCAGCTCCACCGTGTCTTTGGGACAAAAGGAAAGACTGCGGAGGGGAACGTGGAACTGACAGGAAAGCAATTTCTTTCCTAATATAGGTAAACATTAACCTCCTTAGTAAATGGACACTAAGAGAAATGTCAAATGGAAAAGTCAGTTTTATTGTTTGTAAAATCTAGCAGTTTTGAGAAGCAATCTGTCTGAAATATTTTAAAATAGTTAACCAAAGCCGAAACACTGATTTTTCACACAGTTATAATGTCCTCTTCTGAAAAATTACTTTCATTTTAGCTGCTCATTTTTTGATCAAACGATTGTGTCAAAAAAGGGATTAGCTTGAGTTCACTGAGGAGTAGAGCAGAAGAAATTCTGTGTATAGCTACCAGAAGCTACAGTAGGCTACTTTAAGCTCTTTAACTATCATCCAATTCTACTTTATTTATATAATATTATTTATATTATATATATAATATATATATATTTATTATATAATTCTACTTTAATTCTCAGCTTTAAATCTTAGTACTTATGGTTTACTTTATGCTGATGATCTTTACAATCAAGGAAATCAGATGACAATGGGTGTTAAGTATTCAAGGATTTATACCATATCTGAGTCAGTGAAAATATCTGTGTAAGAACAACAGCAGATGTTTTCATCTATGACTCTCAAAGAGCTTAAGGAGTAGTTAGTTATTATAAATGCTAATAAATATCACAAAGCAATAGAAGACTTACCCAGTTAATGCAAAAATCCTCTTATTTTGACTATTCATACAGTCAGTATATGATTACTTATTTTCAGAACTGCCCTGACAGGAAATAATGTGTCACTAGTTTCATTTTATGGGCAAGAAACCAGAGCACAGGAAGCTTTGGTAGAGTAAAGTTAAAACCCATTTAGGATCCTGAACTGACCCTAATGACAGACATTTCAAAATCTCTTATGTTTAGCATGCTGACAGACATTTGAGGGAGAAATAGAATTTTCATCAGGACAATTGATAGGTCAGGTGTGAAAGGCAGTTTATCATGTTTTAAAAAAGAATGTAGAGATGTTAAACAATGTATTACAAGGAAATCTTGGATGCTGACACAACAGAATTTTAAAAAGAAAATAACATTTCCTCAGCAGACAGTGGTTAAATTTCTCCCAGCAAGGCAACCATAAATTCAAGAAGACTGAGAACATGCAAACCAAGTAATTGCATTGCTCTAGTAGTTCCATTTTAAGGGTAGCTTTTTCCTCTGTTAGATTATCTCTTTCCCTTTCCTATGGTAAACCAGTGCAAGCTGTCAATTAGGTTCATAAATAATCTCATCCCAGAATTTCTGCTCACCAGTTAAGCTAATGACTTGATTACAGTCAGCCCAAACCTCAAGTGGTTGTTCCCTTCTACAATCCTGGCAAAGGCTTCAGGAGTTTCTGACTATGTTAAATAAAAATTTAACACACTGCTTACCACAGATCAGGTGGAGTTATAAACATTCAGCAGGTATGACATAGATTACTACTACGGGATTTGTTTGCTTTTTTTTTTTCAGTTCACAGTACCCCAATATTACTGTGAAAACGTGAATTCAGACTAGAAGTCTCCAATAAAATACCTCTTTCAAGACCAAACCCCATCATTATTAAAATATTGCATTTAATACAAATGACTGGGTGGTAGTTTTAATGATCAAAATTAATTCGATAACTGATATACAAATTGGAATAAAGACCTTACTGCAAAACAGGAAAGCATTTTTTCACTGCTTATGAGTTGTTCATGAATACTACTGGGCAGATATATCTCTGTTTATGCTGAGAATTTAATAAATCAATTTCACATTTAAAAGCACATAAAACCAGACTTTAAGCCCCTTAAATAGCAGGTAAGCAATAGGCATATATTTTTAATCAGCTCACCTTGCTGGCTTTGTGTTAAATATCATGACACCTGTTTTAGTCATACCATTCGTGTGGTATAATCACAAGTTTACACCAAATTTGTATTGATTTCTGCTATTGATTCTATCACTTGTCACTATCTTGCACGTATCACAGCTAACTTCTGCGCTTCAGGTGAAGTGCGCTTGTTTTGCTCACTGTTCCTCTTTTAACTATTAATATTTCTCTTTTCTTCATCTTAAGAACAAGCTTAATTGAGCTGGATACAGGCAATTGTAAAACACTGGCCAAACTCAACAATTAATTTGTTCAGCCATATTTTTGTATTATGAAAAGAAAAATTGAAAAGATTTCTACTCCAGTATGCATAGCATTTATGTGAAAGAGACAACGGGTTGTTGATTAAACTACCAATCATACAAGACTCGTTTCAGTTGTAATTTGCAATTCATCATTGGGTTAAATGTTAGTTTGGGTCTGAACTCATTTGAATATCAAAAGAAACAATTTCCTGTAATATTTGGACAAAGCATCCTTTTTGAGGAGTGAATGGAAAAATAATTTTTAGCAGCCTGAGAAACATGATATATAATGAATGACATGTTGACAACAGAGTATGAGTTCTAAAAGTGCCACAGTTTATGTATCTTTTTTTAGATCTACTTAATTAAATAAGTCTCTTGAGACAGAAGACCATTTCATCAGTAATACTAATTTTCCGTGTTTATAATATTTTAACTGTAGGAAAATGCAGTATTATCTTACCTTTTAAAAAGTAATGGTAAAATACAGCCTTAAGTGACTCAAACTGAAGAAAAATTTCTAAAGCAAGGAGAGATAATTAGACCCTGAAGGTCATGAGTAAATGCCATAGTGATTGTAACCTGCGAGTTCCTTCACAGCACTTTCCTAATATATTGGAAATACTTCCACTGAGGTGCTCACTGAGTTGCTAAGCTCAATTCCAATCTGTAAACATTCCGCATACAGTAATTTGCATTAGTTCCACATAATGTACAGCAGCATTAATTAATAGAGTGGATAGCGTCTGTACATCTGTTAGCTATTAGTCTTTACTCTAATTCATTAGAGCTTTATCATTTACCTGAGCAGCCCATCAAGAACAGGAAAAGGAGACCTTGGCTCATGTCATCTGTAGGATAGAACACCCTGGAATATTAAATTCTTTTGTGTTATGTCCAGCTACTTTACATGAACAATGATCTCACAAATTTTGGTACAAGACTTTGAAATTTTTGTGAGCTAAAAATTCAAAAATCATCTAGGTGCAGCTGCTGTGAAACTAAATACCACTACATCCAGTTTAAATTAACATACACTTAAGATCTTCTGATATATCTACCAGAATTGCGTTCCTTCAGGTTGCCTTCAAGTTTTGGCCAAATTCAGAGCTCACAAACATTGTTATTAGAATGATACAATGCATCTACACAATCCAGTTGACTGCTGTCCTTATTTTTCTCCGATGAATATAAGTCATAGGTTTAAATTTAACTGATAACATTCCTTGTGGTTCAACATCATCTTTATTACATATCCACCCCTCAGGTAATTAAATTTAGAATGTAAAAACTTTCCTCTGATTTGAAAACATGCTGAAAAATGTTATTTCACAAACAGTGCAACAAATTGTGCTCTATATAGCACTGCATATTGCATACATTAATCTCAAAACACCTCTTCACCCTCCAGATTTGATGGTCAACTCCTTTGGCAAATAATTTCACTGTCCAACTCAAAAATGAGGGTATCACAGACACTTTTAAATATTTATGCCAGTATTATTTTAAGGTGAATTCTACTTATTAAGATGCTGAGTCCTGTTGGAATCTCACTGACCTGAAAAGTCTTCATAAACTGTGCAAGGTTCTCTTAGACTGGGGAAATTTCAGGATTGTCACTATATATCTTATTAAAACAGGTAATGACTGTGGGAAGAGGCTTCCAACAAAGAAAATGTATTTGATTAATAGACCAGAAAATTAGTGGTTATTCTTTCTTGGGACTTTCGAGCTAAAGCTGTTTGCACTGCATATACTGTAAGGAGTCACACATCTTTGCTATATCTCTTGGATACAGACATGAAAACAGATCCAGGTGGCGTAACAACACAATTTTAGAGTATTCCATCTATACTCTGAAACTATGAAGAAATGGCTTATATACTAAAAATTAGCAAGACCTAAAAAAAAAAATAATTCCAGTTATCTGAATTCTTGGCCTGACATAATGGTATAAAAAGGAATATTTTTCACATAGGCCAATATTGCAGATATGACATGAACAAGCATGACTCTTCTCAGGAAAGTGATGTTATCAATGACTTGTCTACATGGGTAAGCTTTACTCAGCCATGTAGTGCTAGACAGTTGATGGTAAATAGTAGCTCCATGGAAATGAACAGTGCATTTTAATTCAGAATGAGTAATTTCTTGCAGGCATAATGGAACTTTCTCAGAAATATATGTTCACTATAAATTGGGATATAGCTCATAATCTTTTGTATCACTGGTCCCTCTGGGAAGGATTGTGCAGTGTGTGATAGAAAATTTATGAAAATTTGCTGAGTGTCATTGCAATTCCACAATATGATTATAATTCAAAAAATGCAACAAATTATCTCCCAAATCAATTTTTTATGGTTGCAAGGTACATGAACAAAACAGTAGTCCATGCTACAAGGCTGGCAATTATGAATGTCCAGTTAGGTGGACATTGCACTAACACTGATACTTCACTGTGAAGCTGCACATCTGCAAGCCAATGTACTTCTCTGCAATTTACGGCATAGTTGTTATTTGAACACATAGTCTTGTGTTTGAAGATGTCTCGGCAGACAGAAAAGAAAGTGGAAGGAAAAAGGGAAATAAGGAAGAAAAGGGCAGGGAAGGCTGACTATTACAAGATAGTGATAGAGAAGATAGGTTGCCTTTCTGAAAAGGAAAAACAGCACCCAGGACTGGGAAATAATGAACAGAACTTTAAAAGCTCATATGCCAGCTCATGCTTCAGTGATTTTCTCCATAGCAATGCATTCTGAACATTTTAAAGGCTGAAAGACTAGCTGGCAGTAAAGATGAGAGACAGTCCACTTCAGAGAGATCTTGGCTGATTTTATACATTGGATACTGCACATTGGAAAAGCCTTTTCGACTACTGAGTTATTGTTAGTCCTGGAGTCCGTGCTTTTTTTAATCTCTGCAGTAGCTTTCAGAGGAAAGTGCAGGTTGATGCTTATGGCCTGTGGCAAAATCCTATTTATTCCTTCATAGTTTAGAGGTCTGATCTTTGTTCTTGGATTTCCTGTGATTCATTTTCATACTTTGGTTTTATTGCAACTGCAATTCCAGTTACAATCAGCTATGCCTTTATCATGACTAGAAAATGTCTCCGTTATGATTTCTTATCTGCAGGGCTTCTGGACTCCTTACTCTTCTGAGCGGACAAATAAATTTAGGACTTCTGCATATGTCCAGCTGAAAAGATATCAAAGCATAGTATAGGACTAGAACAGAATCCTAACTAGGCTAACTCCAGGCACAAGCAAGTGTAAATATGCCAAGTCTTGCTGCCAACTTTAAAAAAGGTGGGTGACATTCAATCAGCTTCATCCCGAGTAAATCCAGACCACTCAGATATCTTAGATAATAACCACACTAGACCACAGTAATGAACATCTTGCTACAGACAAGAAGTAGTATGGCAGGAAGAACCAAGGTTTGACATATTTACACTTAAGACTAGAATCCTTGTGAAAGTGCATGTGGGGAATAAAGTCTCAATAGTGTAAGCAATGCTATCTCTTATTATTCTTTGTGTTTTCTGGATCTTCAGTTATGGCTTAGAACCTCCATTGAGTGAAGACACGGGTAAAAAAAATCCTTCCTGTGTCAAATAGCTAAATAGATAGGGTGGCGGACAGAAAGTAAAAGGCTAAATATTCACCATGGATGCACGTCATAAAAATGTGAAAATAACTTCTGACAGCAGAGACAATGCTGATTCCTATCACCATTGTTGCTTTAAGTTGACTTTGTATTAATTTTTATATAGATCACAGCCAGTCTTTTCAAACTCTCATCATTATGCAATTTATTTCAGCTTTGGATCTGAATTTGATTCTGTATCATTCTTTGCTGATACAGTCTGGTCACAACTGAAGTGTCGAATTGTAAAATTAAGATGATTCTAAACTTTTAGAGTATTCTCAAAACCTTTCCCAGAATATATTGGATCATTTGGGTTTTGCTCCATCTGCTATTATTTTTAATTGTTTTGCATTATTGAGAAACAGCTGCTGTAACAAAACTCTTTGAAGCTGATAGGTGCTAAGCTCCTACTGATGTCAGCAGGAGATACATGGGATCAGCACTCCTCAGGTTTCACCTTACTGTCTTTATTGGGTCGACAAATATAGCCAAAGCCTGTGGGAGGAGGAAACCTTTGCAAATCTCTGCAGCCTCAAATGTTACAGCAATGGCAATCCCTAGTAATTACTGAGCTAACTTCTCTGAAGAAGATAAAAATGAAAATTGTGATTTTGTTCTAAGCTGCATGAAGTTCAAATAAATTCCTTGGTAGTATAAAAACAAACTGCTGCTAACACCCTACAACGTTAACGGAAATTATTTTTACACCATCAATCAACAGAGAAATTTTATTAAAATCTAACATAAAAGATGTATGAACACTACCTTCTACAACCATTCTTCAAAACATTTAGGATACTTTTTCACCTTGCTGATCTCTTGGAGACAAAAATAAATTTAATTAAACATAAAATCCAAATGCTTTTAAAGAAGAAATAAATAAAATCTCAAGGAATATAAAACAAGAGGTATCAGAGAGGATAATAGTTGCTGGCAGTAGTTAGTTTCTCTTAATTAAATGGCTAGTTTACAGAACAAAACACAAACTAAGAACCTGTTCATTGTAGCAGTATCAATTTTATGCTATGATTTCTACAGCAACTTGATTTTCAAGACACAGTGGATGACATCATGGAGAATTTGTGGTCTTCCATTAGTTTAATTTAATTTATGGTGCTTTATTTATTTATTAAAAGTAATAGTATCATTTTGAGGAATAAATGCAATGACAATGACAATAACATACAGTATTGTCTCCTGTGTTTGACATGACAATGGAACTTCTTGGGTTTGCTCTTCCATGAAGTTGTAATTTTATGAACATATTATTTTTTTCATTTTCTTGCTTTTAGTGAAAAAAAGTTAAAATGACTAATAAAACTACCACCGCCACCCAGACTCTGCACACATCACTTTCTGGAGCCAGCTTTTTGATGGAGATGGCTGTGACCGAATGTTTGGAACATGGTATCATGTTCTAGGATCCTGTATAATGATGCTTAAGGTTCTTGAGTTTTGCCTAGACACTATACTATGAAGCACCACTAAAAATACATTCTGCTCCTTTCACAGGCATAGGCTTCAAACACGCTCCCCTCTTGATTTTCTGGGTACCATAAACAGTCCTAATACAAACATTGAAACTTTTCTTTAAAACATATTTTTTGCTATGTTCCTTGCTAAAACTGTTTATTTAATAATAATAGATTCTTTAAAGATCATATTGGCTTGTTAAAGGTGAAAACTTCCCCTTTTAGAATGTAAATAAGCAATTTTATATATAAATAGTATAACAGAAGTAAGGATAGAGAAGGGGCTGTTCACTTGTTCAGATCTCCTCAGTGGAATAACTGGTCCTCTACTATGTTTTTCAAAGTTTATCATCTCCTCTAGCCTTGGAAGTACTACGTGACTGTTCCTTTGAGAGATTTTTCTGCAAACTGAAATATCAGAACATCAGGGAGTATTTCCCAAATTTCAGTCTGATGCATCCTTTTTAAAATTTCATCCTTTCACTCATCAGTACAGCCCCATGGTATCAATCCACATTTTTCTGTCTCCTTGAGGTGTATAGAATTCAAATATCTGTAAGCTGAAGTCCTGCCTTTTCAAAAGTATTTATATAGTTTTTCTTCATCAGTTCTTCCAGCTTCTAAGAATTTTTATTGCTTTCTTTAGGTGGCCTGCATTCTGAAAAAATTTGTTTGGTTTTTTTTTTTTTTTTTTTTTTCTGGTAACCTGAAGTCAAGAAATATTCCAAAAGCAGGAGCACCAGATACATACATGAGGGACTAAGACTTTCTTAGCTCTTTACAGGTTTTGGCTACACAAGTTGACTCAACAGTTTTTGTCCTCTACAGTACATTGCAAAATTAATCATTGTCCACCATCATCCTGGTTTGTTTTAATCGTTGCTGGTTTTGGACTATTCCCCACTGTCACTAATTGCAGAAAGGCAGCTGGACAGAAATGAAAACACATAAAACTGCAACAACTTTCCTTCTGTTACCAAGTCTGAAGGGTGCTACTAGAGCTAAAAAATTAAAAGTACCAGTCTGGGACCACGTGTGAGCAGAGTATCAGTAGATGCATTACCTCAGTGCATTTCCATAGCTGCTTCTATTGGCCAGTATCTGCCCTAACTACAGTTACTGCTGCTTTCCCCAAGATGTGCGCAGACACGTAACAGCAGATACACCAACTGCTCTTTCTCTTAATTTTCACCTTTTTACTACTACCATGGTACAGTCATTGCTGGCAGTGCAGCAAAACAAAATTTGCACTCTGTGTTGCAGAGTTATTGTAACTTGGCCTGATACATGCTGCAAATTTTAATTGAAAATTAGTATCTCGCATGCTGAATTTCACATTATGTACCATCCTATATTCAATAAGTGATGTTTCTGTTCCACGCTCAAAGTGACTGATTGCAAGGGACTATTTTTATGACTAAGGATCACCAATGTAAAAAAAGATTATTGGCTCAGGACTATTATACTTGTGTCAGGATTAGTCATCAGTAAAACATGGAGGCAAAAATGGAGATACGGAATCACCTATCCAGATAACTAGCTCTGCATAGAATCATAGAATCATAGAATGGTTAGAGTTGGAAGGGACCTTAAAGATCATCGAGTTCCAACCCCCCTGCCATGGGCAGGGACACCTCCACTAGAGCAGGTTGCTCAAAGCCCCATCCAGCCTGGCCTTAAACACTTCCAGGGATGGGGCATCCACAACTTCCCTGGGCAACCTGTTCCAGTGCTTCACCACCCTCACAGTAAAGAATTTCCTCCTACTATCTAGTCTAAATCTCCCCTCTTCCAATTTAAAACCATTACCCCTTGTCCAGTCACTACACTTCCTGACAAAGAGTCGCTCTCCAGCTCTCCTGTAGGCTCCCTTTAGATATTGGCATCTGATCATCTATGTGTTCTACAGGGCTGTGTAGAATATGGTATTTAGCTATGAACAGAAATCAAATTGGGCAATGTAGTTGTGCTTTTTGCCCTAAAGAATGACACTTGTTTACAGTAAAACATCAAAATATTAATTTTAGTGTGAGGCAGCTTTAAAAAGAGCAACATAAAATAATCAGTGGTACACACTGACCAGGTGTAGCTTCATCAACATGAGACAATGCCAAGAAACTGTAAGAGAAGCACAGATCAAAGACAGGAAGAGAAGTTATGGCAGATAAAGGAAACTATAAAAATATTTTCAAAAGAGTTCATAGATACTGAACTTGAGAAAACTTTACTTTCTGAATGGACTTTTAAATTCTGAATAATAGAATAAAACTATTTCAAAAGCATCAATTAGAGTTCGTTGACCACAACTTTCATTTCCCAACATTGTAATAACTTCATTAGCAGAACAGGGTGACAAAGGCTGGATACTTTCTGGTTTTGACAATATATTGGACTTAAAAACTCCATTTGGGTCATCCAGAAACAAGCTATATATTTATACTGAATTAACTAAACAGACTCAAGTGAAACATTTTGGAACAGCATAACGGCATGGCAAAAGTGATGTCCCCTTTCTTCAAACTAGCTCAGTAGCCACGGTACCCTTCCTCAGGACACAGAAGACCACTTCCAGTTCTCAGTGAACTGTCACTGAACCATCTGTGAATTCACACTGTTCACCTTTCAGGAGTATTACCTTCAAGTAGGAGGAGCTCAAATCTAGTATTTTACTAATTTGCCTAGATTTGGGACTAACACATCAATGAAGAGATTGCAGAACAGACTGAGAGCAACACACTCTTCAGTGTAACCTTGAAGCTCAGATCACCTTTCTTTTCCTTGTAATAACGCTGGCTCAAAATAAAGGAGAGAACTGAGCCCAAGTTTTCATGCCATAATGAGCAGCGACTGTTAGAAAACAGTTTGGTAAAGATACTGACTCCTTGTGCCTCGTGTCTGGCAAGGATGCTTAGGAAAAGTCCATAGATTCCATTACTTTGTTTTTGTTCATCGAAATGAAACCTGTTGACCTGATCAAACCAGTATATAATTCATTCCCAAATACTTTTTCTTAAATTTTTTTTCATTTATTTATTGAGTCAAAAATGATTTTTTTTTACTTCTTTAGTAATGACTACTGTAGCTCTGTCAGATCCAGCCTAACATAATTTATTTGCTAATTAGCACAAAAATCCCTAATAAAAGTAAATACTAAACTCATCAAGATTTTAGCATATCTTTGAAAGCAGCTCTTTAAATGTACTGAATTGTTCTCCAAAACAATAAAATTTCCTTTTTAAAAGTCACAAGTCAGGGATTGTAGTTAAGCAATTATTCACTGTACCAACGGAACAAAAAAAAAAGAAAAATAATTATATCTGACAAGATCAAGGTTTTCTTCAAGTGAATAGAAACCATGTCTTCAACTTAAGATTGTATATAAATGTTTGGAAAACACTCTTTCAAAACTCATTTTCATTAGTTATTATGTTTATGACTGCTCATATAAGAGATTATTACTAGGATAACATCTTTTCAAACAATTTCATTCCAAATTATAGAATTTTTTTTTTTCTCTGGGGAAACAAAGGACTATTCCCTTCTACAGAGGAAGTTCCTAACCTAGTATAGAAGCGCCTGTAAATGTACCTCTTGTGAATATAGCTATCCAACTCAAATGACTTCAATTTCTTCCTGTATTGAGCTAAGGAACCTGGAGACTTTATGATAAAGAATCTTTATAGAAATATAGCCTATTAGTTCTTGAAAATAGAAGATAAACACAAGGAACAAATACTGACATTCCCCATCAACCTAGTACATGCAACTTCCTAGTACATGCAACCTGAACCAAGAGAACTGTTAAATTATAATCCCAGCCATTGCTTTGATCTGACTCCCTGCGTGCCCTATGAGCTGGCACTGGGAATGTAGTTGGAATGAATAGCTGGTGTCTGGGACAGAGGGCAGGAGGTGGTAAAGAACTTCCCTTTTTGGAAGCAGTCCATATTTATGCTAGACATTAACTACTGGGTAACCACAAGCCTATTTATAAAATGTACAAAACTAGCCCATAAAATCCTTCTGGAGCTGACCTGATCATTGGCTGTGTAACACGTGACCCTACAGGATTACTGGAGGAAGAAAGAGAATAGAAGTTTGGCTCTGTGAGCCATTTAGGAGGAAAAAATGTAGTACTTAACAGCGATACTAAAACTGCGGCAATGACAAGGAACTCAAACCGAGGCTAATGCTTTTAGAAGATTTTTCTGGTGCTCTGACAAAAGATACTGTAATACCGGGTTATCCTATAATATTGAAACTTCTGAAAATAATAGCAGAAGCTGTAATTTGAGAATTCTTTGCTTTACTGGAGGAGTAAAAGGGAAAGATATTTGTGAAAATCTCTCTTTGCCATTAAAATCTATTTTAGATTTCTTTTTTCAAAATACCCTTTCCTCACAAGCACAACAGAAAGATGCCTGCAACACTTTGGCTAACCCTCTGGATAAACAAAGCCTAGGCTGACCGCTTTTTGAAATATGAAAAAAAGCCTTAAGAAAATATGAGAAAGAATAGGAGTTGTTTGGTCTTGTTGTCTTTTATTTTCCTTTTCCCAGAAACAAGATGCTCTATTTTTACAGTTAAATTTCACCTGAGAAACTCAAACGCAGAGGTACAAACTAAGATATTATAAAGCAGAAGCCTTCAATATGGCAGAGCTAGTTTGATAAAATGTTTTTGGTTTGGTTTTTTTTTTCTTAAATTGCACAGACATTTAAACACTGACTTTGCAAACACATGAACACTTCAGTGTATAGGAAATATTGTAAATATCCTCAATGAAATATGCTTGAATATAAAGTTAGCCACATATGTAACCATGTAAAGGGGGCATTTTAGAGGAATTCATTAGCAATACCTACAGGGCGAATAAAATCCCTTGGTTACATCCACACAGGGCAGTGTGTGAGACACCCCCCAGGTCGGCACACATTGATTCAATTATACTCATCTTGTTCCAAGTTGCTACCTCCACTTGTCCCTCAACTGTGTTGCCCTTCCAGTTTCCTTGGTCATCACAGAGACATCTCATTGTGCTGCTGCTGCTCTGCAGACACTTCCCGATTATTCGCCAGGAGACAGTGTGGAACTTTTAGGCCAGTAGCTGTAACACTGGTAATGACTGTGTAGACCACAACTAGCAAACATTAATCTATAGGTATCTGAGTTATTCAGTCATTCAAATCTGCACACGTTTATGCACACTGTATAAAGAAAGAAGCTGATAACAGCATGCTGAGATTATATTAGGATAGAAATTTCTACTGAAATAAAGTTAAGACTATTATATTCTGAATCAGTGTTACTAAATTGCTAAATTTGTTCTTTTAAAATATTTAACAGTCCTTTGTTTAATTGAAATTGAAAAACAATGACAAAAACGTCACAGTGTGTAAGCTGTGTTCACTCTATCTTTATATAGATATAAATTTATATATTTATATATTTAGATATAAATTTACCCTTCTTATCAAACAATTTTGTCAACAAAGAATATACCCTGTCCTACTTATTTGCCAAGCAGGCCTTACTTAAATAAATTCAGTTTTATGTTACTTGAGCAGTAAAAAGATGTGAAAATAAGACATGAAAATACTCAGGAGAAAAAATCCTCTAATGTGAAAATGATAAAGCCAATACACTGACATTCCCATAACCAAAACAATACAATAAGACACTCCTGTGAGATCAATTAAAGCTTGAGTATGTGATTTTTGCAAACTTGTTCTGGAACATTTTTGCAGTCAGCACCAGATATGTTAAAATACATACCGAAGCTTCACATGTCTAGCCCAGAATTACAAAGTATCAAAACAAATATTTTTCTGCATTTCACTGTAAACATTCATATTTTATTTTAACTAGTACCAACAAGAAGACAACTTATCACAACAATAACCAACTGAGGAAGAAGAATTTTATTCCAGTGACACACAAAACTATATGCCGTGAAAAAGTATTATTAGAAATATCTTGTCTGGTAAGAGAGAAATTAAAATAGCACAGCAACAATAAGGCAATGGCAATGAAAGGCGGAGGCTCTCTTGCTCTAAAAACAGTCTGTGGGTTGACTCCTGAAAGCCCAAGTTAATATTTACTAACTCTAAGCACATTCAATAGCTAGAGATTTTTTTCTTTCAGTGGGGCCACTGCTCCTTTTGTTTGAAGACAGAGCAAAGCTGTGAATAATGCCTAAGAGCAAAACTAAACCAGAAGTAAATGACTTTTTTAATGTGAGACCTTCAACCTCAATTCCAGTTCCCCAGAGGCCATCTTTGACTCCTTCTCACGAAATGCTCTCACACATGTCAACTGGGGATAAAGATACTTCCACAAAGAAACTGATGAAGAAACTGCTGCCGAGAAAGGTGAGCTTACAAGTCTCTTTTGACACTGGTGAAGGGAAGTAAGGGCAGTGTCGTTCAGCATGGCCAATTTAAATAAATGCACTGTAGGAGGTTAACAGTGACTACAGACAGCAAAGGCAAACTACATAGCTGTTCAATGAGTCAGTGAAGGCTACTGCTCAGCTAAACAGAATTAATTTTGGGTGTTATTGTTTTTTGTTAATTAATTGTATTAATTTTTTAATTAATTGTATTAATTAATAAAATTAATTAATTTTGGGTGTTCTGAAACACTTGCTGAACTGTTCAAAATGCATTTGTTAGTGTACCGTGTTACTGGACCCTTCTGAAGATTTGTTCTGACCCAGTCAAAAAAAAAAAAAAAAGATATTAGAAAAGAGCCATTTTAGATGGGTAAATTACTGTTCCTCTCTGTATCATAAGGGAGTCAGGGCAAAGGAAAAAAAGTCAAAAAAGTCAGAGTATTTATTGTCTTAGTGACTGATGCAAGCAGTGCAAGTGTTAAGGTTGCCAGGAGTTAAGAAGGAACGTCCCAGGAAAGGAATGAAATTAACCTCTTCCTTGATATGGACTGAATTTTTGAGCTGTTTTTTTATTAATATTTGATTCCTCTTCTGGAGTAAGATTTCCACTTTTTTATAATGTGAATTTTGCTTGAATTGAGACTTGTTTGACATTCATTGTGATATTTCATAATAGCATAAAGGTTTTGCATGAGTTTACAATATAAATAGTCACTCTTCAAGTAAATAGTTTACATTTAAGTTTAATACAGCACTACTTTCGTCCCTTCCCATACCCTCCCAAAAGTTAGAACTGGAATTTTCAATTTCACAGCTTAATATGAATTTTAAGACCTATGTTTATTGATATGGTATATATTTTATCATTTATTATGTCAGTTTAGATCTCTGTATCTATCTCAGCATTCACATGTTTGAGAGACCTTCTCATCTGTGGCTTTTGAAATGCATTCCCTCCCCATTTTCACTCTGACTGCATTAGGTGGTTTTATCCTTTGGTCATGAAGTAGTCAAAAGGCCTCCAAGATAGGTTCAGTTAATGACATACGAATACAGCAAGTAAAAAGAAATCAAAAAGTGCTAGGCATATCATGTGTTATTAGAGCAGTGATTAGATATTTGCTGGTTCACCTTCAGTTATGGAAGATAACTGACTGGATGGAGCTTTCATAATTTATCAAGAGTTAGAGTAGATCTCAGCATAACACAAACATGTCCTCACACACCATTCATTTATCAAAGCAAAACCTACATACAAATAAAATGCATACCATAAAGGTGTAATTACAAGCAAAACTGTTTAATAAAATATTTATATTTTAAAATTGTGTAGCAGTCATATAAATTAACTTTCCCATGGAAAGATGTTTTTCTACTACTAATTGAAAATGTAATGTTAGTGTTACTTAAAGTCACTGAACTTTATTTGCTAGAATCTAATAGAAAGTTCTTACCTAAAACAATGTTAACAGTTACAAATCTCCTTATCAACTGCTCTGTTAAATGCTTCATCTTTCATTATTTATTACTTCCATTAAATTCACTGAGACTATTGTCATAAGGGAAGGATATCAGAAAATGTATACTATATTTATTCCACTGCCTAATCTAGTAACTGAACTTGCGAAGTGTGCATGTACGGATTAGGTAAGACTCTTGCTTTTAATAGCTGCACAAAACCAAGCCTGCCTTTCACATCTGCTTCTCTGCAATTAAAAAAAAGTCTTATGTCAACTAATATAGGTTGTTTCTATATACATTAAAGCTTATCACAAAAAAATATATTTCTTTAAATTGTGAAGGTAACATCTCTCTTTCTTATCCTCCTGCAGCACAAAATAGTTATTGAAAGATGATAATTCAAGTGGTTTGATATTAGGTTTATCAAAGAAATAAAAAATAAAACTATATTTCCCCATATTTTTAAAAATAATATTTGAAATACTTGATTTATTTCTCATAAATCAGAGGTTTACTACATCATAAAGAGTATCGTTGTAAAGAAGCCTTTTGCCTTTGTGCAAATTTGTCTCTGTACAGACTCATCTTAGTTCAGGAAGCAGCTACGTAGCCCAAGATTGCATTAAATATAGCATAGCATATAGAGAATTATTATGCTGCTATTATGTCTTTGTCATCATATTTATTTATTTGGTATACTAACATTTTATATGAAATAACATTCAATAGATCCTTACTATCCTTACTAGATCCTTGATACTACTACTTTATCATAATTATTTTTCTTCCCTAATCTATCCTGCAGAAGCGGAATCCAGAAAGGCTTTCACTCATCTGTGCGTGTATTAAAGTCTAAATTCACATTCAGCTGTACAAGACAAAGTAGATTTTAGACTAAAATGTCTATCTCACAATTACAGAATAAATTAAAGTTATATCTGGTTCCTCAGGAAATAGTAGGTTTGAGACAATGTTAATTCTAGAGATTAGATTGCTAACAGAAAGAGGTTTGTCAGAAATTACTACTGCCTTTTAAATTGTGCTCATATTTAGAGTCATGATGTCAGAAAAAACGCAGAAGGCGAAGGAAACATTGCTGTAAGAACATTCATCAAAAAAAAGTTACTCCAATATGTTATTACAAAGCTAGCAGCTGTGTTGATGAAATCGCAATTCCTTTTTAGCTTTGACACTACCCTTCAGAAAAGCTGTGATCTGATTTTCTGTATGTAACTGTATTAGGCAATTGTCAATTCAATTTGATATTTTGTTCCAAAATAAAAATGTTATGGAGCATAGATCTACATGAAATACAGAGTTACATTTGGTGTTAAATATGCTGTGGTGGGCTTTGTTCCTGATATAAAGAAAATTGTCTGAGTCACAAAACTTGTGATTCAAGTTGGAAAAGACGAGGAAGTTTCTTGTCCAGCCTCCTGCTCAAAGCAGGGTCAGCTATGACACCAGATCAGCCTGCTCAGGTCTTTGCCCAGTTATGTCTCAATAACCTCCAAGAATGGAGACTGCACAGCCTCTCTGCACAATCTGCTCCAGTGCGTGGCTGTTTCACAGATGGCTTCATATAGAAGTTTACATCACAAATTGACTTGAATTTTCTCAAACTGACTTGAATTTTCTACTTGTTAACTATCAGGAATGTTCTAATTTTTATTTCTATTGTACTCTGCTTGGGGCTTTGTTTGGTTTTGCGTGCAAAGTCATGACAACTTTGGGAGTATCTTAACAAAGCAATTCTGCTTCCTTTATACTTCTCATAGATCTTGTGATCTCATAATCCTTTTAAGAACTCCACTTTGTAATTCTTCAAGTCTGGAAATGGCCCTTTTGCCTCACAAGAGAAAAAAATTGAAATTATGAAGGTACCCATTGCACAGGGAATTTCACTGAATCTAAACCACACGATATTTTCAGAACTCAGAACTCCAGTCATTGTCACCTGCAGTAATGGCATATCCTTTTCCCACACTGTGTGTGATGAAATGCCCTTGATGCCCTGCCGTGAAGATAACGGGGACATTATGATATAGTCAATTCTTATAATTGAGGTGTATAAATAAAATTATATGCAAGTCATACTAGACAGACATAATAATTGTTTCTGACTTAATTAATCTATAGATCAGTATATAACATACTAGGTGTAGACAGTAACTGGGAAAAAAGTCAGAGATGTTGCTTCCTCCCCATGAACGCCTACTGCATTTTGAAACACTAAGAAAAGTCAAGGGAATAAAAAGGGAGCTGAGAGAATCAGGAAAGAGTAAGGAAAAGCTACAGATCATTTTAACATAAGGTTTAAATATGGGACATCACATGAATCCAAACAGAATCACATACAGAACAAGTTGCTGCACATCCAATATTTAATTCAAAATGTTTTACTTTTGCCTATCTTTATTATCTATCTCTTGCTGTCATTTATATGAAAATAAGCTGAATAAACACCCTTTATGTTTAAGGTGAAGAGTTTATTTGATATCATAACAGTTCAGGAAACAAATAGCTATTAAAGAAGAGTAAATAAATGGCCACAGGTTGTACCTATTATGTGACCTATGACCTTTCCTTAATTGTCTCGCCTGACACTACAAAAGTGAGATTACTTGAATTTCCACTTTAAATTAAATTAGGCTAATGAAGGTAACTGGAAGAGCCTGCCAGCAGTGACAAATATGAATGTACAAACAGCAAAGGCAACGGGATTTTAAAAAGTAGGTTATACTTCACGTTCTCAATTTTATGATACATATATATAATTCACCTTAGAAGCGAATGAGACTGTCAGGGCTGTAGGTGCAGTAATAGGCCATAACTACCCTGAGCAGCCTTCCCTGGGGCCCCCCCACACACCTCTGCCCGCGGACCCCATGTCACCTCCGGGCTGGGCCTTTGCCCCGGGCCCGGGCTGGGCTGGGCCACCGCTCTGCCCCGCCTGGGACAGCCAGGCAGGCCCCGGGTCACTGCCCTACCTGCTGGTAGACGTTTGGATCCCGGGTGGGACCGCGTCCCACTGGTGAGGGTCACCAGCCTGTGCGGGGATCACCCCTGGCTCCCGGCTTGTCCCCCTTTGTGGAGCTGCACCGCTCCTGCTGCTCCCCGACAGCCGTGAGGACCCAAAACCACTAAGTGCCACCAGCAGGACTGACACCCCTCCAGGTCACAGGGGGCAGGGCGCAGAAGGCAGCCCTCTAGTTAAACATGCACATGAGCCAGAGAGAGTTTTCTGTCTCTCATCACAAGCGGCTCTGTTGTAATAATATGATTTTATTTCATTTTTTTAAATAGGGTTGACAGATTGCTCAAGTAAAAGATTCTTGCTCAGACCACCCTCTAAGAACTACTGTTTTTTAATGACGTTTACAACGTTGAGGTTTTTGGTCAGTAAAAGCAGTATTCAGTAGTGCAAAATCTTGAAAAATATAACAACAAAAATCTAGAAAGTACCCACTTCCAAAATACCTGGATGGTGGAGTGTTTGTCATACCCCAGCTCCACCCAGCTTGACTTTAAACATCTAACAAGGTTTGAATTCCCCGATAACAGAGCATTCAGACTTTGACTGCATAGCTCTCTCATAAGATCTGCCACTGCCACTCTTTCAGTGTCACATAGCGGTGGGAAGTTGAGCGCAGAGAGGTCACAAGATGTTTTGTCATGCATCTCAGCTGGCTTTGGTCTCAGGAGCCGGAGACGGCCGTGGCAGCAGGAATGCCGAGAGCCAGCCTATGCAAGCATTCCCTTCATCGCTTGCATTGCTGGAGCAGCACCCTGTGATAGCAGTGAATGTTAAGAGACTATAAATATGGCAAGAATTCAGAGAGTAGACAGGCTTTTGAGGCTGCCTCAGGATTTGGATGATAATTTAAATGTTATAGGGAAAGCTTGAAAATTAAAGCAACAGTGGCTTTTTCATTGGAGAATCAAGCAATAGCAGACAAAATTAATTTTGTTGTTCATTTCAGAGTACCTGCTGGTTGAATGGCAAAACTGACTATTTTGGTACATACAGTAACATACTGCTACTCTTAAAGTATACACATGTAAGTAGAAAATTTCTGCACTGATGCTCCAGTTTACTGCTTTGTCAGTAACACCTGCCTCTTTCTAGAACTTACCATATATGATAATACCTACATGGCATGCTGAAGTCCTGTGCAGAGACACCTGAACTCTTCAAGTTATCATGGCATTTTGTCTAAGAGTGTCTCACTCTCCTGCAGGGTTCGCTTCCTGGAGCAAGCTTACTTGGCTGTACTGGTCCCAGTACCTGAACTAGGTTGGTCAGAGATAGCTCATCTTACTACTTGGTGTGACAAATATCTGTCAGCTACTGGAAAGCAAGACGCTTACCAAGTGTTTTAATATGTGTATGTCATGTCTACTGATTATGAAGGACACCTAATACATTAAAAACCCAAAACTTCTCTAAATTAAATGTTCAAAGTACCTATATCGTAGTTTCTTATGAATTTCTTTATTCACATTATAAACAATTGAAGGTTCTTAATTTTACAGCATTTTATTTCCTCTTTTTCAGTATGGTGCAAATTATTCCACTGAATAGATTTCATTCGGGGAACTGAATGGATTCCTTGATGACTGTGTTTTAGAAGCCTTTATTGACTATGTTTTATATAGTAAAGAAAACAATACACATTCAGTGTTAAATCATGATATAAAAGCACCTATAAAACTGACTGGTGGGTTTTTAAAATGACACTTAAATCCTGATTTATTTCCCTGAATGCATTAACTTCAGAGAATAAGACTGTGATAGGTGTCTAGCTACAACTGTAGTTGTTTAACTATACAAATTTGCACCTTCACTTGCTTGGTGAAGTCCCAGATTCAAAGTCCAAACATTTCTTTGCAGTCACAACAACAAAAAAAAAATTGACAAATTTTACAGGTATCGCTTTTGTTGGATATCAGAACTAGCATAAGGAGAGATTTATGGAAGTATAAAAGCCAATAAACATTTCCACATAACAGCTGAAAATAACATTTCACTCACAGTATAAGAAAATAACAGCACAAAACCACTGATATTCAAACCAGAAAAATACATAATTATGGCTAAGTGTAGCTTACAAATATATCATCTAAATCCTTAATATTGATGTTCAAAATCAATTACAAATCTTCCATTTCCATTTATGGTAGCAGTACCATATCCCTTGTTAGTAAGTGCTGTGAAGGAATGAATTTACAAATAAGAAATCTTTTTTTTACCACCAACAAAATCCTCACAGTAACTATCTTAATTCCCAGGTAGAAAATCTATATTGAGTGGAAAAAAAGTCGAAAGTATATTCCTCAGATGTAAGCATAAAAAAGATGTAGTAATTGTCCCAAAGTAAGTACTAAGATGGCAGGAAATTCAAAGATGAGGTCATACTTAGAGAAAAGTCCAATGCTTTAAACTAACAAAATGTGTTAAAGGCAGCCCATGAAACTAACATTTTCATTACAGTAATGTTACACACTAAATACAGATCTATCATTAGGGCATTACTATTAGACAAAATTAGGGTTTGCAATTTTTAATTAATAAATTAAGTAGTCTAGATATTAATATCACAAATGTTTGTTCCATAGTCTATTTCTTTTCTCTAAATCCTGGTGACCAAGTCTGTACTTGAATTTATGTGTGTACAAACCATTTAATTTCAGGTGGCCAAAACTTGCTTTAGTGTAATGGGGTGCTTATGCCAGTAAAAACTTGGCCCATGTCTGTATGTGTAATACTATTTAATTTTTCAAGACTTTCTGTTTATGCTGTCTATTGTAAAGTGATATGGCTTACAGTGAAGACTGCCTGTTCAGTATGAGCTACGGACTTACAGTAAGTTATTGCCTTTAAGATGTGAAGATAATCACTGTTGTTTGTCTTGCCAATGTTTGTTTATGATCCTAGAGTAACAGAGAGGAAAAAGACAAATGTCAAGAGAACAAAGAAAAGGGAAACAAATTAAAAGGATGTGCTTTAAAGAAGAGTATGAACATATGTTTATAATTATTGCATTTATATTGGAAAGAAACAGCACATGGTGTTATCAAAATTCATATCAAACCTATATTTTTAATTTTTTTTTTCTCCCCTTAAGAAATGTACTCTGGTGATTGGCACTTGCTACAGAGCCCTTGTTCTTATCATTGGATTTTAATAATAGTATACATGGAATGCAATTCTTTGGTACTGGACATGGATGTGCCGTCATGGAAGCATGCATGAGTTCACAAGCGTCTGATGCATGAATACACTTTAGCTTGTGATCTTGCCATCTGTAGTTCATGATTAATACTTTTTTATTTTGAAGCTCGTAATGCATAATGGAACTGAGAATCAATTTGCTGTTATGATGTACTAAGAGCTTCATACAAGAAATAATTGAAAGCTGTCTGGCTTTTCTTAGGTACAGACTGTCTTCAGATCTGTCCAGTCCGAAGTCTAGAAACCAGACCTCACAGAAATTCATGTCTCCTGTGCTGTGTTCTCACCCTGCCTCCTTTTGTGCTCTGCTCTTTTTTCCCTTAATCCACTGTACCCTCCTGTATCTCTTCCAACCTAGACAATTCCATGATTATGATTCTATCTATGTGTTCTTGTTTGCTACACAGCTAATTCAGACTCGCTCTTGCTCCCTTTTAAATCAATAACAAAACTCCACTTGAAGCTCAGGACACTTTTCTGGTGATAATGGTTTTAGCCTTTTTAGTTATAAAAGAGTTAAAAGGTCTATTAAAGTAACAAAATAATTTTTAGTATGCCAATGAACAGATAGACCTAGTTCCTAAATATGAGAAATTCCTGAGAAGAGACTACACGTACCACACAATACATGTAAGAGAAAGTAGGCTACAAAACTATGTCCGTGGGCCAGGCCAATTGATTTAAGCTGAGAGATCACTTACACTCTTTAAAGCTTTTCTTCTCCAGTGTACCTAAGAGGAGCTACTTGAAAGAATGAGCTGAGTTCTCTTCTCATCCACTATGAATGGTTTTTACTAAAATCTCTGTCTTTGTTTATGTAAAGCAAGTGTAACACTATGTTCCTAGCTGTAGTAGCACAGCATTAGTTATCTGTTCTTTTGGTGAAGAGAAATTCTTTCATTTTGTGAAAGCTCTTAAGTTATCTGATGTTCTAATCAACAATGTCCAAAGACAGGTGCATTTAAAAAAAAAAAAACAGCACAAAATCACATCTGTGGTTCTTTTTGCCTTCATTCAAATGAACACAAGAGCATACAGAGGCATAGTGCTTAGGCTATTGGCAAATATCTAGATAATCAGTTGTCAAGAAGAGTTCTGCCACACGTTCACTTTTCTGACAACCCACAAGCGAAGTTGCGTAGTTGACAATTTTCCAAAAACTTGACAAGAGCTTTTGTACATGAGTACAAAAGAAAACAACACACTCCAAAGCTGTAATAAATAGTAACCTGACCATAATCCTACAAACGGAGTCAGCCATCGTAAGGCTTGCTTACGGAGAACAATAAAAATCATGGAGTTTTTTCAAGACGTTAATAAAGTCAGAATGTAGTCTTCAACCCTGCAATAAAATGCTTTAGAGTTTATGAATGTACTTAAATCTAAGTAGAGCTTTCTCTGATAATCAGACACTGCATATATTATTTCAGTGTGCTTCTGCATTAAAACACTAGTGTATATTGATGTAGAGGGCCATTGATATATAGTGGCCATTAAACAAAATATTAGGAAAGGAAGACATGAATGCTGGATTACATATCTCCTGTCTGAGCTTTGCCAAATGAGTCAGAATGATTCCTTCAGAGATAAGCTTTCAACTGCCTTCGATTTATAACTAACTTTGCATTCATGTCTTGGATTTCTGTACGTGTGCTTGAGCTAGAGGGTAGTGGGCAGTCTAGCAGAATCAGTAAATTGAGACCCCAGGAACTAACAGAGTTTGAGATCCTCTCCACAGCAGCTAATCCTGACAGCCATGAGCTTTATAAAGCTGCAGGTTTCTGCACCTGTCTAAAGCTTGACAAAGTGTTTCAACAAAACAGACCCTGAGATACTCTGCCTTCACAAGTTTTGGGAGAATTTTTTCCATATGGAAAAAAAAATACAGCAGTGGACAAAATACATCTGACCTAAATATAAGGCATAAAAAATATACTTCAGTGTCTTTGAAACAGATCAGGGTAGTATAAGCAATGTATAAGAAATTAGTTTAAAGACAGAAATTTTGTTAGTAAATCAAAAGAAGCTGTAATAAATAAGGAACATGGTTTTTAGTGTCTGACAAACCAGACAGAGAAACACAGTCTATCTCATAGTCCCACATTTTAAACTATGCATGCTATGATTATAGTCATAAACAACAGATACTGTGTCTGTACGTAGGAAAACAAAGAACAATTCTTTTTTAGGAACTATCTGTAGGAAGAACATACAATTTAGTCAACAAGGGAGCTGGAATAACCTCTTGTGTTCTTTCCAATGACTATAGTTTAGTATTTAGCAGAAGGAATGTTTTTGTTCTTTTCTGTGTGCTTTTTCTCTTCTATCCATCCTCCTTTCTGGCGAAGCATGGATTTTTTCTGTTCTTGCACCTGGCCTGACAAACAGTACCCCCACTATTTTTTCATGTTTTAAGCCACAGTACTTTTTTCAGACAGCTGCAATTGCTGTGCTCTCTGACCAAGAAAGCAAGTTTCTGACCTCTGCCACCAATGCCAATAGGCGATCCAGCAGCATATGACACTCCAAGCAACAACTTCTTCTACTGCCTATAATGAAAAACTATGCAGCAATCCTACTCCAGCAATCCCATCCTGAAATTCTGTCAACTCATTGACTTCATCACACTATGAGATGGCCACACAATTAATTTGTGAACATGTACTATATTTTCTTTCTTTCTGAATACCTGAAACTGTTAGTAGAAGGAACGGATAAAGTTCAGCCAAAATGTGTTAAATACTAGATGGCTTTTGAAGATGATCAAATATTAGCTTAGAAACAACAGAAAAGATTTCCTTAGAGTAAGGATTTAGTAAAGATAGAGTAAGGATAGAGTAAATATTATTCCTGGTCTACAAAACATACGCATTTTCAAAGAAGAAACACATGGGATAAGCATTTCTTTTGCTTGGGCCTGAATGTCTCTGTGTACTCTGATATAACTTCTTTTCAGCTACAGGCAGGTTCAGAGGGGAAAACAGTTGCTCAGGACAGAAAAGGGAGGAAAAAGTAAATTTTCCAAATTAAAATATGATACAAAGTGAATACTGTCCAGAGCTTAATTTAAACTGAATATGCTTTTTTGTTTTTGACATTTCCTGGGGTTGTTAACACACTACAGAGAAATCCTGATTTTAGAGGATTTTACTTCTTTCTGGAAGTCTTTTTCAAAGAACCTGTTTTCTCACAGCTACTCTGTTAGTCTGGATGATTCAAACTTGTTAAGAGAAGCATTGAAAGGCAAGGTAAATTTTTCATAAGCAATCTAAACTGCAATAGAATTTGGAAACTTCAGAAATTTACATGAAAAATAAGTTTTTGTTGAAAGAGAGCAGGTCATATAGTGATGAAATGTTTATTTGCTAGTGTGTTTGATACTTTGACTGTTACTGTGTGAAATGCAAATGCAAGTATAAGACAATTTAATTCCAATGCGAAGCAAATGAAAACTTGTTCATAAATTAAATGTGAATTATTTTAAAATGTATTTTCATATGAAACAGATAGGACCTGAAGAGCAGTAAGTCACAAAACATACATTATGTTATTTTCATTTCTTCTCTTCAACATACATATAGAAAAGTGCCTTTAAAACACAGGTGATCATCTGCTGACAGAAAGTGAGAGCAACATCTTTTCCATTTTTAGATAGTAATTATAGCCTTCAAATGCTAGAGAATCTTAAGAAGGTTGCAAATAATTTATGGGTTTTCTTGGATGCAATTTTTTTTAAAGAATATCCTTTGATCTTATTATTCTTCCTTTCCTCTAGCATTCCTTCTCTTCCTTATGTTTGTTCCATATATCAAAACTTCTAAAAAAACAGTATACCTACCCAAAATACCAAGTTCTGTCCAATTGATGTTTAAACTGTCAGTATCTCAGTATCCTAGAGAAATTAAACTATATAATGAAAACAGCAGGTTTTCTCCACCTCAAACTCCCACAAGTACTCCACTTACTTTTGAGAAGACAAGTGTTGTCAAGTCTTTACTGCTACCACACATTCACACTATAAATTAATCCAATTGCATACAGATTTATCCCAAAAGGCATCTTTGTAGGATTTTCTAAAATGTCAAGAGACTCAAGCTACCTTGGACCAGCATAAATGGAGCATTCCACAGACAACGTTCCCCATGGAAATGATAATAAATGAATGGGGAATGAGAGGAGCTTCATCAGACAACCAGGTTAACCTACACCTGACTGATGATGTAATGAGAGGAAATCTGTCACGTGGGGAAGATTGACATAGAGTCTTAAATTTAGAGAAAAATCTTTCCATGCTTGAATTTTAGAAATTATAATTTTAAAAAAAGTCAAAAGTTCCTGCTCATTTCTGGATGTAAATCCTGTCAAGTACATTTTCCACAATAAAATGATTCTAGTACTTTACAAAAATAGCTCATGGCAGCTAAACTTTTAGCTTTGAGGTAGAAAGTCTGCTTACAGCTTCCTTTTTGGGGGAGAAAATATTAACTTTTTAAATAAAATTATCTTTAAAAGAAATATGGGAGGATTAGAGTCCCTGTTTGAAAGAAAATCTTCAGAACTTCAAGTTTTTGAATGCACTGGTGTTCTGGCAGGATCAACTCTATAGAGGTACATTTGGCCCTTCTCTGTCTGAATATACTGTTATTATGCTTAAGAAAACTGTTCATATACCATGAAACATATAGTTTAAGCAATGTATCAGGTTAAGTTTGCTATAGCCATCCTGTGGTTTCCAGTTGCGAAAGTGGACTGATGCACTAAAAAGGAACATAATGGATAGACAAAAGATTGGAAGAATGTTTGATGACAAGTTGATTTGGTTGATAATGGCCTAAGAATACCCTCCTATAAGGATCTCTTCTGTCTGTTTCCAGCATCCTACTGTGCTCCTCCCTAACTGTAAGCATCTATTGGCCTAGTGTTCTTCTCTTACTGAAGCATGACATAGCACTGAAAGCATGTTGATGTAATATTTAAAGGCTGGAAAAAACAGAGGAAAAATTCTTCTAGATTGTTTTCTCATTCTGCTAGTACTGGAAGACACCAGAATGACATTGCCAAATCCAGTAGATCAAGATTTTTAGGTGCCTCTCTAACATATCTTAACATTGCACATCTACCTAATCATTTCGCAGAGATGTGTATTTTTGCAAGGTAACTACTGCATTCTTCTGTAATGCATCCATTTAGGATAATTATTTCTCTGAAAAAGCATAGCAGCCTTTTTTCCAAATATTTAGTCAGCTGAAACACTGGGTATGCTACGCTTCTTCCTTCTTTTGTGTTTACCCCAGCAACGCTAAGAAGTCAGATACACAGTAACGTCGCTGGGAGGTCTGCAGCTCTACAGAAAATCAGGTTTTCTGTTATATGTCTTCAGGACATTCACAGAATTTGCTAATGTACAGGGAATTACTTTGTAGGACAAAACATAGTACTGCTTCAGATTTTTAGATGTTCTACTGCTGGCAAGATTTGGTTCTGGAAGTGAGTACTTTATATTGCAAGGTACAACTACTGAGCTGCCAACCTGGCTATGCTTAATTTCCTATAATGACAATGTGTGCTACCTTTTGTACATACTATTAGTTGCATTTAGCACTGGAAGAAATACATATTTAGGGTGGTTTCTACAATTTACTCCAGAAACATCTTCTCTATAGTGTCAGTTGCTGACTATGCAAACACTAAAATGTGAGGTAGCCTCTAAACTCAGTTCTGTTCAGTTTTTTGATACTACAGAAATAACATAGAGGGCAAATAACATTTTCTCACAAAAATTCTTAACACACAGGGCTGCACTCTATGTGAAAAATAAAACCAGAAGAGAACAATATTCTGAAACACTGATTTAGAACTGAACACAACTGAAAAGAAATTCCAGTGCAGTACATGGCACTACAGCATAATGAATAATCAGCTCATAAAATTTCAGAATGAATTAACTTTTATTCTTCAGTCTGTATTTGTCGCTGAGTAGTCTTCTTTGTTTGTTATTTGTTCCTGTTCTCTACCAGGCAGCACACTTTTCACACATAAAACAAATGGCTATTTATGGATTCATATTACATTAAGCAAAGTGAAGTAATTATCTACTGTGTTATATGCCCCATCAAAATTAGTCTGACAGTTAATTTGGTTGGTTTTAGCAATATAACATTCCAGAAAAATAGGAAATCAATAGAACTGCTAATATGTATTTTGATTAAACTTGGGTAACGTATTGTAATTCAATCCATAGATTTTGATTTAAAAAAAAATAAATTCCATCTTTCTAAACTATGTGGCTTCCGTTTATGAGATGCTGGAGTGTAAATCCTGTAAGTAAGGAAAACCAAAATCAAGTGTGATTCAGTTTTTAGATAAAATATTTAGCTAATTTCAGTTTTAAAAGATAAATGAGAAGAAAAATTAATATGTTGATCTATCTTAAAAATTGTCATCCTATTTATCTTACTAGAAAATGTCATTCCAAAAAATTGCAAGATTTTCAGGGTTCTGGCACTATAGAAAAGATGTTTCTGGCATAAATAGCAGAAACCACCCAAAAGCACAGGATGTACTATTTTAGAATATTATGAAAGAAAATTACTCTGTATTGTACCTGTTGCACTTCAGGAGAAATTAAGGGTGGTAGATGTAATAGCAACACAGGGTTTCAGTGGTTGGAGTACACAATAAGAGATGTATTCTTGGCACAGTCAATAGGTGGGTATATTTATCTCAGAGACTCAATTTCTCTTTATACACATATTTAAGTAGGTCAATATTGCCTTTTTAAAACAGTTACAGATCATCCAGTGAAATGCCACAATAACGTCAGAGAATTATACTATAATCATCACAAGATCACAGTAAAATGAGATAAAACAACTCTGATATTTATTACTGAAAAATACAGTAAAGGCCGCGAATAACAATTATTAACACTAGCATCTTCAGAACAAAAAATTGGCTAAGCATTTGAGCTGGACAATTTCCGCTATGAACTTCTAGAGGTAAGTAGAGCAGCTCTCAAGCTTCATAGAAGCATATTCAGAAGCACAGGGTCCCCTTAGTACCATAGCATTGTTTTGTTCCTGATTCAGTGAAGGGATTTCCCCCCTTAGCCAGCAAAACTTTTCCAGTTTCTTGGCTTTTTTGCTGGTCATTCAGGCAGTGGTTCCTAGCCCACACCAGCAGACTGTGCCATTTCAATAGTCTCTTGACATCTTGTTATGTCTGACTTCACCTGTTCTCCCCAATTCACTCTGTACTACCACTGTTTTCATTTTATCAGCTCTGAGTCAATCATCTCATACTGTGTTAGGCCATTTCAGCATGCTAGCCTGATAGCAAATTATAATCTTCTTTTTGTTGGATCGTATTTACTAGTAGGAAAAACAGCAGGGTGAGGCAAGTACTGTACCTGGCCCAAAAGAATGGTCAGGAATGTACAACTGCTGATGGCAGTGAAAGATGGAAACAGGATGTAGATTAGCTTGGGCTACGTACTAAAAACCAAGCCTTCCAATGCCAGTCTTATAAGATCTTGCATACCCTGAATAATAAAAAATTGAAAAACTGAAAGTGATTTCAAGAACTATGCATCATTTGAAACTGGTTCCTTAAATAAAAAACTGTAGATTTTAATAAAACAGTACAAATGCAAGGCTATAATAGTTATCAACTGACATATAAATTAAGCCATAATGCATATCTTGTTTTAATGATTCCAGTGAACTTAATAAATAAAAATTAAAATCACCAAAAATAAATTGTAAGAACATGTACAAAAATGTGCTACATTTTGCCCTTATACAAAGTAGGAGCATTCTCCAACTGTCTACACCATGCTCACTGTCCACCTTCAAATCCCTATTTAAAATCCTTCTTTGCCATGATGGTAAAAACAACCACAACAAAACCCTCATATTCACAGCTGCAGACGGCTGTCTTCCTGACCATTGTTTTAATACTGAACAGAGCTGGTTCGTTGTTTTCTTGTGCTTCCCCCCTCTGTCTGTTTTCTTCCACCTGTTACTGGCAGAGTTGCACTCTAGATTGTGAGGTCTTTTGGACAGGGAGTGTCCCTTTGTAGCATATTTGCACTACGGGAACAAAGGAGTTCAGGGTTCTAGAACTCTACAATGGTGACCACTTGAATTCAGGGGACATAGGCCCTAAATATGACACTTTTATCTTTCCTCCAAGCTTGAAACATTCTGCAGGCAGGAGTCAACCATGACTAAACTGAATCAGCATGATGAAGAATCTCCAGCCACTGATGAAACCAAGTTATTTGCTACTGTTTTAATTGACTCAACTTGGTCCCTTCTGATCTATTGTTCATTCCAGCCTTTTTTTGTTTTATCTCATACTATATTTATTTCGGTTTTGACTGTACCTTTTTCTTACTCTCATCTCTGCTCTATCTTCTTCTTTCACTCATTCGTCTATATGGTTTTCTCTTTCTTTTATGAATTATTACCTAAAAATACTCTAGTTCAATGTAAAGCCTTATACCTTTGGCTTTATGGGTGATGTAGATCTCCACTGCAAAGAAGCCGGTACTTATTTATGGGGTACTAAAAATGTGCAGTGAGAGAAGCAGAAAGAATTTTTATAGTCTTGGTGAGGCTAATTCTTGAATATTTGTATTGATCCTGTGTCTTGCTAGAAAAAAATGGTGAAAAATTGGCAGAGGTAACAGCAAAGAACCACAAAGCTGGAGAAAACACCATGCAATGTGAGACTTTAGAAGTGCGGTGCGTTTTAGCTATTTAGAAAGAAGACTGAAAAGTAACTTGACTACAGTACGTAAATATCTTCATGGGAAGAAAATACTATCTACAAAAATCTCTTTGGTCTTACGAAGATGGATATCACTAGAACAAAATGCTGAGTACTGAAGTCAAATTCAAGTGGAAATTGAAAATTCAATGCAAATTAGGCATACAATATCAACAGTAAGAACAACTGGTCACAAGAAGAAATGCAAGCCAAACAGTGCCTTCAAATAAGGCGTGGATGCCTTTGTGGAAGCTAAAGTTCAGTCAGCCTTTGAGCTCTCCCCTTTTCAATAAGAGGCACATTTTATTCAGACACACGTTATCAGGCATCAGCATCAGAGTTGATGGTCTGCTTATCTCTTTGGCTTTGAGATCTACAAATCTCTTGACATTCAGCAGCTCTGTGGCCTCAGTTCTACCAATCTTGCTTGTGCATTCTTCTCTTGATTCCACAGTTACTGTGCAATGGCTGGCTGTTTAATGTAGAAGTTTCCTTTTAAGTACCGAGTTAAAATACCATTAACTCTTCTGAAGCCTTAAAACCTGCTTCCAAATTTGTGGAGAAGTAGAAAGATTACCTACCTCATATTGTTTAGTAACTATAGAACTTACTAAACCTTATTAGTTTATGAAGTTTATTGCTTGTTAAGGTTTTGGGGACCAGGATCATTAACAAAATTAGCTCTTTTATTAGTTCATCTCAATGACTATAATAACTACAATTTTTGTGGTGCAATTCAAGAAAACTGAGACATATTCTATGTATTCAGGGCGTACAATGCATCTGTTCCACAGAAAAAAAAAAAAAAAAAAAAAAGCAGACTACAACTGTATTAATGAAACAAACAGGGCCAGAGCATTGGCCAAGCACTGCTCCGGTACTGCCCGGGCTGTCTAATTGTTAGCAGGCATCCAGGCACAACTGCTGGGCCACTAGAGAACAAGCTCAGGATATTTTATTTGCTAATACAGACATAGCCATAGAATCTAAGGCTCCACATACATGACAATTTCCTCCCCTAAGAAATGGACTAAAATAACTCTTTTAACAAATCTATCCAGTCTCATCTTAAAGGCCACTGTAGAATCCTGAATATGACACATAAATTGTTCCAGAGCATAATAATTATACTCGCAACTAGAAATTAATGTAAGTAGAGTTTGAATCTAACAACTTTTAGTCTTTGGAAATTGCATTATTCTCTGTTGGCAAAACTAAGTGCTACCAAGAGCTTCTACCCTTTTTTGTCATGAGTAGCTATCTATGTCAAATGACTAAGTCCTCTCTCAACGGTTCCTGTAGACATAAAGGACCAAACTGAAGCCTTTAAATTTCATGTTTCAGGGCATCTTTTCTCATTCTAGAACACTTTGAAATCTTTCCAATTTTTCATATTCTTCTTGAAGAGTGAATATCAGCTTTGAACACAGCACTGTCACAATAGTTTATAATGAAATGTGCACAGACACCTTCTACTTTATAGTCTTCCTCTTATAAACACTGTATTATCCCATTTAAGCATAACACTGCACTGAGAATTCCTGTTGAGGCAGTGATCTTCAATGACCTTATGTTCTTTCCTGAGTCGTCATTTTGAAAGACAAGTTCTATTATGTAAGTACAAGCTGTATACTTTGTCTCCAAGTTTACTACTTTGCACCTAGCTATGTTAAAACAAATTTATTTCACTACTACTTGGTGATTAAGGTAACTTTTGATTTGTGTTGCTTTTTTCATACCTTACCAGGCATTTTTATCTGCAAAGGTTTTGTAACATTACTTATATGATCAATCAAACCATTGACAAACACCAAGTCAGGAAATAATTGCTTCTGAGAGATTTCTTCGCTTGTGGCCATTGGTATCTTCCCACAAATGACTGCATTTTGACATCTACTTGTAAGCTGGTCATTAATACACCTAGTATATCTGATGAATTCCATATATTACACACTTCTAACCAAACTGCGTCAAAATGAATCGATTGAAAGATCCATGTATAATACATCAACATGCAACATTAAATGGCCTGTTTGCACAAGAAATGCTGTGTACATTTAACATCAATTTATCAGTCTTTAATTGGGAGAGTTTACCTTTTCTGTTTATTCCATTTTTTATTTGTCAAAGTCATCTCTCCATGGAATTAGAATAGTTAGTATTATTCTGGATATGCTAGGTGTAAATCTATAATTACAGGTGCATTGAAAATGTGGCTAAAATTAATTTTGTTGATTTTTGAATAGGTAAAAAGATAATTAAATATATTCTTCCCTAACTCAAATAATTTATTATTATACTGAATATTTGTGAATGTTTTCTGTGATTCAAATGAAAGATTTGAAGTTAAAACACTTTTTAAATGACTGGTTAAAATAACACAGAACAAACCAGTGGCATAATATATTACTTTGGTCTTCTCTAGTTTTAAGTACTTTAAACTTCATGAATGCATTATTTTCAGTATATGTAAATATTGATTAAATTAAATAAAATTAAAGTCTCCCAGATAGGCTAGCTGTTTAATTAACAACATAAAGTATTTCTATACCTTTTATGTGTATTTTTTCTACTTAAAACTTGTGAGAGAACAAAGATTTACAGAAATATCTCACATTTACAGTCAAATCCATGCTATACCCTTACTCCCACTAGTGTCACATATTCCAGCCCCCTTTGCTATTTGTCAGATGTTTCACTTGCCCTCAGCCTGGTCCCCAGTACTCTTAAGTGCCATGCAATAGCAGACGTATATAGGGAGCGATACATATACACACATGCATGCTAATGAATACCCATGCATATATATACACACACAATCACAATAGAGATTGTTCTATAAATTTGGATTGCTTACTCGAACTTATATATGCAAATGTGTTAAAAGGTAATGATTTCTAAATTGGTGAACAAATCATAGCTCATGATGCCCTGCGTTTTTAATGTTTGTATTTAGAAATTGGTATCAGCAACCTTAGCGCATATTATCAGATTTTCTATAGTTGTAGCTATCATAAAAGAAACTAGAATGCAAATTTGATCATTGACTTTGTCTTTTGCTTAATGTTTGCAGTTAATTTCAAAAGGCGGAGAGAACATCCTATTTTCTAGAGGCTGAAGTTCAATAAGAATAAAACATTGTTATAGCAAACTTTTCACAATGAAATTTCTGGTAAAGTCTCACTTCTTTCATTATGTTCCAATATAGCCAAAGCAATCTTGTCGAGAATTAAGCTCCCGTAATATTGAAGAATTATCAGAGTACATGGGATTTGTTATATTTTAATTTAAATGAAGACATCATCATCTATTTGGTGCTGATTTAAGAATACACACTTGAAATATTTCATACCTAAATCAATAATGAACAGCATGTGATTCCCTGCACTTCTATTCTGAGTGATTCATCTGTAAACTGCGTGGAATGGAAATTAAAAGAATGTGTTGTGACATACTGTGTTCTTTGACAGAATGATGTTTTTATTTGATATTGCAGCATTTCTTTCAATGCAAGATTTTGGTGAATTTTCTTGAGTGGCCAAGGAGCCCTGAAGGTCTATCAGCTAACACTAAGTTTTCAAACCTGTAATTCAGCAGGTAGAATTGGTTTATCAGCTCTGGGAGCCAAATCAAAACATCTAAGTTTCTCTACTAGTTTGTTGTTTTTTTTTTTTTTTTTCTTAATAGTAGAATTCTTGTGTTTGTAACTTCTTTTGCCTCTGAACCAAACCCTGCAAAAGGTGAGCTATTTAAACAAGCTGCAAAATATAATCTTCAGTGTTTATGATATGCCACCATTTTCACATATATATGCTCTTTAATTGCATGTCATGTTAAAGAGTATTTAGAAATTCCTTATAGAAGATGGTAAATCCATTCTCTACCCACCTGTTTTGTTCACATGAAAATGTGAAAAGTTTTTTGCCTTACACCACCCATTCATTCCTGTTGTTTCAATAACAGAAAATAGAGAAATAAAGGCAATAAAATAATTGCAGAAGGCCAAATCCTATCAATAGCAAATGTCAACTGTCTGCATCACAAACAAGACTTGGCACAGAGACGTGTAGAGAGAAAACTGAGTGTCACTGAAGTCCATAGCAGAACCTCTGTTAATTTCCATACTCAGAAATTGTATTGGGTGTTTAAAAGAAAAGTAAATAAGCATGTATAAATTTAAACTGAAACCAGACATGCTGATTTTTCAAGGAAATAAATGGAGCTGCTCTCAAAAACTGCAAAAGAAAACGAGTATTTTTAATTACTTCTCATATGCTGTCAAGTACAGGTTCCCATAGCATCCCATTTATCCTTTCATTATATGGTACTGAAAGTCTACCAAACTGGTATCTGCAAAAAATCTGTGCACTAAGGTAAGCCTGTAGAGGACATGTTCAGAATCTTGCAAATGAGATGACTAATATGCATGAAACCATTGGACTCAATATCCTGAGGCATGAGCAAACTGTCACCACTGACTGGTGACTCAGAAGTGCAAATGCTTCCTTCAATCTAAAAAACATTAATGTGGGAGAAAGACAGATGTTACTAAAGAATACAGGACTTACTCTATAAGGCTGAAGATTAATTTCTCTTCCTGAGCCTAATCAGCAGTACGGAAGAAAAAAAAAAAAAAAAAAAGGCAGCATAAATGCTTCTGATTAAGTATATTTCCGTGTTTGTTACTCCTATTGTATATGATTTGTGTTGCTGTAAACAATCTTCACCAGGCTGTTACAGAGCTAAAGCAGAACCAACCTGTTATCCACTAGATGTCTGCATATGGACAGTATTTACCTAGAGACTGAACCAATCAAGGTCTTTTATGACTATAAACTAGTTTAACTAAACATGCATATCTTTTGTACCTGGCCTACATTACTTTAAATTGTCTAATCTGTTATCTATCATCAGTTTTTCATCAGTTAGTTAGATTTATTTTCTCCAACACGAACAAAGCATGTCTGATCTTCAGGGGCCATTATTACAACTGCTAAATAATGTAGCACAAGGTAATTGTGTAATGTTATTTCAGATCAAAATGCACTTTGGCCAATATTTCTCTTGCTTTGATATATGATGCACATTTTCAATTTTCGCCACATTTACAAAGTTTACGTTTTATTTTTTTACTGTTTATTTGTGTCCCTGTTAAAAGGAAACTGCTGACTGAGATCTACCAGGAGTTTATCTTGTTGCGACTGATTTTGTCTTCCTCTTGCCTTTTTCACAATTAGCACTGCATATTTTAAGATTAAGTCTGTCTGGAATATGCTGTATTCTATTGAGAAATCTGCAAGCAACAGAGAACAGTAGCACAGCACTGTCACCATTTGGAATGTGGTAGGCTGGTAATTCTGTTCATCACAGGCCTCAGAGGGACGCAGAAGAAACACATGACATTTTCTTGAAATGAGCTAAGTATAAAAACCTAAAAGGTAGGTGTTAAGGCTATTGCAGCGGGGCAGATTGGCCACATGCGAGAACTGTTCACACAGAAACGGTGTTGCAAATCTGTATGTACAAGATGTTTCTTGGGAAGAAGACACATTTAATGTGTCAAATTTAATGTTCTAATGACCAGTCTTTATGAAATATGGTGATTGGGAAACCTTCTCTGAAACTTCAAGGCAGATGTAATTTAGCAAATCAGTGTAGAACAAAAAATACATTTTCAAAAATTTCGGAATGTATTACAGTCTGAAGTGAACCTGGAGTCTGAGTATCAGAAAATATAATTTTCTCCAATTTCATGAGCTACTTTAATAAAAGAGATATTTCTCTACAAACAGTCTCTGTCATAATTTCTTACAATTTCACCCAACTCTAATTAAAAAAAAAAACTAATTTTGACAGCTCATTCCACCAGATGGAACTGTTCATAATACATTTTAAAATGTTCTTGTTCAGACATTAGCACATATATTATACACAGTATGCACAGTGTGTATATGCTGAGAGTCCGTCACTGAGAAAAAAATAACAGAGACACTAAGCACCCTGAACTTTTTCTAGACAGATTTAACTAAACAAAATGAGGGAAAACCTAAATTTATTTATAAAATCAATTACAGAAGAAATTTGCAATAATCAGTGTATCCTGTTTTTTGGTTTTGGTTTGTTTCTTTTTTTCTCAGGAGACTGATTACTTCTGAGTGTCCAAGATACTGCTTCCTAAATGTTTCAAACTTGAATGCCCTTTAAAGAGGCATTGGCATTGAGAGTTAGCATTGATAATTTTTGAACAGGAGATAAGTGATTAAATAGTGTATCTTAATAATCAGCATACACTTTTTATGTGGTACACAGTAGATTTCTGACCCTTTCCTACTGTTCTGTGGAAATTCTTGCATCATTACTGTGAAATTATGCAATGTACTTTACACAAGCAAAGTATTAAGACTAAAAAGTAAAAATGCTTAACAAAGATTAAGCAAAAAATAATATCTAACTAATTAATAAAGGAAAATTATTGCACAATAAACAGGGTAGGTGAGAAAATAATCCCCATCATGTAAGGGGATAGTCTCCCCAGCTCATGTGGGGGCTCTGCATGTAGGATGACAAAAATAAATTCTCTTGAGCAGACTCATCCTCTGCAGCTCTACATTACACTGAAGATGGATCTTCTGAGAGAGGGAGCTTCAAACTACTTCTTAGCGGGCCTTTTGTTACAGGGGTCAAACCTCTGCTTAGACAAAATAGAGAATAAAGACTATTTTGATCTGCAATTTTTTGTGTGTTGTGAAACCATTTCTTAACTGTTGACAAGTTAAGAAAAAAATGTAGACATCAAATTATTGTAATTTCATTGGTAATAATTGCACGTAACAAGTCCCAAATACACACTAGCCTTGTTTGAGAGACTGACTTGAAAGATGTAATTTATACAACACGTGCAGACTGAAACAATATATTCTTTGATTCTACAGATCACTTATGGAGATCTGGTATACAATGATTATCAGTTATGTACAACAAGAAGCAAAGACTTCTTACGTTTACCAAATGTTTTATGTACAGTCCCTGGGAAATGATGGTATTTTTCTGAACATTTTCCTAATATTTTTAAAACCAAACATTTAAAACTATATAACAAACTATCTCTTTTTAGGAACACTAGTATTTTACATAAGTGCTGTTAATATTTAATGTTCAGAATTTATCTATTCACTTCTGTACAGAAACAAAGCTTTGTAGTAACATTCTATTTGTACAAAGATGTGAATGACAGCATGACGAACAAGCTCTGTCTCCCAAAGATAAAACAAAGCTCAAGGAGTGGATGAAAACAAACCAAGTATCGATGGCTGGCTGCTTTTGTAGATCATTCTATTTAGGTGCTTATTGCTATAAACTGACTGTGTGTAACTCGAAAAGGAATATTCCACATTGACATGCACTGTAAATGTATCCTCAACCAGGACAGATGGCATAAAATGCTTAGTGTTGTTTTCAGATGACATGTTGTGCTGTGGGAAGATATGGCTGGAATAAATACATTTTATTTGCCTTCTGACATTTTTCCATATGATTTAATTATTTGGAAAATAATATGAAAGAGAGCTTCAATATGAGTGGGATCTATTGTATACTCATAAGTGAATTCCATAATTTGTCAAATAAGTTTTAGAAAATAAATTTGCATGACATGTAAATAATATAGCATTTGGTTGCAGTTGGTTTAGCTTATGTATTTTACGCAAAGGAACAGGTGCTTATGAGCTTACTTTCCCCTTCATCTACATATTCTGAATGGTTTACATAATAAGCAATTATTCAGATATCAATGTATAAATTCACAAAATAATTCTTTCATTGCCAGAGAAATAAAAGATTGATTCTACCCTATTTTCACTATGTCTTCTGATGGCAAAAGATAGAAACTAACAATAGTTACATGCAGAAGTGGAAATCAAAAAAGGACAGATTCTGTGTCAGCTCTGTGCAGATGCAGAGGAATCAAGTACAATAACCTTTTGCATGCATTAGTGAAGAAACGGCACTGCACAGATACTTCTTTTTTTTCCTATTGAAGAACAAAGAGCCTGAGTTCATGCATCACTGAATGTGAGGCAGCAGCTTCCCATCAGGGACTGGCTCTTGGGGAGCCCACAGGCAAAACAATGCAAACTGTAATTAGAATACTTTTCTCTCCCATTCTGGGAATAAACAATCTTTTCATTGTTCATGTTTACACAAATAACAAAATGCTCAGCTGCGTTGTAGTAACTATAGACGATACAGTAGCAGTGTTGTTATAAATAATATATATGCCAATGTAATTTAGGTTTTCTAATAAATGCTGAAATTCTTTAAGCAATTTCAACCTCTTGAGTTGCTCAAGCATGCATTTTCTGCATAGTATATGACTCAGATTCTGTAATGTCTTTTCTGCTTAAATATTTTCAATCAAATGATATTAAATATGATCACTTTAAAAAGTATTTAACTTCTTATATTACTTTTTTTCAAAGCTTTTGAACTTTACATTAGCTAATATACTGAAAGAGTAATATAATAAATAATAAATCTGCTTGTCTGACCTCAAGGAATAGCTACAGAATTTCTCAAATTTATTTTGGTCCAATAAAAAAATGGCAGTAGCATTTTTATTCCCTGCAATTATAATTACTTTATAGTCATGGAAGTCTTCACATTTTAAGCTAGACCTCTGCAGTTGTTTTTCTTCCTTACAAGCTCTATCTTCCTCTAAATTAGTTATATACTTTAAGAAACAAAACACATGGGAAAATTTAATATCTAATATCATTGCATAGCCTACTTATAAAGGGATGTTATATTTCAGAAGTGAAAAACAAAGCTATTAATATAGTATTACTACTCTTGATTATGCTTCTAACATAATGTAGAGAGCAGACCTTCACTTGCTGGGGATAGGTTAGAAGATTTAATACACTTCATCTGAGTTTTACGGTTACCTTTAGATCATTGTGTTTGGAATGCATGTTATCATAATATTAAGATGTACCAGTATGATGGCTAACACCATCTAATGCTAGATGACTAACAAAAAACTAATGGCAATTACATGACATGGCCAGACTGGTGTAAAAGAAATACAAGTTTACTGCTTGGACTTTGTGTGGGTAAGAAGAGTATCCTTTCCATTGAATACGCAAAGGAAGCCAATGAAGAGTGTGCTTTTAAAATCTATACCACATATGAGAAAGTAAAATAAGGTTTCATATACATGCAAAGTTTTAAATTATTTTGGTTACCAGCAGCATAGGTGCTTCTCCATGAGAAGCCATCCAAGTGCACTATAGGTAGTAGCTTATATATTTATTGTCTTTACTTTAGAATACACCTGACAAAAAAGCTGAAGACATCAAGAGGGCATAGGACAGAGACTTGCTAGAACACCATGAGTCATCCTTGAGTACATTTTTAACTCTAGTTACCATATATCCTTTACTAGAGATTCTAAAATAATAAAGGTCGGGGTACCTTTGCTAGAGCTTTCCAACAAATCTGACTTTGCCAGAATGATGAGAATTTTTTAAATTCATTAATGCCTAGTTCAGCTGGTTTAAGTGGTGAATAGTCTTAGAACATGAAGAAAAATAAATAAATACATCTTCTGAGTTCTAATATTTGTTCCTTATTTGTTTTATAAGCCAAATAGAACTTGTAGATGTCATGAGATTAAACTGGGATTACAGAATTTCACAAAAATACTTTGACTTTCTGGCCAAAGTTGCTAGACTTTGGGGATCTGAAATCAGGTGTCTAAGCCTATGTTTCAGCAACTGAAAATGGAATTTGATTGTGAGAGATTGGGAGCAACTCCTGGATAAATGAGGCCAGTAGATAATTTTCTGAGGTCCTCTTCAGTCAACCCAGGGCTTGGAGGCAAACCATATATATATAGGGGAGAAAGGGTGTTGTAGTACATAATACTGAAATTCATACAGAATCTCAGACCATATGCAAGTCTGTTTATCTGCTTCCTGGAATAGCCCATAAGAAATTGAGCGTAAATTTGGCTTCAAGTCTCCCTGACGTACAGCTCAGAATCTCAACCTGGGATGACTAGTATGAGTAACGCAGTTTTCAACATGTAAATTTTTAAATTAACAGCAAAAAGAAAGGAGATTGTTTTGATGTTCATAGCTATATATTTTAGAGTATAAACATGAGTAAGGTTAGACAATTTTGCAAAGTAAAAAAAAATTTAGATTACATAAGACTTAAAATTGCCTTAAAACTGCATGAAAAATGGGTCTTTGGATTCTCCTTCTGGACAAAAAAATTAAAAGTCACCTTCTCTTTTACCATTTATCTCTCCAAAAAGCACATCTGGATCTTCTTAAAAAGATGGGGGAAATTATTATCTCCACCTTAGACATTTTAAACTATAAGAAACAAATGGTACTAAGGGACAGACCTTCAACTTCACAAATTGGAAAGTGATGGTGGCAGCTTCTCCTGTACCTCGAAATAAGGTAGAGAATCACCCAGTATACTGAAACATTCAGGTTTTCTTCTCAGATTGACAGAACTTAATCTGCATTTCCTACTTCCCACAGAAATGGCTCTGATCATCATATTGTGCATTAGCCTCTGATTTATGCATTAGTTTGTGTTTTCTCAGCCACTCTTGTTAAATCTGTCGTGGGTTGCGGTGGCTATTTAAATGCTTGTTGACACATGTAAGATGTAGGATATTAATCTCTAAATAAAAACCATAAAATATTGAAATTCAAGTCCTGGCACTAAGAAATGTTTATGCATGCTGTACTTAGTGGAATAACACCTAGAGAAAAAAACCTGACCATTGTCAGAAGACACACAGCATTCTACATACAGTTCAGATCTACTTTCTATGTGCAGCGAGAAATTTGAATCTACACCAGCCAGGTTTTGGTGTGTGCTTTAACAAGTAGATTTTCAGGTTAAGGAGGATCAGCTCCCTGCTAATTTTATAATTAAGTCCCTTATTTGTGAATTCTTTTCTATTCTTCTACTAAAACTAGTTAGCAAACCAAAGTTTGCAAATAGTTTACAAGTGACAAAAGCACTGACTTATAAAAATTTTTACATGAACCACTTTGCTTCATAAGATTAACAACATTTAATATGATACATATTTTTTATATACCTTCTTTTATGCACCAGGCTCAATTCCATTCTCCTGGGAGTCAATGGAAGTCACTGATTTCAGTAGATATAAAATATTGATTTCTCCTTGTATTAAAAAATTACAGCTTTTAGTACATAATCACCTGCTTACGCTATATTATTTCAAGCAGAATTTAGAATCTGGATCAAGTAAACCTCATAGGTTGGCTAGTGTTATTTATTTGCCTTACTTTTTGTTCATTATAAAGCACCTCAGGACTTTGAAAACCAGCATGAAACCCACATAAACGTGAAAAGATTTTTGTATTGTCTTTAATTCTAGATGAGGAAAGGCTGATGATTTCACTTTAAGTATTTGCTGAGATTTGTTTGCATTCAAAATTCAGACTGCAGCTCAGGAGGCAAGACTATGTGGAAATAGAAACTAAAAATAACAAAAAAATTATTTCTTAACATTTATTTTAAATACTTCATTAATAATCGAATTAGTATTACTAAAGTTATTCTAGTTATAAAAAATGATTATAAAGCAGTTGAATATAATAGCTAAGAATGAAAACCACTATCTTTTCCTAACTAATGCAATTTATAATTCTAGCATACTTTGAACCGGTAGACTCAGTCTCGGAGAACCCGCAAAGAATTTCAGAACTTCAGATACACAGTGTAGTTCTTAGGATACAAAAACTGGACAGTGAAATGTAGCAGCCAGATAGACAACAGCTTCATACACATCTGCTCCAGCACAGGTGGAAAGGCTTTGGCTACAGTATCAAATCAAGATTTATTTCTTCTTCAAGTTCATGGAATCTTCAATTTTCATTTGGAGTAAATACAACTCCAGTCTTTAATGTTTTGTCCAAGTACAGAGCAAACTGCATGCAGTTTCACTCCTTTTTCTTGGAAGAAGTACAGAGTCAACCATTTCATTATTGAACCTGTGGTTCTCTGCAGTCTGGCAAAAAGGATTCTTCTTTCTTTTCAAATGATTATTGATTTGGAGAATAGTTCAGATTACACTCTGATAAAATGAATTATATCCTCTAATAGCAGATGTAGACCTACAGTTGGGAAGAGCTGAACTACCGATTGTACGCATAGTCGTGTGATTCTGTTGCAATGACTAACTTGGCCACTTTAGTTAATTAAAAGGTAATACAAATTGTTCATTTATGGACTGATCCAATTCTCATTAAAGTTAAAGTCAATGGGAATCCTTTCTTATTGAGAACTGTGTCAGACTGCCATTTGTTCTCCAACTGCCGAGTTATAAGGAAATTATGATCTAAGTTTAAGAAAATGTTAAAGCTGCAAGAGGTGGGCAGCAAAGCTATGAGAACATTGGCAGAAGGAAACTAGTAAAATCAAGTACTAAAGAGTTATGCAGTATAAGGTAGCCATTTTTTCTGGTAGTTCATCTCTGAAATAGCTCTATTCCTTCTCTGTCTATTGACCCCAACTTGCACCTCTGAAGGAAGTCCACAAAATCCACTACTGGTGCAGTTAAAACCAGCCACTGTGGAAAAGAAGAATTCTCTGGACTGCAGTGCCACCCAGAGCAGGCACCAAGTGCAGGAATGGAAAAAGGGCAATAAATTAGACTACTGGTTACAGAAAGGTGTGTTTAAAGAATACATTGCACACAGATGTAGGCTCTCAAATTTTTTGTGCAGTTAATTTTCTGGTTTGTGGAATCCAGTAGGGCTCAGTTAAGGTTAATAGAATTTTGGGTAATTAGTGGAGAAGAAGAAAGGGTCCAGTTATCCCAACAACATTTTCTTTGATAATCCATAACTGTAAATGTTTAAGAAAAAACCTTTTGCAATAAAAACATGGTGATTTCACAATTTGAAGTTTTGCCTAGGTGTTGTTCCCAGCTTACAAATAGAAGTTCAGTTATTTGGATTTAAGCAATACAAAATAATTGGACTTTCCATTTTTAAGGATGTACTTTCTGATTATGTATTCCACAAGTTGTCACAATGCCTCACAAGGTACAATAGTGCATAGCCTGGAAAGTCTATTGTTTTGAAATTAATCATTGATATATTTATTACAATAAAAGCTGTAATGAAAATTAATTTAAATTAATTTTTGTTGAAAAGAGGTATATAATATCATACCTATGCATTATAGTAAATAAAAAGTTTACAAATTACCAATAAGTTATCATATCACTTGTATCCCCAAGGCATTTAAAAAATAATTTTACACAATTTATGCTTTAGTAATTCTTAGATCAAGTTATATACACTTATATAAAAAGTTATATAAAGCAGGGGGGGAAAAAGAGACATTTTGATGTGTATCTATATATTCTATATAAAAATTTATAAATTATCTACAGAACAGTGATATTTCTGACAATATACATTCTGCTTATGTTTTTTTTCTATTTTATTTCTGTTTCTTCAGACTTACTGTTATACAGCAGTAATCAGAAAGAGATGCTTTACATCTTATAGAATGGCAAAAGTTCATTCACCTGCTTATCTGAATTTTAAGACTGGTGGATGTCTGTACCTGATTTGTGCAAACTATGGGCTCTAATATCCACTACACTCATCCAGCCATGGCTATGTACCCCGTTATTTCACTTCTGACTATTTTTCCATCTGTTTTTCTGTCTGATTACTTTTGCTTTGGAGAAATGTTCGGTATTTTAAGTAATAAAAAATAAAGACAATGAGTTTGAATCAATCTTAATTTGGGGGAGAAAAACCCCAACAACAGCAGCAATAAAACCCCTCCAAAACCAAACCCAACTTCTGGTTATAACAATGTTTAAAGTATCCAAACAGTTTCCATCCTGCATGCAATTCAGTGTTCTCCCACTGACATAATTCTGTGTTCATAACAATAAAAAAATATAATATCTTAATTCTTTCAACATTTCTTTCTCAAGATATATTTAAATTCTGAAAATAAATTACGATCCTCAGAACATGTACTTAGATTTTTATTTTACAGTTCGGCAACCTACAAATGATAAATAGTACTATTTCTTTAAATTTAATCAACAGTATTAGCTCTTCTAACATGAAAGTTGATCAACTTTCAGTCCTAAGAAGAAAACCAGAGAGAGAGCTTACTTGAAAACTGAAAAGTGTTCTTTATAAGTATTACTTTGGTGTCAATGTTACAGCTACAAATACAGTGAGTGTCCAAAAGATGATCAAATCTATAAATGTATGAGAATTCTTGATACAAGTTCATCCCAAATTTTCACATTACTGGATTGCTTCAGAAAAACTAGCAGAAAAAAAGCATTTCTGGGGACTATCAGGCTATTTCCTTAATGGAACAGGCCTATATCAATAAAGATACCAAACTTAAAATCTGGTGTTGACTCCACAGGTATGTGATATCTCTAGCTTATGCTAAAAGAATTTCATTACAGCAGACCACACAGAAAAAAGAGAAAAAAAAATTGTAGTAAAAAGGTCAGGATAACAATGATTTAGAAAATCATTGCTCCAGGCACATCAGGGCTTATTTAGAAATTTAAACTTATAATTGGGCTGAAATTGCAAATGCATTTTGCTGAAAACTGTTACATGAAATTAATTTGGTTGGTCAAAGCACCAGGAATCTGTTTTTCCACTAACTATGTAATCCTGAGCAATTCATGCATTAATGGCACACTCCATTTTCGTTCAGCTGAGCCTGGCAGATAAGTTACCAGCCCTCAGTTGTCCATTATACCTGTTATATACCCAACCCTCACTGAATGTAATCCCCCCGATCAAGTCTACCAGTATGATTGCACTTGGAACCTCTTCCTAACCAAGTTCTATTAGAATGAACCGGGTTAACTTAAAGACTTATAAAATCTGAGTTATTTGACAGACTCGAGGCAAGGAACAATGACACACGCAACTATAGCAACTTTTAAGCAGATTGGGGGAAGGTCCCTCATTTGTCTTCTCTAGCACCGTCTTGATTTGATTTGGCTGCAGCCATAAAATAAGTCTACCTCTATTGTACTTTCCCCATTTATAAATTGCAGGAACTTTTGTATACCTACAGAGAAGAAAAAACCTTTGCCTTTCAAGGTCAATAAAATCTGCAAACTTAAGTACCACTGTCAGCTTCAATCCATGCTGTTAAAGTAGATTCCTGGCTGCACCTAAGTGCACTTTATTTTCACTTAAGTGCATATAGGATAGTCTTAAATGGAGAATTAAATGGATAGTCTTAAATTGATAGTCTTACATTGATAGTCTTAAGCGGTGTCTATTAAGGATAGTTTCTTTCTTAAATGGAGATAAGATTTCAACCTTAATTTTTGTTAAAAACAAAAACATTGCAAATGGACCACCAACTCTGATCTGCATAATGGACAACGTCCATGAAGTATACTTCCATGAAGTACATGGCTGTAGATATCCTGTTGCCTGTCTCATTTAAATCTTTCGTTTGCATTCTAATCAGATAGAAAAAGGGTCCAATTCTCAATTTGAAAAATAAACACATTAAAGAAAATTAGTTTAGGTGTCATTGCAGTGTACATACATGAGTGTCTACATTTTTTTAATGGACACTTTCTAAACAGCATTTAAGTACAAACCATAATTTCTGTGTGTGGCTAATTTGACCATACATATTGCAAACTGTTTTCATTTTCCTTTATTGTCCTCTAATGAGCTCATCAGGAGTATATAATTAGTGCAGTAAACTGTATAACACAGGCTCTGCCCTAAAGCAGCCAAGCAGAGTTCTTGACTAGCCCCCTCTCCCACTGGAACTCAGTACTGTTAATGGACCGTGATCAGTAGGAAGTATATCGAGGGATATGCTCTTTTTTAAATAGCTTGTGATCTTTGGCTTGAAGCAACAGTTCTGGGGCTATCACCATCTGTACTGACACATGCATGAAAGTTGTTCTGTCTCTTTTTAATGAACCTACCAAGGTCAATTAATAATGGCTTTGGATGCCTGAAAGACACTGAAAGACTGAGGAACTGGATTCTGTGGCAATTTATGTATAAAACTTTTAACATTCTTGCAGTAGGTAATCCTAGAATTCTCTGATAAAATCCGAAACTACTGGTAGATATGAGTTTCTAAAGAAACTATTTATCAAAGTAAGAAAACATTACAGACACTTAAGAAATGCACAAATACAGATGTAAATATTGTGTAACAGCTAGATTTGAATCCAGGTGTGCTATGGAGAACACTGTACTTGAAAGGTATCATTCTTCCTTTCCAGTATGCAGTATATCATAAAAAAATAGCACTTTGAAAAAACAGGCACCTTGATGACTTAAGGATCTGATTTTGATGCACAACTTATGCTACACTGCTGTCAATGATCCATAAGACAAAAAGGTTCTCATGTAATATCTACATTATCATCTAGAAACTTTTTCTAATTTTTGAGATCTGTTTACTGCAGGAGATGGCTATATCAAGACAAGGAATTACAGATGTTTGGTTTTGTTCCAGGGCTTTTGACCCCACCAGTCCCGCAAACATAAGGAAAACAATCCACAGCCCAAAACTAACATTGGAATATCACCTTTTCTACTCCCGAATTGGCATCAACGTGTTATTTTCAGAGGAGATATGGCACAGACTCCAAATAAGAAAGTTTCCAATACTTTTACAAGATAAAAGTAAGACATTTCTTCCAGAAGAGTAGCGTAGCAGCTGTGCATTTGCATTAATGTATGTGTGTGTGAGCATGTATACACGCACGTATGCATACAAACAAATGATGCCCACAAAAAAGAGTTTTAGATCTTTTCCTACTGTCAGACAATCACAACTAGTAGGACAGTGCTTAAACACTGTGCACGACTAACTGACAGAAATGTAAGGCAGGGAGCAACAAAAGCTAGTAAAAAATGCATTGAAAAACAAGAAGAAAATGTAATCTCAGTTACTGTAAAATCTGCCATGACCATTCCTCTCCAATCACTTTTTATTTATTAGACCCTGCATAGAAAAATGGCATATTGAGGAACTTCTCTGGTAATTAGTGTATCAGGGCTTTAATCTTCATCTGCAATTAATCATAATCTTCATCTGCAATTAATCATGTAAAATCATATCACCAGTTTAATTTTAATCCCTATTCTTCATCATCCACAGAGTAAAGTACAGATATATAATGTTGTGGAAACAGTTTGCCATTTGAGTAAACACTTAAAATCTCAAATAAGTGTTAAAAAACTGTGCACAAAAAAATATCTTTACTTAAGAATACAGTACCATTATAATTCATCTTCCACTGCTGCTGCAGCAGATTTTTAAATTTCATACATTACAATTAAAAGCATTGGGAAAAGGAAAATTAACAATAGTTTAAGAATACAGAAATGTAAATAATCTTTTCAGGATTTGCTTACATGTGTTTGTATTTTTCTGTAGATAAATAAAAAAAAAAGCATACACATTATAAATATTCTCAAACATACATTTTTGCCCAACATAAATAACAATTTACTATATTTATTTTGATTTGCTACATAAACATCTGCAAACAGAATAGCAAATACATAAAGCAAAATCAACAAGTACTAAGGATGTATAAATAAGAAACTAAGTTTATTACACAACAGTAGGGAATTGTTTGTCACATTCTTTCCCCGATGACATTGCAAGCAGCACTAGATTTTAAACAATGTCTCAAAGAGTCATGAATTAAGAAGAAAAAAAATCCCCTAAACTTAATGTATTATTCTACTGTGAAACAAAGCTGTTATTTAAATTGAACCAAAGAGGCCCTTCAACTAAAACTTTTCAGTAAGTGAAATTCCACAATGTTTACAAAACTACAATGCTTATAGAAACAGCCAAAAATGTAATAGTTTTTTGAGTTTTAATTAAGATTTATAAAATGTCCCAGTATTTTTTTTTTTTAAATATTCTCATATGTAAAGCAGGAAATCTGAATTTTATAATGTTTTCTTCTTAGAAGGAAGGAGAAAAGGTCTGTACTTAACTACAACTTCAGGATATAGCTGTAAGTCCTCAGGAGTGAAAGAGTATAAATACTTATGAAAATAAACTGTATGTGTAGAAAATATCTAAGTTAAACTAAATTTATACACTTCCAGGTCACACATACTATTTTGGCATAAAAAAAAAGTTTCTAGTTGTGCTTCTAGATGTTAGTTAGATCTATGTTAGATCTAACCAAAGAGAAAATGAAATATCTTTCTTCATTGCAATCAATCTCTCTTCTACTCCTGAAACCTAATAGAAAAAAGTTTAACAAAGAGAAGAGAGGTGGACATGAAATGAGACTGTCATTTTTAAAATAGAACACTCTACTATTGAAAATAGTTATTTATTTCCTGCTCTGCAACTTAAAGGTCATTATTTGTCTAATATAACAGTTTCTTCAAAAATATTTTCCCTCTAATAATGCTGCCACTTATGTCATTTAAAAATTAAAATAAATTCCATACTGAGTATGGTCTTGGAATAAAATTAACACCTCTCTGAAGACTAAATTTTGTTTAGTAACAATTATTGTGCTATGGATCAGTATGGATTATTGTTGATGTTCCTGTAATTTATAGTCTTTAATGTTTGAAATTTGTACACTTCATACATGTTATGTAAGAGACTCTCACTTTTTACCATGTCATTTCATCACGTATCTACTCACCCAACTGCTAAACACTGCATCTCAATCCCAGATTTTTGACAGATTTTAAGAGCATTCCCAGTTTCTACCTGTACTTGAGACTTCCCCAACCCACAGTGGGAACTCACAAATTTGTGGAAGAGATTACTTCCAAAGGAACTCTCTTTGTGAAAGAAAAGCAATGAAGTAATCCAGTGGTAAATAATATAAAAATTCCTGAGACCAGAGAGTTTACCTAGAGACAGAGCTGAAACCACTGAATGACTTGCCTGCCATTTTGCAAGAATTCACAAAATTCTACTTTTCTTCATATTCAAAACACATGCAGTCCTACAGTAAAAGATAATCAATTATAGCCTCATAATATAATGATGATATACCAGCAACTAAATGGGTTTTCTGCCCAGAAAAGTACAGTAGAAAAGGTACAGTCTGTTCCTGGCCTGGTCAGGGACAGATGTTACACAGAAGTCTAATTAATGGGAATTTAAAGACTATGGTATGCTCACAACCACTTTCCAATGTGAAGATAATGTTATGTAAAAGGAAACATAATATATAATTAATATATACATAACATAATATAATTATAAACATAAAATATAATTAATATAGGCATAACTAAAAACATTAGTGTCCAGATAAATGAATTTATGGCATGGTGACTGTCATCACATCTGATAATATGGGCTTCTGCATCTAAACACTTCTGCTTCAGTTAGCACCAGATTCCACTTTTGTTAAGATTTTGAACAGGCCTTCACTTTATGAAATCCCCTGACTCCCCCAGACAATTTGTTTCTTCGGGATCAATAACTATAATTATTAGTATTGCCTCAGTGTGAATGGGGGTATGAGAACTGGACCCATGGCCTCTAAATGGCTCCTTTACATAAACAACAGATCACATGCCATTCTAACTACACAAAATAATGCAACAAAAGGGACCTTTTTCTTGTAATGTTGGTGAACGATTGCTCTGGAAAAAACATGCTAAATATTTATCATAAGAGAGCTAATGTGTGCAGAATCCTGCCCTTCAAAAATGCACTATGTAGCTTTAATGTACTTTTGTCAGATCAAAAGAAAAAGAACAAAAAGTATTAAAATACACATAGAGCACAGTAGGTTAACTGACCACCCTTTTTCAAAATTAACTATTACAAAAAAAGCTTGATATAATTTTTATTGCATTATCCAGATTCTCAACTGACATACAGTTGTCTTTACTAGTAAAAAAACCAACCCTCAAACATATTAATGTGCAACTGTTTTATCATATGTGCTAAGGCTGAACTTCTGTACCTAATTAATGCAGAAACCTAAACAACAAATCAATGAAGAATCTGCATATATTCCATCCATTTAACAAACACAAATTAAAAAATTGCCATAGAGTGTGCGGACAGTTTAAAGATAGGATGATATTTGAGGACCATTTCTTGTTTAACAACTCAGACTGACAGGTAGTCTTGATTTCTTTTACCAGTCTTTGCACAGTGGGATTTGTAAATCAACAGCAAAAAAACCAGGCTACTATTTTTGTTATGGAAGTTTTGATGCCAAAATTTTCCACAGAAAACATTTACTTTCCAGAGGAAAACTGAACAGCAAATACTTTGTTATTTGAAGTTTCGCCTGTGTAAAAAGAAAATGTTGACTTGGAAATTCAGTCACCATGGTTCATTGAAGTTACAGCTCCACGCACTTTTCATTTTGTTAGCACCTTTCATGAGGTACCCACTGACTGAGCTTTGACCAGTGCAGGTCCTGGATGAGGAGTATAATGGGGCTTTAAAATGTGTGAAAACTCAGGCTACAGGGAGAACGAGAGCATGAAGCATCAAAATTAAACTTGAAGAGCTACAGCAGGAACTGCAGACAAGTATTTTCTGGTACCAACTGATGATCTGGTACCAACTGATGATTTTTTTTTGTTTCATTTTCAGCCCAAGTTCATAAACAGTTTGCAGTGTTCTATGTTTTAAATAGAAAGTCTACACTTTTTGGTTAATAACTTCAAAAGTTTTGGTAAGGTTCCTCTCTACCAGATTTTAAATTCGTCGGGGGAAAAAACAGATGAGCATTATGCAATTATTAAAGAGACTTTCATACCTTTTTATGTCAGGAAAAGTGTTTAATTTCATATTGTCCTCACTTGTATGACTTTTCCCTTGAATATCGCTACTTCATTTCCTTTGAACGCATACATCTTTTGTGGAGAGAATAAATTTTAAACCTATTTCCAATCGCTCTCCATGTGGTCTCTCCCAAATATGTTCTAATACATACAATTTCATAAGCACTTGGCCAATAAATTGCAGCAAAGGTTGTTAATAATGAAAAGACATTTAGATATATACTGCAGAGAGAAAATGAATACAGAAACTGTGTCAGTAAAATACACAGCATCAACACAGCAGTGAAAAACACGATGCAGTAAAAAGAAATTGGTGTTACACATTTATCCAAGGTTGTGAAAAATTGTACAAAATATTTGTGTTATGTAATAAAGAGTAAGTAAACGCTTGATTAGAAACTGTATAAAAATACATAAAATGAAGTGAGAAGAGCTAGAGTTGAATGTTAGCTGTGGCATTTCTTACCTTTTCCTAAATGCTTAATTTAGCTTTCAAAGAGAAAATAACAGGGAACTTAATGTAGTGAATAAGTGGAAAGTCAATGTAAAAACAGGTGTTTCGGCATTGGGTATTGGTGTTGTTTTGTTTTGTTTTGTTTTGTTTTGTTTTTTCCAAAAAAATATAACTCCTAGCTGAAACCAAAGTCTCTGGATTAGATGCAGACATTAGTATGCAAATACTCTGATCATAAAAGTCTGATCTAGTTCACCTAATTCTCAAATAAGAAAAGTCAAAAAGAGTACCTCTCAGCTAGTACAGTCCTGTCAAAGAAGCTGAGATTTTCATGTGATAATTGCATCAGCACTGGGATGGCCAGATGATATTATAACAAGAATACATATTTTCATTGGTGTGTCTAAAAAGGAGGATGATGGATGTGCAATACAGAAAAAGGAATCAATAGTCCAAAGCTATGGGCCTCACAAAATCAACTTTGTTGCCTAGAGCGTTCTTCAAAAACTACGAAAAAAAGGAATGTCTTGAAATGAGACAAAATGATATAACAGAATAACTGAAACACCTGAAGGACTTTAATCACCTGAGTATTTTGGTGGCTTAATCACAGTGCAATATTTATGCTCCCGCCAGTATCATTCCATTACATGGGGCTTTAATCTGTTTTCCTTAAGGGCAAGAGAGAGATACCACAAGGAAAATTGTCATCCGGACAAGGAGTTCCCTCTGTCCCTCAAGCTCCTCTCTCCCCATTACCTGTTTACTTGATATAAAACAGAAAGCCAGATGCAGAGCCAATTTCTGCAATTTTGGCAACTTCACACTGATTTTCAAAGAAATAGTCTCAGAACAGAAATCCTAATTGAGCACACAAATTAAAAATATCTACAATAAACAAACATCATGCACTTAGAATTATTAAATGAACACATATTTCAGATGTATACTTAAAATAAAAAATATGCTACCTTAATAAATGTGATAAGTCAAAACCATATGTCCCCTGAAACTTAGGCACATTTGTTTGCAAACACACATAAGAAGATGAGAACTATGCAGAAAACAAATATACTCTCAGACTTATTTAACGTAAACTCTGAAAGTAGTTCTAAATGAAGCATCCAACTGCAGAAATCACTTCTCAGTGGCACTATATGCAATCCAATTATGTGAAAATCATAGAAATTAATTACCAAGAAGAAATTACCAATAACTCCTAACTGAAAGGGTAGCAGTAAAATTTTGAACAGTCTGGATTATTTGTAAAGGGCAGATACAAAGAAAGCCTTAACATGTAGAGAGGAAATGTAGGTGTCTCGGCTCTTTGCAAATTGAATCAGGAGCCTCAGAAGGGTGACAAAGAAGTCCATAGGGAGCTGCCTACAGCAAATCAATTGAAAATGAGAAGTGCAGGTGCATGTCTGAAATTCTATTCCTCCAAAGCTTAGGGGGCTTTAATCAGAATTGCAGAATGGAAGATGCAGTTCTGATCTGCCTGTGGCAGCTGGGAAATTGTGAACCTATGGAAATGTAAACCCATCAAATAGGAGCATATGCTGAACTAGCTGATTCTGTGGGTAGTACTTTACTAGACAAATCCATGCCAGTCTGCATCATCCTTCATGCTGTAGCTTGGTTAGGTTCAGCAAGGAATTCAGAACTCCTCCCCGGAGAAGAAATTATAGATGAAGCAAGAGTCTGTGCCTAGCAAGTTACACAAACAGCAGTTGTGGGTTCTAGTTCCAGCTTGCACAATTCTACATACATTTTATTAAAAAAAAAATACAAAAAACCCCATAGAATCATAAAATAGTTTAGGTTGGAAAAGAAAGAGAGAGAGAGATATCATTAAGTCCAACATAGCTGTTAATGTAGCACTGCCAAGTCCACCACTAAACCATGTCCCTAATCACCATATCTACATGTTTTTTAAATTCCTCCAGGGATGGTGACTCAACCACTTCCCTGGGCAGCCCATTCCAATGCTTGACAACCCTTTCAGTGGAGAAATGTTTCCTAATATCCAATCTAAACCTCCCATGTTGCAACTTGAGGCCATTTCCTCTTGTCCTATTGCTTGCTGCTTGCGAAAAGAGGCTGACCCCCACCTTGCCACAATTTCCTTTCAGGTAGTTGTAGAGAGCAATAAGAGCTCTCCTGAGCCTCCTTTTCTCCAGGCTAAACAAGCTCAGTTCCCTCAGCTGCTCCTCATAAAACTTGTGCTCTAGACTCTTCACCAGCTTCATTGCACTGCTTTGGATGCGGTCCAGCACCTCAATGTTTTTCTTGTAGTGAGGAGCCCAAAACTGAACACAGTATTTGAGGTGCAGCTTCACCAGTACAGAGTACAAGAGGGACAATCACTTCCCTGGTCCTGCTCACCACACTGTTCCTGATGCAGGCCAGGATGCGGTTGCCCTTCTTGGCCAACCCAACACCAAACAAGCCAGAACAAAACTGCAAGCAAAAGAAATTAAAATGATGATGCCTTCTGTGTGTTAATGTTAATGTTGCAGATATGCATTAGATTTGCTCAAAGCATGCCTACAAGATGGGCTTCTCAGGTAACTTAAGTAGCTCCTTGTCTCATTTGGAGACCAGATACTTACCTGCTGATATTAAGACCGTATGTAGAACAGGCAGACTTACAGATACTATTATAATTCTGTATAAGTCCTGTCCTGAATGTCCGAATCTTCCTCAAACATGGGATTTCCAAAGGTAATTATTTCCCATAGGAACAGAAATCCTATGAAAGTATTAAAGCAAAGAATGATATAAAAATGATTCATAAAAATGATGTTTCACTGACAGACATACTCATACTCCTGGAACTTTGGAAAAGTTCTGATTAATTGCCAAACAAAATGTTGATTGAGGCCTACAAGCCCTTTTGAGCTTATACCCATTTTACAGCAGTTTACACTGAAGCACAGGAAGAATTTGACATTCCTACTATTTCACTTGTCCATGAGTTTCCTGTGAATTCGGAAGTCCTAACTCTCACCTCTGTGTGCCATCCAATAGACAACCTTTCCTTGGGTCAACACACTAAAAAAATTAAAAACGAAAAAAGAAAATATTGGATGCAATGTACACCTTCTGACATGGAAAGCTTTTCATTTTTCTTTTATCAAGAATTCAAGATGCTGAATTAATTAGGCTATTAACACATTAAAAGTAAGTGCTAAGTGTTAATAACATCAACTTAATCACTGCTGAGTCCGTTTTATTTTATACAGACTGATGCTGTATTTTCAGCTAAGGAATTAGACAGTAATTAGAAATTACCCAGTAATTATGACTTAAGTGTGATAATTCTCCAAATGTGTTACAAAGTAACTGACAAGGTTTTGATTATACATTAGAAGTTTACTATATCATCAGCTTAAAATCACATGCTTTGTATTAAAGATACTAAAGCAACTGATATAGATGGGTCTTCTAATTTCCGCATTTCAGAGCTCCAGTGATTTTTTTGTAACTCCATAGGCAAGAATGGTCACCAAAATGAGTCGGGATTGGCCAATGGGCAACAAAATATGTGAGACAATGGCTGTTAACTGTTGAGGATCGCTTTCCTGCTAGTCCATATTCAATTATTATATGAAACATTATTTTGGGAGAGTTTTGTTTTCAAGATGAGGCTTTGACAAAAAAAGGTATTAAGCTGATCTCATAGAAGAAAAATGTTTTGATTTTCTTAAAAACATTCAAGTCTACTACTAAGTTCAGAGGAGAAATGAAGAGAACCTCAAATACGTTACTTTGTAAAAGTTGATGTTCAAGCCATCCATTTTTTTAAACAAGATTTCTGAACACAGAGTTGGGAAACTATAAAGTATTTTAGAACAGGATTGACATTCTTCATGAAAGTACTTTTGGACTTCCTAGCGGAAGGAGCAAACAGTTGAAATGTTCTGGGCAAGAGATTTTCTTTAGAGCATATTCAATCACATTAAAGTATAATTGCTGCTTCTTACTAATAACCACGAATCACTCTGAGGAGCATTGCTGCTTCTGGAATACACAAACAATTCTGAAAATACTCCAACTTCAATACAGAGAACACGTTTACCTGCAGGCGCAGTCTCTTGCTTTTGCAATTAAACACTTAAGTTCTGCTTCCTCCTTTAGAGTCTATGTGTACTATTGTATTTTGTAAAACAGAGTTCTCCAAAGTACATGAAGTACCTTTCAGACAAGAGAATGTTTTTTCCTAAGTGAAGTTCAGGTGCTGTAAAGCATGCAGTATAATTCTGCTTTCTGGCTTCACACTATTGAATGCTATGATCAGCTACATCAGGTATTCTCAGTCATATCTCTAAAATCTTATTTGAAGGGCTGAAGAGATAGATAGAGACTCTCAGAAGTTCATGTTAAAGTTACCGATAGTGTCAAAGCATTTTCATTGCAGCCCAAAGAAACTTGGGCTTCAGCCTGCCCTGTTACCACTGTTTGCCTTACAGTGACTGAAACAAGTCATGTGAAATTACCACACTGGAGAGGCGCCTTCCGCAGTGCAGTGCCACTCCAAACTTCTCTGCCTGAGGCATGTAAATCCTAATAATATTTTGTTTTCATCTATCCTACATTATTTTATCTGCGAAGCTGCTCTTGATCACTACTGAACAACATAAATTGATGACATGAAAATATTTTTGTGTACATGAATTAGATGTAGTACAGCTGTTAAGACTGTTTGGATTTGACAGCATAAAATAGTAGCTAAACTAAATCAGTGAAATTTTCATTTACCAGTCAGATAAATTAAACAAGAGAAATTTACTGCTCATAATTGTCGAATCTTTTTAATAAACAGGTTTCTGTTTCAGACAGTATTCTGGTAAACATACACCCTAATAGCATATTGCAGGCTCTGAAGACTACCTTCTCTTTTCCTTTCATTTTTATCTTCCTCCTGCTTTCATAAAAGAACAAACTTATTCTATTTGTACTTAAGTTATTTACCTCAGATAGCTTACAGATTCATAAAAGGCATCTGAGAAAATAAAACACCCAAAGAGAAAAGGTTTTGTGATGCAAAAACAGAATATTTCCATTTAAGTTTATACATATTTTCTTATATTATATAGTAGCACATTTGTATAATAGTCCATGTGCTGGGGGGCTTGCCTAGAGACTGCTAGTCCCCACTCAGCCTGCAGAGATTAGACAAAAAACTCCTACGTCGCATAAGTATTCCCCAATCACTGGGCTTAATTTATGTTCCTTTCTCTTTCTCTCCTGTCAGTGTTATGAATGACTAACAGTTTCAACACAAAGGTTTTTCAGAGCACACCATGGCCAGTTGGTGAGGATGGTCTCAATGTCTCCACCAATAAGAAGACACTAGTGGTAGCAACACCAGCAGCAGAACTTTGCTCTCATATGTCTTAATGCTCTGCAAGAGAGCACTTGGGAACCCCAGTGGAAAGAAACATCTACAGCAAGTCAGGGCCTTAAGCTCCAGAGAGGGCACAAATTCAGACACACCAAATATATTTTGAGCCTCTTGCTCACTACCAAGACTCTTCAGAAGTTCGTTGAGCTCACTCTCTCCGCTGGCTTTCAGACAGACCATTTTAGGAGGCTTGGGTCTTTCTGCTGGCATTCCTAACTTAGGTTGTATTGAATTATTGCCACCTGTATCTTACAACTCAGATGGGTGAGCATATTTTAGATGTTTTCAATAATTAAAACCCTTTATTTCTTTTTCATCAATACTCTCCTTTTTTTTTTTTTTTACTTTACAAAAATTAGCAACAGTAGTCACCTGCACCTAAGAAATATGAATGGATAGAAAATGGCAGAATTTGCCCATATCCAACCAGTAGACCTTCCTCTTCATTTCTGTAATTCCAGAGATCCAAATTACAGAACATATGCCTGGCAATCACTTACCTGAACTAAGCTTATTTTGTGGCCCACAATCTCTAATGGTAAAATATATTTTGCATACCTTAATTTGTTGGTTTACAGCAATTCCATTTGTACTGTATGTATGTTCTCACAGACTGCCATAAAATTATAGAGAATTCAGAAAACAAAATCAAAATTATTTCTTTGATATATGAAACCACAAGAAAATGTACTTCACTAAAAACGCATAATGCAGAAGAAGTTAATAGACACTTTGTTAAGTATTAACCAAAAATTTTTTAATAAAGGTTTTTATTATGGGTGCTAAAATTTAAAAATTCAATACCTAGATTATCTTCTGTTCCAAAACATCAGTAGTCCTTTACCATTTTGCTGGTATTATACAGTTGTCAAGACAATATCATCATTATGAAGACACTCATTTTTAGAGACAAGTACCTTTGGGAGACATCGTAAACCAGGAAAAGACCTATGTTTACAAAATAATGACAGGGTGATTTGGAAGAAATGGATGGAAGTAGAAAAAAGTGGAAATGTGAAGAGTACAGTGGAAAAGAAAAGGAACATATGAGAAACCGTGTTTACATGAATAATCAATATTCTGTCTACAATTAAAAATAATGTATTAATAACTCTGCATAAAGGAACACTTGAGGTTGGTTAAGAGCATTTTGCCAGAAGGCTGAATAGGAGCAAGGAGATATCATCTTTAAGCACCAAAGACATCAGATCCCAGAAAAGAGGATTTACATAGTTCAGAGCCTCCCTGGCTAATCCAGTAAAAATCAGTGAGAATCACAGTCAGCTGCACTAATTGGCTGCCTACAGGGAGAGTCATTAAGGCTCCCTCCTTTATTTATCATAGAATGCCCCATGAAGGCAATGGCAACTAAACACCACTGTTGGTGACTGTGAAACTGTAGCCTCAGTGTTGGGAAACAGATGGGAATTTGGAAAGAATTGCTTAGACTTCAGTGTGGCAGAACTGAGAACTCAAACTATTGTTATATTCTGAACTCAGGTGACACTGGGAACTCTGAACAGTGACCTAACAATTTTGTTGGCTGAAGAACAACTCAAGAGATAAGCATGTGACAAGCTGAAGCTAAGACTACATCCTGAATTTGTTATATTAAATACCTCTTTCTGATATCCTAACCTTAAAATATTACCAATGCAAGTTTTTCACTGTTTTATTTATAAGCCTGTCTAATATTGTGAGGTGAATCATGAATCAGACAAATGAGAGTTATGTAGTATAAATAAAATTTCTGACGAACAAACTTATATTCCAGAACATTTTTAAACTCAATGGGAATTGAGTTTTTTCTGCAAGTCTGCTGGGGACCAGTGTAGGAAGAATGTAAGGACGGATGTTTCAGATAATAGTAAATGCCCATCTAGTCCAGAAGGGTGTCTCTCAAAAGAAGATGACTAGGCAATGTCGATATAGGACAAGCATTTACGGTATTTCACCTAATACTTTCTCAGCTTCCACCATGTTGTGGTTTAGGAATGCCATGAGCCAGAAGTGATCCGTGTGTTTTACTAAACAAGCAATAGATTCTTTTTTTATGACATTTTTGAGCCTCCACTGAACCTACGTAAACTTTAGGAATCACTTTGGTTTGTTCTGAATTGGTCACCAGGTAACTTGACCTTAAGGTAAGTTGACCTTAATGTCTTATTAATACTTTTTTTTTTTTTTTTAAAAAAGTTCTATTAGCTATAAGCTTGTTTAGTGTGAGAGTAGTATTTACAGATGCTGAAGTTGGGACAGAGTTTCTTTCATCAGATAGATACCGATATAGCAAGGTGGCAATGACTGAAACATGGCTACTTCCAGCTGCCTTATTTCCGGACAAAATTCCATGGTGCCAGACTTAATCAACCGCAATTCATACAACTCCCGCAAGATGTATCACAATTCCTCCTTTCTCAAGCTATACATAAGAGAAGCAAAAAGAGTGTACACTCCCTCCCCCCATCTTTCACCTGTATGAACAAGCAGTGGAGAAAATAGGCTGTATCAGTCTCTACAACTTCCTGGTGGGAAGCAAAGACCTGCACCTCAGTTGCCTATTAAGCATATGGGAGATAGAAAGGAGAAGGAAGGGAGCATACATTTTCTGTCAACCACCAGTGAAGGAGGAAAGAAATAGAAGCTTTTTGAAGCGGGAGGAGACAGAGGAAGAATCTTTCCCTATCAGCCGTATGCAAGTACTGAATAAGTTGAACAGTTTCATATGGTAGGCCTTGCAAATAGTATCCATTTCATTCCTGCTAATACTGAACTTTCAAAACCTTTAGTCCTGAAAAAAAGTAATGCTTTAATAAAATCTATTAATTTTGAGCTATTACTTTTCATTTCTTTTTGGTTTTTAGTTCTTTATTGCCAAATATCAAGATTTAGTGTAGTTTGATATAGGCAGAAATTCACATAGCACAGATGTCATGCAAGTATGTTGAAAATACGTTGTATTTTGCTCAGAATACAATCAGAACTTAGGATATATTTAGAATGTGTTTAATGCCTTGTTAAGCTATGTACCTGGTTACACATGAGCTTTCCCTATTATTCATCTGAAATCACTGCAGAAAAGCCTAGTCAAGAGAATTTATGGGCTACTTCAAGCTGAAATTTGGAAAAAAGCATGCATTGTATATTCATTAATCAATGAGAGTCCTCCTTCTTACAGTCGTGTTTTGTGCCAGACGCTGAAATTGGATCTGTTAAGGGGGAATCTTCTAATTTATAAGGAGCCCTATGGAAATTCCTTAAGTTCAACCTACAGATTTTATTCATAACCTTTCATCCCACAACTTCTAGAAGGCATCAGTGGTCATCTGAACCACATTGCATTTGTGGAATTCCGTATGTTACCACAAGTTTGCCACTAAGTAAAACAGAGTCACAGATATATAAGTATTTAAAGGGATCTAAAATCTAAATCTCATCTGAGTCTCTGAGTCATTCTTTGGACAGCCATTTTTCAAACTAAAGTGAATCTTAAACTCACTAAAGAGTGAGTATAAGATCATACCTTCTGTAATAATGCAAACAGAAAGTATAAAAGGAAGCAGTCCTGTAAATACCTATTCAAATTCCATTAATTTAACAAAAAAACTCTTTTGCAAGATTGTGAGGAATTAACTTCTTTTGATATACATGGCTGCTTGTCAATAACAGAAAGTCAGTAGCTTGGTAGGTAATTGAACAGATAAGTACAGATAGATTCGCTACAGACAAATATTTTAAAGATTAGTTTGGCAAGAGCAAGATACATCATGTTGCTTTCAGCTGGTGACTGTGGTTTAAATGCATTCACAGTATCGGTACTCACAGTACTCACAGTACCAGCTATTAAAGACTGAGACTGGCAATACAGGTTTGTACTACAAAGAAAACAACATACTCAACTGTAGATACAAATTAGTTCTACATTTCTCTATAATAAAACCTGGTAAGTGAGCAGTAATAACTTCAAACTTTACTGTTTTGCTAGACATTATGTAACTTGAAATTTTTCTACAACAAGGAGTTCTCTTGACCCTCAAATTAATTAGTTTGATTGTTACTTTTGTTTTTATTCTTTCCTAAACCTGATGGTAGCAGTGAATTGCTTGTGAAGAGCACAGAATGGAATAAAAAGGCTGGACTGAACTAATGTGTTGGAGGGAGGAAAAAACCTTTGCAATTTATTAATGTATTCAAAAGACTGTTACAAAACTTTACAATTTAATTATTGGAAGATTATAGAACTGCTTCAGTGCTTCTGTACTGAGTTAAATAAACTGTACGTGCAAGGAGTAATAAATGAAATTGTTAATTTCAGTGCATCCCCAGGGAATAGTAAGAGGGGGAGTTTACATTATTTAGAGCTCCAAATGGATTTGAGTTTATATACAGTAATAAATCTTAACTACGTTGTTAATTAATCCTGCCTCAAGCCCCTTTTTACCCTAGGGGTCGAAAGACATGGTGTCTGTTAGGGTAACTCACCATTCATATTCTTAAAGATGTTTAGGACCGGGAGGATTTGCCGATAATAGGGCACCAGGGCCTCTCCCACCATGTCAGCTGACAGCACCAGGTGCTGGAGGACTTTCAGCGTGACGCAGATGACCTGTCGGTTACGAAGGCTCAGTGCATCTGTGATGTAGAAAGAACAACAGGCAGAAAGCAGAATTAATTTCTAAAATGTAGAGGGAGGGGAAGGAGTCCTCTAATGGACAAATTTAATTAAACTGTACTCTGCTGGGGATTGTAAGTGGGCCTTTATTAGCCCAGCTTTGAAAGATTCCAAAGATGGATTGCAGTCCTGATGTTATAAAACACTGCCTTGTCTGATTGTTATTTGTTCCCACAATTTGTGCTGACTCTTCAGTAACCCAAAGAATGCAGCTCATTATTCCCTCATGCCGCCTGTGTAATACTGGCGTGGTCCAAACAAATAAAAAATAAATGTTCAGTAAGTACCATCTGGGGCCAATGGAACTGTACAACTGCAAGACAACCTGCAAAGGTTGACAACAGATACATTCTAGTGCAACAATTAGTGTTTGTATGTTTGTACTTATTTATTTCACGTCATTTTATTCATTCAGCTAACAATTCCTACTATTCTGAGAATCAGTACAATGAAGCAAATGTTTATAGGAAAAAAAAAAACCCACAAAAAAACCTTGTAGGCTTTTTGTAAAAGACAAACATTCTAGAGAAAAAAAAGATTTTGCCTTGCCTACTTAGATTTTTCTCTTTGCTTTCAGTGTCATGCTTCTAATCTTATGACACTAAGACATTTCATAAATACCTTTTGTTTCTCTTCTCTTTTAATTCTACTAAAAGTAAGTACTTTGCATTCTCTTTTGTAATTAAAAATGAGTCATGCTTGAAATATATATATACATTTTCTTGCAAAGTCCCTCTAGTTATAAAACCTCCTCTGAAATTATGCAGCTGGAAGCAGTTGTCAAATTTGGTACGCTATTATATATTGGTCTAATTCTCCAGTGTTCTGCCCACTTACACAGATATTTACATCACTGCACTGGGAAAGCAAAACTGTAAAAGATAAGCTCATATTCAATGCTATATGTTTTATAAGCACCTAAATATATAAATATGTGATTCAACATAACATAATGTAAGGATGAGCACTTGGAAAAAATTATAGTGAAGAGCACACCAAAATTTGAAGAGGAGTTACCAACAACTTCTTCAAGAACTGCCTCTTCACACTGAAGTAATAGGATTCAGTATTTCTGGCACTAAGTTTGTCAGTGCACAGAAATGCTGTTTCACAGGGAATCAAGTAGTATTCTCACACAGGAGCAACGTCAGTTTTTCCATCTCTTTAAGCAGATGCACTGTCCCCCACCCACTTCTTCTTCTTATCGTGTACCTGCTGAGTGTTAAAAATCAGAGCTAGAGCTCCAAAGCAAGGGCAAGGCAGATTGCTTGTATGACTGTGCAGAGGCAACTCTTGAAAATCAACTAGTAAGTAACCTCCCTTCATGCCTCTTTGCATGCTTATGAACAGCATACTAAAACTACTGTTAAGGAGCACCGTAAGAGAGTCCAAGGTATAAAGGTACTGTCGTGCATCATAGGGTGATTCCCAGTTAAAGAAGCATTGTTAAATGAAAACACAGATTGAATTCCATACTTCTTATTTGCCAGTCCCTACTGTAGTCATCATGCTACACCTAATTTCATATTGTCTCTGAGCATATTAATGTGTGCACAGAAAGTCCATCAATGCAGTAGGCTCATACTAAGTTCCAGCAGAAAGATTGGCTACTCCAAATTATGCTTTCATGGGTAGATGTTCTAAGGCTGCTTTAGCGAAGAGAGACCCCCAGACACAATTTTAAAGATTAGGTCCAAATCCCAGGCAGGAAAATATTCTCTTACAGAGGAACAGGCATTGTTCATTTTCTTAAAGGAGTGACTGGAAGAGGAAGCTCTGGGATTCCAACATATAGGTTTATTCATGACTAAATTGTCATACACAGAAATAGTAGCTAACTAAACTAATAGGGAAATTATCATTAACAGTTTTAATTTTCAGTATAATAATTATTAGTTATTAATAAAAACATGAATTAACATTTTTATTCATTTGTATGAATGAATTCATACCAAAATGAATAAAATGAATTATTCATACAAACACTAATAATTAACTTAAGGGACATAAAAATTAATCAATGACAGAAATCACAGATTCTTAGTCCTTAACCAACACATTGTACCTACTTCCAGGAATAGTTCTTCCTGACTGTAGAAGCTGTCCTAGAAGATAAGCAACTTTATTTTCGGGAGTGCAGAAGGTGTCATGTAAGTGGAAATGGCTGTCCAACCACCTCTAGGAAGAACTTTGGTGGCTCCCAAAGGTTTTCAGAGTTCTGTATTGTGCAAAAACAACCTTGGTTTGAGCGGAGGCCAAGACTGTCCTGGTAAAGATTAATTCCTTAATAAAGTCAAGATTGTGAATTATGCTTCATGACTGTGAAGGCATTCCAACGAGTGCAGAATTGAACTGAACACATGCTGAATCCAGAAGAACGTTGTCGAAGAACAGCTCATCGCAAAACCTGCCGTGCAAGTTTCCTTACATCTGAGTTATGCTGTAAGGGTGCTTGCTGGAACTTTAAACAATAATATTGGTACTTCTTTCATTTGCATGCCAGAAAATCAGCTGGATGCTTGTCTCACCTCCCTCAAAACAGGGGCATCAAATTCTCCATTTGACACACAAAACAAAGGACAGAATTTGGATTAGGATCTTGAGTGATGAAGTGATGGATATGGTAGAATCAAACAGACTGCAGAATTTGAGCCTAAGGCCCTTCAAATTGCAGAAATCCGCAATGTGTGTTAGGAAAACACTTGTAAATATCAAAAGTAAGATCAAATTGACTGTAGAACTGTTATTATTATTAAATATTTGGACTGTGGCATGCATAGTAGTCAACCAGCTCCTGGCTTGATTATATTAGACACTGTATAAACATTTAATTAGAGACAGTCCCTGCCCCAAGGATACATCAATTTCAAACATATGTTTATCTTTTAAAAATCTGGTAATTATTTTCTGTGTACTACCATCACTGCAGACCATTCTCCCACATGAATCAAATGAAGAAAATTTTAATGCCATATACGAAATAAGTACATTTCAACATTTTGAAAAATGTCAGTGATATCCAGAGGCTAACAGAAACGAAAGAAAGTACTAGCATCCTTACACAGGAATAAAGTGGACCATTTAAAACTCTTAGTACAGTACAGCTACATATCCATAAAGAAGGAAACATGCATAATATCCAAAGCGTTCCAATTTGAAAGCATGCTAGGCTGATGCCTCTTGAGCTAGAAATTTGCTCTAAGATGTAGATCTTCACAATAACACCAAAGTGAATGACTAGCCTGCTTCTGAGTTAAAGATATCTTTCCACTCCCTAAAGGGTTTTTAGAGGACTTGCCTCCCTCAATGGTATAGATTTCCCTTTTGGTCACCTATTCTACTTGCTATGCATTGCACAATTCTCTTAAGCAGCAACTTTGAAAAAAAACCCAACCTAAGAAATTGACTCTGTTGCTTGGTAGTTCCAATGTTTTCTTCTTTAATGGTATATAAACTTGAGAGTTTTGCTTCTGGTGAGGTTACTCACCTTTCCAGGGGACCCTCCAGCTTGAATAACTGCTCAATGCAACTATATAATAAAGTATTTACTTGAAACATATTTTATTTTGTACTGCTACCCTTTTTCCAAACAAGTATTTTCTGAAGTTCATCATAACTTTCTTAATTAAAAGAGAATTTTAAAATGTTAGTAGTTTAAAATCTCTGGTAGAAAAGCTCGGTACTTGAGTCAGCTCTGTGTTTCTATCATTCAAAGCACAGTAATAGATAATTATGAAATTCAAAAGCATATTTGAAACTATGAAATTTTTTGGGATGGATTTTTTTCACAGTGCTGTTTATTAAATCTTGTTAGCAATGAGGTGATATACAATAGCAATTCACTGGCAGCTTCAGTGATTTTTTTTCATTAAATTTTATTGGCAATTGGTGTAAATTTAGAATTTTCTTTTGTTAATTTCCTTTAAGAGCAGAGACTTTTCTTAAGATACATACCACTTGCTTGTTTACCCATTTAGATAGCAGCAGCTCAAATATGAAGCAATACAAATTATTATTTTAAAACTTTCAAGTCTTTTTTGAGTAACATCTCTAATATATCAAAGAAAATGACCTAGATGCTATGTAAGTTGGTATTTTTTATTTTCATATTTTATTTTTATGTGGCAGCTTAGAAAATCCTATCTCAGTCTTAGATGTTGCCTATAATAGAAGCCACAGTTCTAATCTTTGGAACTGATACTTTTTATAAGCTAGGAAACTTGACAGCATTTCTCTCAGGATACAGTTGATCTTTTCCATAACACAATGTATTTTCACAGAAGAGATCAAATCAAAACATTCTTCCCCACATAGCACATTGGTAGCTTAAACTTTACAAAATCAAATCAGATACCCCAAGCTTCCAACTCTTTTCTAATTATTAAAGTTTAGATTTTTGTAGTTATATTTAAAGTTCTTTAATTTGCACTGGCCTTTAATTATATTCAGCCCTTTTTTCAAATACACCTGTGAATCTATGCTTAGAAATGCACTGACAGTTTCCATTTTCTATTTAAGTCTCACAGCCAAAGATAAAAAACAATTTAGTCTGCATTCATATCTCTCCTCCACCCCTTCACCCTCCCACCCCCAATTCGTAAATGAGGCACTTGTTTTAGAAAATTCTTTGCCTGAAGCAGAACAAGGTACATAGAGCAGGTCTCCTGTGGGGCAACAAGCACTCAGGATAAAGATGCTTCACTTGTTGTGATCCACTTAATCTTGTTGATCAAGGGCTTCTTTTCTTAAATTCACAGTCAGGTTTAAAGAACCGCTAACATGAAGTGTTCTCAAAATGCAATTGATTAAGGTGATACATACTTCTCTTACACAGAATTTTGTCCAAAACTTTCAAAATGCGTAATACTTAGCTACCTGAACTGATATAATAGAAGTGTTATGCTAATTTTACAGAACCATAACAAAGGCTGCAACAAGACACAGTGTTTCAATCAAGGCTGAATAAAAACCAGAATAACAACCTTGTGTTCTGTACTTTTAAAAAGTCAAGTGTGATCCTAATCCAATTTACAATGTAGATGTATAGCTATTTCTTTCAGTACAACTGAAGGAATGATGTGTTACAGTGAGGTGATGGGAAGGAGGAATAGGGGGCAAGGCATAAGAACCTTAGGCCAATTTTGTAATCAAAGACTTCGTCTTGTAAAGCCAAAGCCTGAGGCACAGAAAAAGCTAAGATCCATAACTGAATCATTGATACTTGCAAGAAATGTGATCTAGCAGGATACTGAAGAGAAAGTCAGTGGCTTTTTTTTTTTTTTCAGCTTTATTTGTGCTCGTAATTGTAGTGTTCTACTAGATCAACACCTGTAAAACTTGAATTCTATTATCATTTGCAGGCCCTGTTTAATTAACTAGTATAAAGAATATGCTGAGAATAGTCCCCGAAACCTTCTCAGTGGCTATGCCAGTTTACAGAGTTTCCATCCATTCCTAGTTGTACATTCCTTCCCCTGTCCTGCCTCAAGCTACTAAACTGCACTGAGTACCCACCCTCTCAATGAAAACAGCTTTGTTAGCAACAAAATGTGATATCATTTGCAAAGATTTCAGGGAAGATTTGGGGAGCCAAATGCTGGTAATATTGGCATCTGAGGGTATTGGTGGTATTGGTGGACAGCCAGCTTAACATGAGCCAGCAGTGTGCCCAGGTGGCCAAGAAGGCCAACGGCATCCTGGCCTGTATCAGGAATAGCGTGGCCAGCAGGAGTAGGGAAGTGATCGTGCCTCTGTACTCGGCCCTGGTGAGGCCTCACTCACCTCGAGTACTGTGTTCAGTTCTGGGCCCCTCACTACAGGAAGGACATTGAAGTGCTGGAGCGTGTCCAGAGGAGAGCCACCAAGCTGGCGAGGTGTCTAGAGAACAAGTCATATGAGGAGAGGCTGAGGGAACTGGGCATGTTTAGTTTGGAGAAGAGGAGGCTGAGGGGGGACCTCATTGCCCTCTACAACTACCTGAAAGGAGGTTGTAGAGAGGTGGGTGTTGGCCTCTTCTCCCAAGGGAATAATGGCAGGACCAGAGGAAATGGTCTGAGTTGCGGCAGGGGAGGTTTAGATTAGATATTAGGAAGAATTACTTTACTGAGAGAGTGGTCAGGCACTGGAACAGCCTGCCCAGGGAGGTGGTGGAGTCGCCATCCCTGGAGGTATTTAAGAAACGTGTAGACATGGCACTTCAGGGCATGCTCTAGTGCCCGAGATTGTTGGTTTGTGTCTGTTTGTGGGTGGGTGTGGTGTGTGGTTGTGGGTGTTTGTTTTGTTTTGGTTTTGGTGTTTGGTGTTCTGGGATTTTTGGGGGTTTTTTTGTTGTTGTTTTTGGTGGTTTGTATGGGTTTTTTTGCGTTTGTTTTTTTTTTTGTTGGTTGGACTCGATGATCTCAAAGGTCCCATCCAACCAAAAATATTCTGTGATTCTGTGATCTGTACTGCAGAAATTAATATACTGTTCTAAATGTATTGTAGGTCCTTGAAGAAGAAGAATGTGGACAAGAAAAGCCTGATAATACAGTTTTCTTAGACTTCTGAAAGGTATTTGATAAGGTCCCTCACTGAAAGCTTTTGAAACACTTGACTGCCATGGTTTACAAAAAAATAAATAATTGTTTAGAGATAGGAAATGAGTGAAACAGTAAATGGCCACAGAGGAGGAGTATCACTAGTTGAGCCTTGCAGGAATCTGTGCTGAAGTTCATATTTTTCTGTAGATTCATATGTGATTTGAGAGAGATATTTACTACAGTATCAAAGTTTTCTGATGATACCTAGCTATTCTGAATGCCATAGATAAGGGCTGACTCTGAAGAACTGCAGAAAGACTTTACAGTACAGAATGACTGGGTGATAAAATGTCAGATGAAATTCAGTACTAACAAATGTTAAATATTTATAAATTAATAAATTCAGGAGAGAACGGTTCTAACTCCAGCTTCAAAATTGAGAGATGCTAATTGTAGATTTCACTTCCCAAACATGGGTAAGATTTCTCTTTGTGGAATAAGAAACACAGTTTCTTCTCTTAAGACAGGAGTTAGGAGGAGTAATGAAGAATCTAGTTTCTATACCATTTGAAAACACTTGAAATGATGAATTTTTGAGCAGAAGAATCTAACATAAACCTTCTAATTGCAATCCCTTGTACTGGTTGATGGAGCCTACAGGGGAGAAATGCTTTGGTATTTAAGAATCAAGATTATTCTTTTTTTTTTTTTAAATCAGAGACATTTGCTTTCTTTAAAAGCATTTTAAGTGTATAAAACCAAGTTTGTTTAGAGTTAATTTTCAGTCTGTGATCTTAACAACCAGAGCTGGTTCTCAAGAGGAACAGTCAGTCAGGACAAAGATAACAATTCCATTAAAGGCTTAATTTACTTTCTGTAGATGACAGAAAACAACTTACATGATTTACAAAAAGAAAAAGACTACAGCCTAGAAAACCATATTTATTCCATAAAAATATTTCAGCATTCTATGAAATAAGGAAGTACTTAATGACTATTAAATACTCTTAAATACAGTGAAGATATATGAGGAGAAATACAAATGTGCTCAGAACAATTGCCAGCAACAGGTTCACCTTTACATATCTAAATGCAACAGTGACACTGATTTGACTTTAAGCATGGACAAGCACACAGTACAAAAGGCATCTCTCACCATCACATCCCTTTTCCTGGCTACTCTTGGCTGGCTATAGGTAATGGTAGGCCACAAATGAGTTTTAAGACACATCAGTGCATTATTGAAAGACATGGTGGGGCCGGACAGATCCCTCTGTTCCCTAAAAATAAGGGAACTCTCAAGTGACCTAGAGGCAGCTTTGCTTTTCCCCCCAGGGGTGTGTGTCTGGGTTCTGTTCTGCTCTCTGCTGCCAATGCAGTTTGTGGTGTGGGGCAAAATTAGCCACCTTCTACCTCTTTACCTATTTGCAATATGAAAATAACAACACGTATCCTTCTGGCAAAGAAGATATTCTGCTGTGTGTTGTACATCAGACCTTTCATAATACTGCTACAAAGTACTTTGCGATGTACTATACTACTACATATACTATATATACTATATAGTAGTATACGTATATACACTGGCCATATATATTCCATATATCTTAACTCATGAATCTTTGCTCTAGTTTAAATAACTCAGAAAATGGGTTTGCCTACACCTTCTGTGAAAGGGAGTAAAAAGTCTTAACACCTTAAAGTATTCACATTTTCGGATTTTGTGTTTTTTAATTTTTAGTTGGATTCCTTACAAGTTTGACATATACAGGTATTTTTTTCCCCTGTTTTTTATGCCATGCAATGAATACATTTATAAACTATTTTGTCATGTTTTGCAACATACAATATATTTTGAATTTTTATTTGGAGAAATAAAAATATATTTTGAACATTTTTCTCTTTGAGAAATCAATGCCTTCAACCTGACATTTTTTTCTTCCTCTGAATTTCCAAAAGAAAGAATGTCTTTCAATGTGACAGACAAACACAAGTAATTATTTTTCAAATAAATAGCTTTCTTCCATATTATTTTAATCATATTTCAGGTATTTTAGGAAAGAAATTGCGCTTGTTAATTTCAATTATCTGCCTTTTGTTAGTCATTGCCTGTTTGCATAACCAGAAGGAAATTTGCTGAAAGGATTTGGTCTTACAGTAACCCACAAATTCATTAAAGAATATAATTTTCATTTTTAATGATATAGTCTTCAAAAAGTGTGAACTTTACGCAAGGACAGGTGGAGGATAGATTTCCCCTTAAATCATTAAAATATAAGACAGAATTCTAATATTTAATTTAAAATGTTTTTAGAGAGCAGCTCTGTACTAATATTTTCCTTTGATGAACATGCAGGAGAGAAAACTGCTTTTAAAAGCATTCTATCTATCTGTGGAGTTATTTTTCTGTCATTCTTTTATTCCTTTCCCCTCCATCATGTATATTACCCTGTGTAACAACCAATTGATTCACTCTTTCACAGTAGAAATATGGTAGTGATCTAGAAGACGACTGGTTAATCCGATATAACTCACCCAGTGGGACACTTTAGAAACAGTAATATGTGTAAAACATAGCTGAGTTTATTGGGGATGCAGCTGAGTCACAGAAATGTATAGCTTTAACTACACTGCTATATTACACAGTCATAGCAATTTTAAAAACTCTTAGGAGTACACATTTTCAGGTTCCTTGAGATGGTAGTGTGTTTTTCTAATATTAATATGGCTTTAATTAGGAAGAAGCCTTTATCGTTGACAATATTTAGACTCTTCACACATTAAAGCCGATACAGAAGCTTTTTTAAATAAAAAAGTAAGCATTATACAATAAAGTAAAGCAGAACCAACAACTAGATTTAGCTAGCATATGCTTGAATGTGTTCTAGCATCATAAATTATGACTTGATTTAAAAGACTATATATCAAATCTCTATAAATATCCTTACCTAGCAGTCTTTAATGCTAAAAGCTGTGTAACAGCTAAAGCTTCCAGGTAATTATTTCTAAGCCAGATACTGGTCTCAGCAAGACTTTTAAATCCTAACGGAGTAGCTCCTGTCATAAACTTGAAGTCTTTTCTGACAAAATGATTTCAGCTTTCAAAAAAAATGATACTACTATATATATATCTGGATGTTGTTGGAAATACAGTTTTTAAAAAAATTACATGATTTCTCTATTTATGTGTTTCCATTTAAGAGAGAAAAAAATGTAACATTGTTTTCATAACCTTTCACAAGTGTCACTTACAGAGTAACCATTCTGAATATTATATATTCCTTTTGACATTTTCCAAATTTACAGTAAAATAGAGATAATGACATCTATAATTAATCTTTTTAAACGGAGAACAAATTGAATGAAAAAGCCACAATTCTGACCCTCCCAACACTCTTATTTCAGTATTATCAGGCTCTAAAATACATTCCCTTTCCCCTTTTCCAAAACTGTATTTGAATCTATTCATTCTGCATCACAAATACAATTAGTCCATTTTTTTCTCTATCAGCATGGATGCTGAATCACCTCAGGAAAATAGGAAAAAGGACAGCAATGATACCATTACCGACCAACGATAAAACAGAAGCCAAGTTTAACTAATATGAGCAATTATTAGTATTGGTGTAGTATGCAGATTTAAGAATCATAATACTTAACTAAAGAAGGATGATGGCTCAGAATAATATCTCCTTGAGGTACCAATCTAAAGGGTAAGGGAAGGACAAAACATTATATCTGAAAGACTAGGTGTTTCAAGAATAGAAATTTTAGTTTTAGTGGTATTATAATTGTATTAAAATAATTTATTACTGTTCACATGTTTGCATATATAAAAACTTCAAAATTTATATTTTCTTAAATGCCAAAATTTTACATATAACATTAACTAGTCACTCCCAGTGACTAGTTTAGATAGCAGAACTAGCAGAACTCCCAGTTTAGATAGATATTTGTAAATTCAAAGTAATGAGAATGATGACAGAAAAGATATCTAGTGAATAAATATGACAACTGTACAATAAACAAAAGGACAAAAAGAAACACCTGCTTCACCTGTTGATTTCTCCTGTCATTTTTGATTAATTGATTTATACAGTAATGGATTTAAATAATAAGTATACAAAATCAGGTAAGAAAATGTCACTTCACATTTCAAAGCCCAAGAGCCACATTGTAAAAGAAAAGCACTAACCAGTATATTCTTCTGGATTATTGCACTTACCAGGTGACTGAAGGCATAAGCTTTCTGGCCTTATACCTTACAATTTACTCATGTTTCCCAAAATCTTCATGAAATGTACAGTCTGTCATGTTTTATTGCTTAATTAGCAACTTAACAAAAATCTACACTATATAAATGCAATTTTAGGGATTTTTTTTTTTTCCCCACATGTTCACCTACTTTTTATTGGGATAATGAGCTCAGGAATGACAGGAAGAATCTTGTTTCCACCATGTTCCAGCATGTCATGGATTCCTTGACGGGCAAAAAAGTCATACGGAAACGTCATTTCACAAAGCCCATCAAAAAACAAAGGGAGATAGTAATGATAATCCAGTTTTTCAATCTCTACCTGAAAATACAAAATAAGTAAACAAATAAATGCAATTTTTCAATACTATTACAATGTGATCAGGCTAAGAGATAACTCATGCCATCTACACAGGTAGTAAATAATAATTCATTTTGTATCACTGCAGAATATCATTAAGTCTCAAATAAGGTTTATGGCCAGATACTGAAACCCAGAAATATTAAACCTAAAGAGAAGAATGAAAATGAATATGCTCCCATATATTTTCACTTTTTGATACATCAGTACCAGATTCTGATATTATTGCTTATACACCTTACTCTGTAAGTTACCCATAGGAATAAACCCAGCCATTTTAAGAATAATATTCTGTTTATTTTAGAAAAATCTGATATTTACATCTTCACTTGGACACTAAAAAGAACAAATAAGAGAAAGAATCCTGTAACCAACAAATATCCAGCACAGCACAAATATCAATATTTGTACAGAATTCCCAACTTTCTAGAATATTGACCTAATTTTATTTCCTATTCATTTCACGAGCAGAATTCTAAAGAAATTCCATGGGTGTCTACTGTGAAAAAAAGTTAAAGAAATTAGGTACCTATTTCTAATGGGAACCTCCCTCCAATTCTAAAATACAAAATGTGCTAACCTTCCCAAGTTATAGACTTTGTGAGGGATTTTGCATTCTTAGTTTTCTTCCATTTCCTTCTTCTGCCCATCAGCACTCTGACATTACATACACTCAGGACAGCCTGAGAGAACCAGAAGTTGCCTTCAGGCTGTCAAAGCTCTGAATACAGCTAAGAAGTGATTCAACAGCAAAGCACTTTCTCTGATCAGAATATGATCCTCAAAATCACTTGGAGAAGAGTTCATCTCTTTAGGCATCCACTTCCATCTCTAAAACACTGCTTAGCTGCTACCCCAGTTTTCCAGTGAGATTATATTTTGGAATTGGGTAGATGCTGCCTCCTTCACATCTAACAAGCTTTGTCACATAGACCGAGCTGAAGCTCCAAATATGCTAAAAAAAATTTGTCAGGTTAAGCAAACAAATACCCAGCTCTTAATTTAGGGCCAGTAATCACATTCTCATGTGAATTGTGGAAGAAAAACCTGAAATAAAGCAGCCAAGAATTGAACTTGGGTTTTACACTTCTTGTGTAAATCCTACAGTCAGCAAGTAGCAGACATACATTTCCTGTTTGCAACCATGATTCACTTTCCTCCCTGCTTGACTCTGAGCAGATCTGAATCCTGGTTCTGTGCATCTTAGCTACTGACTTAACTGCTTCAGTCTTTCATGTTGAAACTGGTCCATTCATGATAAATGAAAATTAATTGGAATGGATATTTGAAAGTAAGTCCTTTACATTTGCTTTGAGCATCTCACTATTGGCAGAGGTATTGCCAATTACATACTTACATATCTCTTATAGGAGACTAAAAAGAATTGTGTAATATCTATTCACCCACATGTATGAAATAAAGTCCCTGTAATGAACCATGCAGAAGAAGAAAAAAATGAAACTCACATTTCTAATTTTCACAACACCGTATTTGATGGCTTCTCTGTAACTTTTACTTATTGGCTTTTTGTTTCATAAGGAAAAACACCTTTATCAGATGATTTTAGGGTAAATATTTCAGGGTCAACTAGTGAGAATGTTCAAAAATAACTATACGAAGCAACCACATATGAAGATCTTTACAAAACAAGAATGGGAAGATACTTAAATTCCTAAATTGATGGGGTTTCTATTTCTTGAGGACATTCAGCATGCTACAGACAATACTTGTGACATTGTGAAAGAATCTGGCCCCCAAAGTCACTGAGAACAGAAGACAACAATACAGCAACTACAAACTTCTGGTGACAAGTCTAACTCAGAGGCCAAACTGTTCATTACAGTGAGAAACCTGTATGAGGTAAGAAATGGGCAGGTGGTCAAAAAATCCTTGACAAAAAAAGCAAGACTAAGCAGCGGCAATTTTTTCCTGCTCTCTGTCAATAGAACAATAAGATGTCCTTCAATATTTTTAACTTTTAAATTGTAGTTTATAAGATTATTAGATTGCATTTTTTGTTATTCAGTGTTCTAGTTTCAGAAAATTGAAAATAAAACCTGCTATAGCTACTTGTGCCTGGGGAAATCTTGAATATGTGAAAAAGAGAGATACAATTAGTAATGTGTGGGCTTTTTTTTAAAACTGGGATAGGGGTGTTTCACAATGAAAAACACCTCCTTACATGGGATTTTGACAACTCTTTCAAAATTACAAACTATTTCCATGGAAAAACAGCCTTGATGCATACGCATCTGTGTTAAACTATTAAATCAGGACTTGCAACCATTTTGCTTAAAACACATACAGTAGAATCTCTCATTTCTTTTCTCCCACTCTTCACTAATATCTCCTCTAACTGTATCTACCACTTATCTTTCTTCTCACAGATGTGATATTTCTGATACTCTGAGCAATTTTTCTCAGCTGTTCTTTGCCCTTGAAATGTGCTTTTTCTGTTTCAGATATAAAGAAAGCTTACGTGTTCCAAAGCTTGTCAATGTTTTTCAGTGATAATAGCTAGTCAATAGAAGATATTACCTTTATCTACCATCTACCAATTCTGTCTTACAGTTATATGTCATATATACATATGAATGAAATATTAACTTTAAGGTGAATATGATTTCTGGGTTTAAAAACAAATCTGATTTTTATACATGACACAAAAGCTTTATTATGAAAAAAAATCTCTACAAAATGTAGGTATGAGAAGCTGTAGATCATAAAGCATTTGTGTGTACTTCTCACTTCTCAATTAGTTCCAAAACCATAAGTGGTTGGCAACTGGTATGGCGCTGAAAAGGACTCTGATTTATAACTCATTTCTTGAAGTGTCAGCTGTCCAAGCATACAGTCAATTTTTACTTAGTATTTTGTGCACTATAATAACTCCTACAATATGGAAGCCAGAAATATTTTGCCTTACATTCTATGCTGTGAAACTCTTTCCTTCTGTGTTTACTATTTAGCTTTTAAAAGTGGCTATTATACAGCTGTTCAGAGAAAAATGTGATTTTTCTGTTTACGCCCACAAAATTCTTTTGTTTTTCACATCCACCCACAAAAAATGCTGATTAAAGTGCAAATTCTTGGTAAAACTTGTCCACATCTGACAATAATGCTGCAACTATGGATTTTAAGGAGAAATCTCACAATAATTATTACAAACTTCTGTACTAGTGGTTTGTAAGTTGTGAGAACCCAGGCTCTGAACTTTTAGAGGCCAGCTGATAAAAATTGATATATTATCGTAAAATATGATCACAAATAAAATCAACTGTATTATCATCAGTAAAACCTTCAGTTTCTTGAAACTTGAAGTATACTACAAGCTCCCTAGGTGAAAAAGAAGCAACAAACAATTTATAATTGTTGTTTTATCAATATGTATAACCAACACACAATGTGGGAAGAAACTAATGACAGTATCACAGTTAATTTGTCCAGCAGAAAATCTGCTCCCATGAAGCATCATCATAAGAGTCAAGTCTGCTGAGATAATGAAAACCCAGATAAAGAGACTAGGTTGTAAATAGCAAAAATAAGCTTCGTGGCTAATCTGCCTGTTAGATGAAGAAAGCAAGCTATTTGAAAAAACTTAAAAGCTTGAAAAGAAGGATGTTATTGGCCTTTCTTAAATAATCATATTTAAAGTAATTTGGTAAACTATAAGGCAAACCTGAGTTTTAGAAGGTAGTATTTACAATACACGAACAACTTAATTTTCCATCTCATTTCACACAACTGATTACATAACACTATATGTCTTTGATATGATTATCCAAAAATTGGATTTGATCTGCCAGAAACATAATATCTAATTGTTTATGTACTCATTCAATGTCTTAGTATCTAAGGCATTAAAATTAGGATAGTAAAAGAAACTCTGGAATTGTTGATTTGATAAGGAGCTTTTGTAAAGATTGTAAAGATTTTGTGAGGATTCTTTGGTAAAATCATAGTACCTTTTAAGATTTGTTTCCCATTCTACACCAAATAATTCATCTCTAATTTCTAGGTTAATGGAAAGAGAAAAGTAGAAACATTCTCGAATGGTCTCATTTTTGAGCTTCCTTTCTTATGTTTTTTCCAATATTTCTTTCAACCTTCTTTCAAGGTTTCTTTTTTTCTTCCAATATCCTCTACCCATAGTCAAGACGAAGCCTGTACGTGTTACAGGTTTTGGTTTCTTGCTTTTAGTATATCTGTCTCTTGATCCATAATGGAATGTTGGATTTAATTTTCACTTTGGAGCAAGTAATGCTCACTAGTATTTTCTAGACATGATTAGATGGAGTTTTTAATATGGCAACTTTGCATATCATGCTTATGGTTCAAAGAAATGTTACATAGTTAATAATTTTGAATTTACTGCATTCCCTATTACCTCCATGTTAGTTACAGGAGTATGCTGTCATCATGTGTCAGCAATGCTGTCATCAATAAAAATAGTTGAGAAAAGATATTTTATATCTTGCTATATAAAATAAAATAAAACAATATCTCTATATTGTTCTATTTTATTTTATATAGCAAGATATAATTCAATTTTCCATAGTATTCTCTATATCTTGATGTCCTATTGCTCTTTTAAATGAAATTGGAGCACAATATCATGTAAGTCTGAAAACACTGGAGTATGATATGAAAAGGTTCCCAACTATGATGTGCACCTCAAAGTAAATGTAGTTCTAAACTCTTTTCTCTTTCTCATTTTAGGGGCATAGAATTGATAATTATTTTCTAGCTATTATTCCTATCTGCACAGTGAGGTTCCTTCTACATATAGCTCCAAAATGAAGCAGTACAACTCATTGTCCCTGCAGACTAATTGCCTCATTTGCCTCTCTCTCTCATTTTCCCACTGCTTTCTGTCAGCTGACACTGCTGCCTAATCCATGTTTCCATGGGGAAACACTCATAATAAAATGCATCCACTTTTGGCTTATTCTTGATATGTATGAATGAGAAGCATGACTGAAACAGAAATGGTTTGACCAAAATTATGTGGCAATATGGCAGTCAGTTTATTCATAATCTACTGTAAGCAACAATGGTAGAACTGGATATGGTCAAGACCTCTGTAATGTTATTGAAAATCAAATACTCAAATTTACGTCATTACAGCAGACATACTCCACAAATATTATTCGGAGAACAATTGCTACTAGCAATGGTGATGGTCCTGCATTTGATAATCAAAACTTTTTCTTTTCAGTTGCCACGCCTGAAGGTGACAATTTAATCTTACTAGGGTTACTGAGATGAGGAAATTTAATAGTCAAGAAGGTCATATTATTCTCTAAATAACTAGAAGGTCAATGATTGGGTGAGAAATAGGGGCAAGGAGAAGGAAGGTCTAACTTTGTGTGAACTCCTCGCCAGCTAGAGAGAGGCTAAAAAAACAACCTGAAGTCTCTTCCTAGGAATGCAACCTAAGAATTAATTTTTATTTAAGAAATGGGTTCTGAGCTACATGCGTGAATCTCTAACAGTCTGTGAGCTATGCCATCCAGAAGATAATCTAGGACATTACTGGGGGGAGGGGATTCTATCCTTGCATTTTCATAAATCTTTTTAATTGTACTGCCTCGATTTAGATTTTATAAATAAACACTTCCCTGATAATACAGATCAGGCACGTCTTGCCAATATACAGGAGGAAGAGCGTATCATACAGGAAAGAACAGGATGACAAAAAACCCCTGGATTATGAGATATAGGCCTTGTAGTATGACATGCAATGTTAAATTGACAGACTAATAGCATGGATTTCTGCTACAGTATACGAGTTCATCAGTGTGATACAGTAAGACAGGAAAAAGAGTTGAGCAGACTAATTAATCAGTATGAGCTACCAATAGGATACAGATATGAAAAGGGTAAATATTATTTTAAATGTATGAGATATTCTAGTATAGATAGAAAAGCATCAATGCTACTACACAGGGCAGTTGTGAGAGCTCACATGTTATTATCAATTGCTGTAATATAAAGTATCCAGATTTTATTCCCATTAATTCTTCATTGGAAGTAACAGGGACAAACTAATATATAAGAATACCCCAAACTGAAAAGAAGTAAAAGAAATTAAGGTTTCTTTTAACTTGTTCTCATTTATTTGGATTCGGACCACATTAGACTGAGTCAACTGATTTCTAAGAAAGCATGTAAAATTTACTATTATTCTAATACAGCAAATAGCTGTAGGCTACACTTAAAGGATTGCTTTCTTTTAACTTGTGGGTAACACTAAAAATAGAAGACGAATGCACCCTGAGAAAAGTGCTCTGTAAACATGACTCTGACAAATGTGGAATGTACTCGAGAATTGCAAATAATGGACCACATGATAACCTCAGTGGCAGACAAAAGTATCTCCACTTCTTCAGAATGTATGCTTATATAGTTACATACTTCTTGCTGCTCAAAGGCTTGCTGATGCCTTATTAGACACACCCAATTGTTTCATTTTTTTTCCTTACATGATTTATTAATATGTTGTAAGGGTTCCACAAGCACAATAAATGTGAAACTTTATATTAAGATAGAGAGGCATTATTTCTCTACATTTGCTAATCTCTCTTATTTGCCTAATATGAGCATTACATGATGTGTAAAAATAACTTGCACTTATAATAGCCATGCAATCATATATGTATCATATACACCTACTTTGAGAGGTGAATGGGAATTAATAACTCCACGGGGGCCCGTAGCCCTGTAGCAGATTAAGTTACACCCTCAGCTGCAACATCTAAGAAATCCCCCCCAGCAATTTAGTCATCGGCAAGATGCAGAGGGTAAACTCTATTCCTTCAACTATAGAACGCACAAAGGATTATCATTGTGAAGAAGAAACTTCCAATTTTGTAGACATGTAATTAGACACCAGTGGACACCTCTTCTCTGAAAAGGAAAGCAAAGAGGATAATACAGTCCCAGTAATAGGCAAGGGAGGGAAGCTAGGTAGAGATTAACCCCCTACCTCTCCAAGACGAGTCTGAACGTAGAAGGACAATAAGGAGGTGGCTGCAAGAGTCTCCCACTACCTTTTTAAGGGAGACATATTGATCTTTGTCTAGTTACTTCATGCAATATGGAGTTCATTTTAAACTTTATCAGAACAAGAGTGGACCAGTTTGTCCATCCCAACAAAAGACATACAATACAATATGTCAGTATAAAACTAACTTAAAATTGACTTTTTTGAAAAAAATATTAATCCTTTGCTCAAAGAATGTTTGCTACCATTTTGATAAGGTGAAACCTAACACCTAACACACTTAAGTTATTTTTCAAGAATTAATTTTAAGGGTAAATCAGGAGAGATTGTCAACTGATTCTATCCCATTTGGAAAACTAGTGTTTTCTTATTTTTTGGCATTCATTTCCTTTCTCTTTTCCAATTTTTCATGCAAAGCTCTCTGCCAAACTAAATTGAATTTTTTTCGGTTTAATAAAAATAAAACAGAAACATTAGAGATAAACAGAAACTTTGGGACAAAGGCACACAGAAAAAATGTCTGTGGGAAAAGTTTAAAACAACTATCTGAAGATTTCTTTTGTTTTAATAATTAAACTATAGCATAAAATACCAGAAAACCTTCTGCAATGCACAACTAGAATTGTCCAACCATCCAATTTTGTCATAAGTTTCAGACATATGCATAGTGAAAAACTGGCAGGTTTATGGCTTTAGAAATTGTAGAAGCTTTTAAAACATGTCATTAAACATTATAATTTGCATTTTCACACACAGTATTTTTTAAAAATATAATAAAAATGATGAAATCAAAAGGCTCAAACACAAATTAGAACAGTGATTTTTCTAAGAGCATTCTATGAGACTGTTCCTATCACCTTCTGACTCTTGACATTTATCTTTAGGTAGGAAAGTGGGCAGAATGGTCATAATAAATAGAATAAAATAGTGGCACTGTGTTCACTCTCCCCAACAGAAGAGATATTTCTTCAAATGGTTTAAGGTGAGTCTACAGTTATATCTTACTTTGGAGTCGTTATGCAGTTTCAAAGTTGATCCAAACAGGAAATAGTTGCATTTTGCAACAAAAGTAAATGTGCAGCAAATGTGTTTATGTATATAAACGTGATTAAGCTATTTCTTTTTTTAAGTCTTTCTCATTATTCCTTTGCTCTGAGCAATGTAAAGGGGTTACTGATGGTTCCTTACAGGAATAGGCATAGTATATCCTTGCTCACAAATTCCAAAAGTGCATTGCTATGGGGAATTTCTGAGCCCTGTCAGGGGAAAAAATTTCATACTTATTATACACCTGTTCCAATCTGCGAGTTTTTAGGTTTTATTCCTATACCACCAAGATTGGAAAACTTCTTACCTCACATTTTATTAATCTCCAAGAATGTAACTGTATATTTGTGGATAACATTATTATTAAGCGAGGAAAATTGTACAAAACAGGAAGGAAGACATAGTCCTCAGTCCATTCATTTCTTATTGTACAGTTAATCTTAGTGATTTCACACAGCATTTCGATAATTCTCTTAATGAGAACAACCTACTTTTCAGGTTGATTTTTAAAAAAGAATGTATGCTTCTCAGAAGTTTTGCAAGAACTGAGAAGCTGGTTTACAACACTAAATTAAATGTTTTATAAGTCTCTTCCTCCTATGAAACAGGCTTGCTAGACACAGCAGAAATCTGTAGACTCTGCAGATTCAGCTTGTTGAAAGCAATCTAAAGCACAGTTTTAAGAGTTAACAAAATAATAGATAAAGGATATCTGGCTCTGTAGATATTAAATTAGGATTTCAAAAAGCTTTCAATAGAGTCCTTTTCAGGAGATTATTAAGTTAGTAGCCACAGGAGGCAAAAGGAAATCCTTTCATGAATTAAAAGCTGGTTACAGTAGAAGAAGCAAAAAGGCTAATGGTGGAGTGCCCTGGGGATTATCAGAAATGATGCTGCTTAGTATATTATCACAGGCCACAACAATTTTAAATTAAAAGTATTACTCAGAATGATAGAATTCATGGAATATTGCCAAGAATTGAAATTAGCTGACAAAGTGAAATTATTTACCAATGTGGTAAAGATACAATGCAAGATAAAAAAGTAAAAACTATAAATTACTTTTGCAACTTATAACACTGCAGCTTTTGGCAATTGCATCGATTAATATTAAGGCCGAATCATGTTGATAACTGTGCAAACATATAGGAGAAGTCATTCTTATTTCAAAGACTTGCAGTTAACAGTCTGGTCTGATTTGTAAAAAGCCCAGCCTGAGACAAAGGTCAACAACATAGGCAGTATTGAGAATTATTACTTTCTAATATGGATACTTTCTTGAATAAAAGTTTTTAAAGCCACAAAAAAAATGCATGCTTTTTTAAATTTAATTTTTGTGACTCATTTCTAACTACTACCATCTTGAATCTTCTGGAAGCCATAAAACATTCCAAATTGTGGAATATCATTTTGTAAGAAGACTTGAAGTGATACATACAGTGCCAGCCAAGGAAAGATGATAAAGATTTTTATGGACTTTAGTACCACAGTCTTCTTCAAGAGCTTCAGGGGAGAAGTTCATTATGTTTATATGAAAAATGAGGCTTATCTGGGAGGAAAGTGATAACAGTGAGAACAGGGCTCCCCCTATGAGACTTGCTCTCTGCTTGGCCTGTCAGTGGAATGAGTCTTACCTTGTATATTATCTTCTCTGAGGGGAGCATTCCAGGAGGAAGGTGTTTGCAATAGAAGGTCAGGTCATCCTCTGGTGACTCATTTTGGTTATACTAATGCCACATTGGCACTGCAATGTGCCACACTGGCCTACTTTGGAGCTAAATAAAAGTTCCTGCTAACTGACCAAAATTATTTGAGCTGTCACAAAGAGGAGCACTCCTCATAGAAGGTTGGTGGGCAACTTCATCTAATTTTGGGTGAATTTAAGTTTGCTACTTTTGGTTATACTCCTTCCATGATTAATCCAATGGATGCACAGAAGCTAAGATCTACAGTATTTTAAATGCATATAGTAAAATCTAAATGATTTATAGTATGGGTTCAGATGAGAGAATAATTTGTCACAGCAAATTGTGTTACATAAAATATGGCAAAGCAAGTCATCACTGTCAGCAAATTTGCTGAACTTCTATGAGGAAATCAACACACCAATATCAGTTTAAGAATCAAACCACTGACATCTAGTCAATCTCCTGCCAGATTTAAATGATTCCGTTTTAAAAATCAAGTCAGAAATGTAAGATGCACAAACTACTGGACATTCCTCCACTTCCTTTGAAGCTCTAGCATAGGGCTCCCAACTGAACTTTGTTTTCATACTGATTAAGCTTAATTAAAGAACAAATACGTAAAGGTGACGCAATTAATCGGGACTCCTAATTGTATATATCTAGAGCTAATATAACTAAGTAACAAACCAAATTTCAATGAGTTCAAGAAACCTTTACTTTGAACCTGGTACATTTTGCTCAGTGTATGTATTTTAATGGTATTTCATGTAAAAAAGAATCACAGTAATATTTAATGCTATTTAGAATATTATATATGGTGAAATGTATAAAAATACTTGTTTTTTGTGAGAGTGGATAATGTTACTCCAGTAACTGGAATATTTTAAGATGCATATGCTTCTTTAACATCTGAATTCTTCACTCTCCTGGAATTGAAAAAACACATTTCCAGCAAGATGAAGTCAAGCATACATAAGTGTCTGGTCTACCTTGCAGCTTCTTCAGAGCTACAGGAACTAGATTAAGCTTTGTACTGATTAACAGGATCTCTTAAAGGGGGTAACTTTTGTTAAATCCTTAATGATATTTAAGGCCAAGGGATTTTCAGAAAGTACCAAGAAGCTGTAAGGAGTTTGTGGCATATGTTGACAAAGCAATTGCATAACCAATTGTCTTTGGACTGACAACTCTTGGAAGTCATTCCCTGACTTTTAAAATGATTTAGTGGTACAGAGGGATTCTGTTCCACTGGCCCAGTAGGCTCATTTTGTTCAGTTTCCCATCTATGAAAATTACATTCCTCCCCAGGAAAGAGCAATACCTGAACATTTCCAGATAACCATCCAGAATCCAGAAATGTATTGGGACAGTTACTATGAATGCTGTATATCTAGGCCAGCAACTCTTACATCTTATGAACAAAGAAGTTCTGCAGTCAAAATTTTGCTGAAGCAAGTTGGAGAAAGCAGGGCCACAATGTGTGAATCTCCACTAACTTCAGGAATAATACAGAGGAAAACCAAAACATTCTTGCTGCCTTTAAGTGTGTCTAAGAAGGAGAATGGACTGTCTAGGTTTTGGAGCAGAAGACTGTCTAAGAAGATCAGGTCAACCACCATAATTCCATTGTCTCATGGCCTCCAAGCGTCCTGAAGATGGCTCTGAAATTACTTCACACTTTTCAGTCATGGTCTGGTGGAATGAAATACCTGAGACAATATGCTAGCAATGCTGAAAGGTCCCCAAAGGTAAACTGCAGACAGGTGAATCAAGTACTAAATGAAACAATTCCAGACAATGACAGAGCCTCAGAAATGGAATGGAATACTGCACCATCTGCTGGCTGATACCAAACACTGTGAAGGTGGTGTCCTCTATTTCAAGAGTGAACTATGAAACAAGATAGCCAGGATATTATTGTAAATTTCAAGGTCAGATTTTGCAACAAACAGATTGGGCTACCACAGAAAAGTTAAAGCCCTGCCCTTTTGAAAAACAATGCTATTCCAAAGAAGTCAAAACTCAACACTAGCACATAATTTTCAAAACTGGTAATCTATAGTGTGACTAATAGATAATTTGATGAGCTATATCTATACTTAAAACTAAAACAGGGCGGGAGTCATTCTCTGAGCCTTACGCACAGTAGTATGGAAGAGATAATTTCTGTACAGCTAAATGCTTTGATGTACAAGACAGGGTGGTTGCCTGTGAATTGCATATTGCAAATAGTTTCAGTAGTTGCTTACCTTGAATCACTGATGAATATTATCTCAGCAAATAAGCCCTGGAAAAAATCACACCGTGGACTGCGCTAGCTGCGAATTTAACAGTGCTGTGTGGAGGCTCAAGGCCATACTATGACCCTGTTAACTTTCCAGGATAAATGTGGAGGTTAGCATGACTTACACAAACTCAAGTGGAGTGAAGAACACAAATACTTTTGCAAAAAAATAAATCAATAGAAGTCTACTCGCATAACTGTTTAATATTTTATTAAACATATCAAAACATACATGAGCAAAATGTTTGGTGCAGGTCTATCAGTCAAGACTATTAAGCAAGTTGAGTTGATTAGACAATATTACTCTCAAAAAGTTAAAAATAAATCCTCCTTTAGGAGGAGATTACAGTCACTTGTGGCATCTAACATGGGTGTCTGTGAAACGAATCATTGAATACAACTGTTACATCAACTGTTACATTAATGGTGTCACTGAAAATGGCATTTCACAGTTGGAAAGAAGTGTTCAGATGACTTTCAGTCAATACATCCATAATACATTCACTGACTTCTTTTGGACATCATATGTTGCCAATAAATTCAGCAGAAACTTAAATATTGAAATTATTCATTTACTTCTTTGTGGTATATTCATTTACCTGTGATAATTTATCTAGTCATAGCCATTTGGATTTCTGTGCAAAATGCCATGCCAGCTCAAACAACTTCAGATGTTGGATACAATGTTCATGTTATGATAACTGAGCATACTCATACCAATCAGATATTTCAACAGATCTTTCTGAATTTGGTACCCATAACAAATCTACTTAAGGATATAAAAATGTGGCATTTCAAAGGGGACAGCTGTTTATTAAACACTGACTTAAGATACTGAATGTAGTTCTGGTCGCTTTCTTAAGCATTTATTTGCTCTTTCAAGAAAACTTTCCAAACTGTATTCATTTTAGCAGAATAGAATAAGTCCCTGGAAGGACTTCTCAGTTTTGGTGAAATCTGGATGGAAAATATTTAAACATACTGCAATAAAGAAGGCTTTATTTTGTTGGGTTAGGAAAGTAACAGACAAAATTGACTTTGAAATTTAAAGTATAAGAAAGCTTCCATACAGAGGGTAAACCCAATGGTCATTTGCCAAAGTTCAAGTAAAATTTCTTACAGTAAAATGTCTTATTCTTACTTAGCAACTGAATGAGCTGGTAAAGGATTAATTTCTAATTAAAACCATGACTAGCAACCCTACTTTAAATGTCAGAGTATGGGTCTTTTTCTCTTTAGTATAATATATTTCATGTTCTTTAATTATACTTCTTTTGTTTCAGTACTAAATTTATCTTGAAAATTTATATTCCCATGCCCTGTAATGCTGAAAATGTATAGATGGAAAGGTTTTTAATTTGTTAACAGAGTCGATATTATTGAAAGTCTAGATAAATTTAAGAAGGAAAATTAAAGTTTATGCTTAATATTATAAGGTAATACGTGACGTATGTATTTAGAAAGCATAAACTGTTGTAAGGTATGCCCTTCTACATTCTCTTTTCTGTGTAACTGATGTATGCATCAGAATTGCAACTATGAAACATGATAGCTTTGCTTATATTGTATTAGTGCAGTGCATTTTTGTACTTTAATAGTGCTCTTTAATACTTGAAACAACAAAGAAACAATTCAAAATTATTTTCCAAAGATTCAAGAATCCTTCTTACATTTTGTGGATCTACTTTGTAGGCATATCTATAGTCTTTATGGAAGTTGGTATAATATTATTTTTAAAAGTACATGTACTTAAGGTCTGAACATACTGTAGACATTGTGGCTGTGGTTGCCAGTATAAAATCCTAACATATAGACATGAATAGACAATGAATTGAAGACAAGACAATAGTATTTTGAATATATTTTGATAATAAAAATATTTTCATTTGTATAGCAAAATTAAAAATTTTTCCAAATTATTCCTTTTAAAAGCCGAAGCCATTAAGAAAACAGCCAGATCTTGCATTCTTAGCTCAAAATTAGAATTCTCCCCATAAAAAATGGGGATCATGTTTACTAAGTTTATTTCGTCGGCTACCAATCTGCCAAAGCAATGCTTTAAATTTGAACCATCCAGCATATGGACTCAAGAACTTTTTTTTCAGGCTGGACAAATCTCTTCTGAAAATTATGGGAAAGGAAAAACTACCACACAGGCTCAGATCAATAACAACAGTAGACTCTGGCAATGATAGTTCTGGATGAATTTGGATTTTCTTTGAAAGTAATAAAAAGTGTAAACCAAAGACAATTTTGTGGAAAATAAACTGAACTTAAGTAAAATAACTAACAGCAAAAGAGTTGCTAGCACTATGCTTTATTACCACTGCAAACCTCAAGAATTACATTATAAAAAATCCAGTATCATACAGTACAGCAAGTCAGAGTGTATTTCACAGGATCATTGCCCAGTTCTTTGTCTTTTCTATTCAATTTATCAGTGGAAGATGAACTATGTCTTCCAGTGTGTTGCAAACTGAATTTGAAACAAACAGGTTTTTATAATGCAGTTTTTACTAGATGGAATGAGATCAGGTCATTGGATTTGTAAACTGTCCTTGAAAAAATTATACCAAGGAGGTCAACACGTCATGGTATATCTGTCCGTAAGTTATACTATTGATATACATTCTCCATATGTATCTTTATATTGTTATTTGATAAGATTTTTCGTTGATACTTCTAAGAGTTTTGCGTTTAAGAGAGTTTCTATATTCACTAGGAATTCTGTTCCATTTTTGCTTTGACCAGAAGAATAAATTTTGCACAGAAAAATTGAGAAATCATGCTTATAGATGTGATTTGTTTTTTCCTTTCAGAGAGTTTTTTGGCCATAGCTAATTCACAGATAAGAAATATCAGTAAGTTGGACATGAAAATTAAACGGACTAAAACGAATGTCAAATATAAAAGTAAGATTCCAAGCTTAAAAAATACCCCTTGGTTCCCAGGTGATACGATATAAAACTATATAATAGGGGGAGAAAGGAAGTTAATGTAGATAAAATAAGCCACTCCCTTTGGTTTGGTTTACAATGTTTTGTGTGTAACTCCTACATTGCACGAATTTGTCTTGTCAGTACTCAACAGTTGATTTATGTGGGGATATGGTTTTATGTCCAATTTATAGTCATGTTCTCCGTTCTTGGGTCCTATGTATTTTTGTTTGTTAATAGCGTTGTAGAGTTTGGGGTAGCCCTATTAATGAAATTGTTCTTATGAAGTCTCTAAAGGGAAAAAAAAGTAACTTTGAAAAGCAGAGACTGACAACTAAGATCTGGTCATTATCCATTTAATTAATTTTTCTCAAATACAAACATCCAGAAGTCATTAAATCCTAATAATATAAATTCTGCAAAACCATGCAAAGTAAATGGAGGGTATTCTTCTATCTAGAGTAATCTTCAAAATGAAGTTAATGATGATAGTAGAGACATCTGACTAGCAAGGCAGGATCATTGAAATCAGTAGAAAAGTCCACTGCTGCAGTACGGATTATAATGGACAGATTAAAAGGGTCCCAGGATCAAAGATAGCTAAGAAATTTGATTTTCTATTTGAATACCGGGTATCCTAGATAGGTTTTGATACAGGAAATTAATGTAAGAGCTGAACTCCTCAAAAAATAGATGAAAATGCAAGAGAATTTGTCGATAGAGTTGTTCTAGATAAGGCACTGCTAACATGATCAAGTGCAGAAGCTTCGCATATACTGGGTTATGAATATCTCCTAATCAAACTATAGTCTGAGTAAGTTTCAGTATAGTTAGACTGGGAAGAAACATGTTTAAAATTATTGTTCAGAAACATAGTTGAAAGGCAATCTATAATAGACTAAATATACTATCACAACTTAGTTTGGGTTTACTGAATTTGTAGATATATTGATCAGCTAGGCTAATATATTACAGTGGTT